>NC_137148.1:167221007-167734922 GCF_951394435.1 Stenella coeruleoalba | reverse complement strand
GAACACGCTCATCCTGCAGGGATGTCTTGTGAAGATTAATTGAGAAGTACATAAATGGCTGGGCACACGTCTTTCCCTGGGAACTGGCTTGTTTCATCCTCATAGAGAATATAACTAATCCTGTTTCCATTTTTGTTTTGGCCACCGGGGGGCTTGGGGCTAAACTTATGGCTCAGTCATAATAACTGTTCATTCACTCATTTAAAAAATTCCTTTACTCCTTTAGAAAATGTTTATTGATCACATACCATGTTCCAGGCACTGGAGAAAGAGCAATGAACAGAACAGATATGGTTCCTGCCTCTGTGGTGCTGGCAGCCTAGTGAGGGAGGCAGATAAAAAAATAAACAAGAAAAACGTATAGTAGGATCACTGGTGATAAGTGTCATGGAGAACAAAGAAGTAGGGGGCTTGGGAGAGGTAGTTTTGGGTGAGTTATAAAAATTGAAATCGAGAGGTCAGGTAGGTCCTTGTTGAGAAGGTAACACTTGAGCAGAGACTTGAGGGAGCTATACATGTGCTGGGGGAAGAGCCCTCCTTAGGCAAAAAGAACTCTCTGTGCCAAAGTCCTGAGAAAGGACCATGCCTGCTGAGTTGGAGAAACATAGAGGAAGCTCATGTGGCTGAGGCCATGATGGAGGGGAGAGAGTGGGAGGAGGTGGGGACAGGGAGGTGATGGGGGGCAGGTCACACAGGGCCTGTGGGTCGAGGTGAGGACTCTGGCTTCCTCTCTGAGTGAGACGGGGGTGCCGGGGAGTTTCTGAGCATAATTCTGCTGTAACTGTCCTTCCTCCCCACCCCACTCCATCCTGTGGTGTGTGAGGTTGAGTGAAAATAAATAAAGCCACCACACAAGCACAAGAGAACTGGCTCATTGTCTTGAGAAAGGGGGTGACTAACCACAGTGTTGCTGTGACTAATCTTCCCACAGATGGCCACACGTCCCCTGCCCTTAGAGCCAGGGTGCTTATCCTATCCCTGTTTTTAACCCTTTCTGTGATATGAGAGGTGAAGCAGGTAAAGCTGCTCCATGAGGCAGATTCATGGAAGGTAAATGCACATGTTTTTCTTTTCTTCGTTATAAAACTGCCTTCCAAAAAAACCCATTTTGGACAAGTGTGGGAGGGAGGGCTGTCAGGTATGTGTGTATTCGGTGAGAAAGTTGCAGGGCATGCCAAGGCTGGGGGGAGGTCAGCAAGTTAGTGAGCAGGAGAAGGTGAGGTTGAGTGGGCTCAGGTAAACTGGAAGAGTTGGAGATAAGCTGGAGATAATTGGCTCCACCTGGCAACAGTGGGAGGACGGCTATACAAGACCAGGGGGTGAAAATGAGGTAGAGGTTTACATCTGCTCTACAATTACTGTGACCCCTGAGGGTCTGTCACCCAGGACAAGTGGGCTCATTTCCCAGCTGCCTGGTTTGAGCCAGTCCCTCTGCCTTGGATTTTGTTTCACCTTCTGCAAAGACTTCGTTATTATTATCCTCATTAACAGACAGGGAAACTGAGGTTTGGAGCAGTTATACACGTTGCCTAACATCAAACAGCCAACACCAAATGGGCCATTTCACCCCCTCATCGCTGCACTGGTGTCATGGCCAAATTTCTCTTCCTTGAAATCCTTTTCTGCCTCAGGTTTCTGTCCTTGCTGTTCCCTCTGCCTATAATGCTTTTCCCTCAGTCTTTAAATGCCTCTCCTGGGGACTTCCCTGGAAGTCCAGTGGTTAAGACTCCGTGCTTCCACTGCAGTGGGCATGGGTTCAATCCCTGGTCGGGGAACTAAGATCCCACATGCCATGCAGCATGGCCAAAAAACAACAGCAATAACAACAACAAAAAATCCCCCCCAAACCCCAAAAGCTCTCCTTTTCCATTTTTAGGTCTTGGTTCAAGCACTACTTTCTTAGGGAAGGCTTTCCCTGAACATCCACTCTAAAATGCCTCTGCTTCTTTACATCTATCCTACACACAGTAGGTATTCCATAAGTATTTGTTGAATGAATAAACGAATTGGATAAGAACAGTTGATCCTCCTAGTAACAACTTCAACTGCAGTTGAATCCTGTGTCACCAGTTTTGTCTGTCTCCACCTCGAGGATGAAGGTGCCATGGGAATAGGGGGCCCGTCTGTTGTGTTCCCTGAAGGAGCCCAAGTATCTGGGACAGGATCTGTCAAAGAGCAGGTGCGTGATAAATACTGTCGAATTGAATCTGACGATTGACAAGGAAATTGAGGCCATGTTATGGGGCAGAGAGAGACAAGGAAGGACAGTGTCACGTGGGTCATTCATTCCGTCACTGACAACTTTTCAGAGAGGATGAAACCAATCCTTGCCCTTTGGAGCCTGTGTCTTTGAGGAGAGGGACAGCCTTTGAGTGAACAAATAGATGGTCAAGATTATGTCAGATGCTGCTGAGGGCTGTGGGCTGAGGCATTTGGGGGCGGGGGGAGGTCAGGGAAGGTCCCTCGGAGGAGGTGACATTTGAACCGAGATCTGGAAAACACGAGTGAGAGAAGCCGGTCACCAAAGGCCACGTGTTGTATGATTCCATTTATACAAAATATTCAAAATAGACAAACCCACAGAGACAGAAAGCAGGTTGGTGGCTGGTTGCCAGGGGCTGGGGGGAGTCAGGAGTGACTACTTAATGGGCACAGGGATTCCTTTTGGGGAGATGAAAATGTTTTGGAACTAGAGAGAGGTGGTGGTTGCATAACCTTGTGAATGCACTAAATACTCCTGAACTGTTCACTTTAAAATGTTAATTTTCACCACCTAGAGCGGTGGGATAGGGAGGGTGGGAGGGAGATGCAAGACGGAGGAGATATGGGAATATATGTATACGTACAGCTGATTCACTTTGTTGTACAGCAGAAACTAACACACCATTGTAAAGCAATTATACTCCAATAAAGATGTTGAAAAAAAAGAATAAAATGGAATAATCCTGACACACACACAAAATGTTAATTTTCACCTCAATTAAAAAAAAAATGCCATTGAGTCTGCCATGCACAGAGGACAGATGGGCCCCTGAGAGATGGAAAAGAAGAGATTGACCAGGGAACTGGGCACAGAGTGCAGAGGGGATGTGGAAGGACACGGCCCCCTGTCGGGTCCCAGCCTGGGCACACCGCCCTCAGGGAGATGGGGGAGGGGCTGATCTAGGGTGGCTTTGGCCTGCAGCAGCTTGAAGCAGGATTTTGGTCCCCCGGCCAGAGATTGATGTCAGGCCGAGGCAGTGAGAGGGCTGAATCCTAACCACTAGACCACCAGGGACCAGTGGCCAGTGACAAGGCCCTGGCCTCTCTCAGCACTGTAGAAGTAAATTTCCACAAAGGGACAGAAAGTGGTGAAACAAGTAAAGTGTTTATTAGGAGGAAAAAGGGTATGTGTGGATAGACACGTGGGCGGACTCAGAGAAAGAGCTGCGCCCTCATGGTAGTTTCAGTCACTCACATGGGGCATTTCTTCCGGGTCTCCTCTGGCCCGTCCTCTTGCTTTGCCTGGTTCTGAGTCCGAATTGTTTTATCTCAGGGTCCTCCCATGTGTGACAGCGCATCTCTTAGCCAAGATGGATTCTAGAGAAGAGGCCTATGGGTACGTTGACATCAGTCCCTTTTTGACCTCCAAGGAGCCTTTCTGCACATGTACAGTCAGGAAGGTCTCCTTGACCTCAAGACTGAGACATATGTGGTCTCGTCTGTTATCTGGGCAGGACCCAGCCTCCTCTCTGGCTCCTGCTAGTTTGGAGTATCTGTCCACAGGGGACAAACTCCAGCTGCTCAGTCTGGGGCCCATCTATCTCCTGCTTCAGGGGAACTCCACCAGCCCCCCACTTTGTGGTATGCCTGGGTGACTGGGGGTGAAACGCCTGGGTCTGCCTGAGTTTACTTGTGTGCGCGCGCGCACACGTGCACGCACGCGCACACACACACACACACACACACACACACTGGCCTGGGTGTGCACGTGTGATGTGACAAATGCATGCACATGTGTGTGCTAGGGTCTGTGTGGGGACATGAAGCACACACTTGCACACATATGCTAGAGCCTGGTGTGCAGGGAGCCCCTCGAGTCTCCGCATACGTGGCCCCCTAAGCCCTCTTGCGGGGGCTGAGGTTCAAAGAGGTGGGGGGATGGAGGAGAGCGGAGCCCTCTCCCATAAAGCGCGAGCTGGGCCCCCTCGCCACCCACTCTCTCCCGCCGCCTCTCCGCCTGTGGCTCCGCAGGTTCTGGGGGCGTCCCCAACCTCCCCTCCCCCCATCATACTGTAAATTCTGAGAAATCCTGTCCGCGGTTTGGCCCGGCCCCTCCCCCGCCCTCTAACAGGGCTGTCCTGGCCACTGTCTTCCTGTCTTGGGGCCTGGGTGTGCGGCTCGAAGCGAAGGAGGGCTCTGCACTGCTTCTGGGGCCTTTGCATCACCTCCCTGGGCCTCAGTTTCCCCTTCTGTGGAGTGGAGATAATAATAGTTCTAACCTCAGAGGGAGAAGAGGAGGAGGTAACGCGCCCTGGGCGGTTAGCGCAGCAGCGTCTGGTAGGTAGGAAGGGCTGATACTTGCTAGTGGTTATTATTCTCCACTTCCTGCACCTTGCTTTCCCGTGGCTTCCACACGGCTACCTTTGCTGTTCCCCTACCCAGCATGCCCTCCCTCCTGTCCCCCTAGTCAAACCCAGGAATCATTCAAATTTCAGATCCTCAGGAAATAGGGGAGAGCAGTGAGACCAGCTGGATTCGGGAAACAGGGAACCTGGGTTCGAATCCGGGCTCTGCCAGGGACACGCTAGATGGCCTCAGGTTCCCTTGTCAGGTTCTGATGCTCTGTGGTTCTAAGCCTTCCTGATGAATGATCTTCGTGGGGACCCTCACCTTGTACCCCGCCCTGCCCCAAGCTTATCTGTCCTCTCCTGATGCTGAGCCATCTTCCTGGGCTCTTCTTGCCACAAACAATGAAACTTTTGGAATATATCATATTGGAATATATCACGACCTGCCCTCACTCCCTCCCTCTTTCTCCCCACTCACTCCACTGTGTTCTCCAAGCACACCAAGTGGGCCCTGCCTCCAGGCCTTTACCCTTGCAGTTCCCTCGGCCTGGAATGCTCTTCCCTCATCTTCTTGGGTCCTTCCTGTCTGATCACCCATCACATCACCCTGTTTAATTTTCTTCGGGGCATATTGTTTTTATTGGAGTATAGTTGATTTACAATGTTGTGTTAGTTTCAGGTGTACAGAAAAGTGAATCAGTTATACATATACATATATCCACCATTTTTCAGATTCTTTTCCCACATAGGTGATTACAGAATATTGGGTAGAGTTCCCTGTGCTATACAATAGGTCCTTATTAGTTATCTATTTAATATATAGTATTGTGTATTTTTACCATCTAAAATTCTTATTTCTTTTCGTGTTTATTATCTGTTCCTTCTACTGGGCAGAAAGCAATCAAACTGTCAAGTAAGTGTTGGTTGAGGACCTACTATGTGCCAGTTTCCAGACCTCCTGGAAGTCACAGTTCACTGGGGGAGGCTGACCTGGGCTGAGTCACATGCACAGACATAATGAACAATCCTGATAAATGTTAGGTGGGACTGATGCCTGGTGCTGGTGGACCTGACCCACCTGGGCAGTCATAAAGGGCTTCCCAGAGCTGAGATTTGAAGCAGGGATATAGGCATTAACTAGGGAAAGACGGGAGAAGAGAAAGTGTTCCAGGTGGAGGCAGCAGCTTGTGCAAAGTCTCTGAGGCAGGAGGGAAAGTGCTGAGTTCCAGGGAATGAAAGAAGCATTTGGGAATGGAATGCAGAATGCAATGGGGAGCCATGGGGGGTTAGCAGGGCTTTGGTCCAGGCTTCGTTGGGGTTCTGGGAAAATTATTTAGCCCCAGGGCCATAGGGAGCCATGGAGGGATATTGAGCAGGAGAGGAGTGTGATCAGATTTGCTTCTTGCAAAAGAGATTCATGGGTTTCTAAGGGGGGGTGGCAGTCAGAATGGAGGAGAAGAAAGGGATGCTGGGTGCCCATCAGGAGGAAGGGGGTGGCAACCCGGGTTGGCGGAGGCGTGGACTGGTGAGAAGTGGGTGGAAGATAGTGAGACCCTGGAGCTGACTTGCCCCCTGAGGGGTGATTGCCAACCAGGTGGGCTGGGCTTTTCCACCCATTGCTTGGTGACTTGATCAACTGTGAGTGGGGTTCCTGGAAAATCTATTAGCCCCTGATCTGGAACCCTGTCCCCTGGTCCAGTACCCCCTCCTCCACCTTTCTTCCACACATCTGACAGCCTCATCTGTCCATACAAAGTTTCAAGAGGCCCCAGGTGATAGCTGGGGTAAGGGTGTGTGTGTGTGTGTGTGTGTGTGTGTGTGTGTGTGTGTGTGTGTGTGTGTGATTGTGTGTGTGATTGTGTGAACAATCCTGCTAAAACCAGAATTCCCTGTCTGTCGGGAGTTAAACTTCCCTGTTGGGTTTAACTTCACTGTGCTGGGATGGGGTGGGGTGTTGGCTGAGTCCTTCCTTGCTCCTGGGGCAGTGACCTGGCTGGGGGATGCAACCAGCAGCTGCAGGTACCCAACTGGGGGTGGTAGGTGGTGGTGTCGGTGATTTCCTGGAAGGAAGCAGGCCCTGCGGCCAAGGTCTAGAGGAGTCTGATCTTCGTGTGTCTCTTCCTGGGCCAGTCTCACGAAAACCATCTGAGATCCTCACCACCTCCTAGTGTCCACGCAGCTGGGATTAGGGTGAGGCGAGTGAGGCATTCTCATGAGCAAATTTAAGGGGGCTCCCAACATCTCAGTAATCAAAGTGAAAAAACTTCGAAATATATTTCGCATATAACATTGTGTAAATTTAAGGTGTACAACACGCTAATTTGATACATTTATGTATTGTAACATGATTGCCACTGTAGTGATAGTTACACCTCTGTCGCGGTCCATTATTATCATTTGTCTTTAGTGGTCGGAATAATTAAGTTCCAGTCTTAGCAAATCTGATGATGATAATACAATATTGTTATCTATATTCACTATACTGTGCATTAGATCTCTAGGGCTTATAAAATAAAGAATATTTCAGTGCAATGCTTTTAATCGAGATTATCTCCCATACCATACAATTCACCCTTTGAAAGTGTACAATTCCGAGGTAGTTAGTACATTCACAGGGTTGTGTAACCATCACCCCTGTCTACTACAGAACAGTTTCATCACCCCAGAAAGAAACCCTATACCCATAGGCATCACTCTGCGCTGCCCCCTCCCCCCAGCTCCTGGCATCAATGCAACATGTAAAAAAATTAAAATGAATGCAAAAAATTCCATGATAAACAAGCGGTCAAATTTTAAAAGGAAGCCAAGCTCTGATGCTGTACTTTTCGGCCGTGCAATATTCACTCCACCTTAATCTCCAATTGGTCTGTGATTTACCTGGTGGGATGACCCCACCTCCTCCAAAGACTTCCTCTGCTGGGTCCCCCAAAGGACAGGCAGTCTGGACTAAGGTCACTTGGTGGATTCTCTCTCTGGTCAAACTCTTGGAGGAGGGTCTGTCTCCAGACTCTTGGTGGCCAGTGGGCTGGCTGGACGACATGGAATCTGTCTTTGGCACACTCTAGTTGAAACAGCTGCCTCATCACCATGTATTAACCACTTGCTGTGTACTGAGTGTGTTAAGTCCATTTTATGCATTACTCAAAATGGTTTGAAGGAATTATTTCTATGGAGGCATTTGCATTGTAGAACACTCAAACAATGCATTGATATACAGAGTAAATGCAAAAACTCCCGTCCCTCCTCACAGCCCCAAAGACAATGGCAGTTTGACATGTATCCTTCCATACTTCCCAGAGCACCTGTATGATCTGACTTAACCCTTATAAAGCCTCCCTGCAGTGAGCACTGATGTCACCCTCACTTTACAGGTGCGTTGAGTGAGACTCAGAGAGGTCTGGTTACTTGTCCAAGGTCGTACAGCATGTGAAGAGATGATGCTAGAACCCTGGTCTCTATGACTCCAGTGTCAGGAGGAAGAGAGGAAGAGGGGTCCCTATGTAGGAGGATTCCTCTTAGCTCAGCCAAAGTCACAGCTTATTCATTTAGTCATTCAACAAACGTTTATTGGGCATGACTGTGCGCTGGGTACATATACACCTGGGGCCTCTGCCCTCCCCAAACTCAAGGCTGAGGCGGGAGACACCATCCATTGACATCATCCATTGACAAGGAATCAAACAAATCAGAGGATCACAGCTAGGGAGAGAGAGAGAAAACAGAGCTACCTGGGTGGACACCAGAGGAACCTAAAATAAATTTCCATATTAAAAAATATATATTCATAGGGACACACAGTTTTGAGAACATTAGCCCCCTGTGGCCCCCTTCACCTGGCAAAGCAATAAAGCTGTTCTTTTCTACTTCACCCCCCAAAAACATATTTACATGTTTCAAAATTTTAATATAGTAAGTCCCCTACGTATGAAGGAACTTTCAAAGATGCGAACGTGCGTTCTCATGACCAATCACGTAAGTTAGTTCACGTGTCTGACGTACATTGTCATGTGTGTTCATTCATGTGTGTTCATTCTCTACAAGTGCTTTGTGTACTTTACTGTACAGTACTGTATCTTTATTTCAAGCCCAGGATGTCTGGAAGCAAGCGTAAATGTAGTGGTGATGTAGCTGGTACTATTGTACTTTTCAAGGTGCTATACTGTAAGATTAAAAATGTTTCCTTTATTTTGTGTGTTTGTTTGTTTTTTATGTATTATTTGTGTGAAAAGTATTATAAACCTTTTACAGTATGGTACTATACAGCCGATTGTGTTAGTTGGGTACTTAGGCTAACTTTGTTGGACTTACAAAAGAATTTGACTTACGAACGTGCTCTTGGAACGGAACTTGTCTGTATGTAAGGGACTTACTGTACTTCACAAGGGCAGGCAGTGAGCAGTCTCCTCCCCACTTTGCAAAGGCTCCCTGGTCACCTCCCCAAGAGCATCAATCCTCAGTGGAGATGATATTGTCCCCAAAGGAGTGAAAATTGGTTTAGGGGTGTGTGCAAAAAAACCTGTTTATGTATAAAGCACAGGTATACACAGACTATATATGTATAGATATAGTATAGATACATAGTACCTCTGTTGTGTTAAACTTTTGTATGGGACAATTAAGAAAAAAAAAGTCTAAAAATGATTGTTCCTTGAAGCGTAATAATGAAATAAAACTGGAAAAAATCTGGTCTAGCAGCAGCCACCAGTCAGATTTCTTGTGAGATCATCTAGAGATATTCTAGGCATTTCCAAGCAAATATCTACATATCCTTTTAATCCTTTTTTTTTTTTTTTTACATAAATGGTAACATACCATTCTGGGCCTTCTTTTTTTTCATTTAAAATATATGTTGGCTTGCAGTCCATGTCAGTGAACAGAGCTTGCTGGTTCCTTTTTAAGAGCTGTGTAGTATTACTCTATGTTTGAATGACATTTATGTAACCAGTTTCCATGGATGGTCACATAACGTTGGCAACACATAATGTTTTTTCCTATGTTTTGCCACAATAAAGTGCTGCACCGTACAGTGGATAACTGCACTGATGTCATTTCACATACGAGTGAGTGTATCTGAAGGAGAAATTCCTGGAAGTGTGATAGCTGGCTTGGAAGGTGTGTGCATTTGTCATTTAGGTAGATATTACCATTTGTTCTGCGTAAGGGTTTGTACCAGTTTCCTTCTGCATCATCAGAATAAGAGAGTACCAGTTTCCCCAGAGCCTCACCAACCTGGGGAGTTATCAAACCTTTTGATCTCTGCCAATCTGATGGATTAAACATGGTCTTGCAGTGTAGTTTTAAAGTTCATTTCCCTTATGAGATTGAGAATCTTCTCTTGTGACTAAGAACCATTTGTGTTTCTTTCTCTGTGAGCTCAAATTTAATATCCTTTTTTAACTTTTCCATGGACTGTTGTAATATTTTTCTTATTGATTGTTTCCAAGAGCTCTTTATATATTATGGACACTGTCCCTTTGTGTTATGAACTGTAGTTTACTCCATTTGTCATTTAAAAATTACTTATAATTTATTTAATTTATTTTTTGAATTGTCATTTGTCTTAACATTGTTCAGGGTGAGGAGATAAAGTAATTGAGTTACATTTACCCTTCTCTTTGATACCCTAATTTAAATACTAGGATGTAAAGTGAACAATATTTAAATACTATGCTATAAAGTCAATACATCTTATGTTACATGATATGGAGATAAAAGAGGGAAGAAAACAAAGATATTTGGTTTATATATATATATATACATATACATACATATGTGTGTATATATGTAATATACACACATATTCATAAAAAACAAGAGAGAAGTACTCATGACAGTTATAGTCCTCATTTCTGTAATTGGCCACATGGTTGTAGCTGGCATTATAACTACCTTCCGAACCACACTTGGTAAAATCTCTCTTAGTCTACTGGGGTTGCCATAACAAAATAGATTACAGACTAGATGGCTTATACAACAGACATTTATTTTCTCACAATTACAGAGGCTAGAAATGCAAGGTCAAGGTGTTGGCAGGGCTGGTTTCTTCTGAGGCCTCTCTCCTCGGCTTGTAGACGGCTGTCTTCTTGTTGTGTCCTCACATGGCCTTCCCTCTGTGTGTGTTGTCATAATTTCCCCTTTTTATAAGGACACTTGTCATATTGGATTAGGGCCCAATCTCCAGCATAGGAATTCTGGGAGGGACACATGCAGCCCGTAACAGTATGTTTGAGGAACAGAAAGGCAACTGGTGTGTTGGGGGTGAAGGTGGTGGGAGGGAAAGTCAAGGAGAAGTCTGGAGAGGCTGGCAGAGGATTCAGAGCTATCATAAGAACTTGGGTTTTGTTTTCCACCAGAGGGTTCTAAGTTACGCTTTGCAGAAATCCTCTGCAAGGGCCTTCCAGAGGGTGAGAGAGGTGACCAGGGCACCAGGGCGGAGGCTCCCACAATCCTCCAGGTGAGCAATGAAGAGGCCTGGGCTGGGGTGGGAAGGAAGTGTGTGCTTTTGAGGCCATAAGAAGGAAAGGACTTGTGGGTCAGTGTGTGGAACAGATATCAGGCAGTTGGAAGTTGATGGAAGAAGTGACCTGGTCAGACCTTCCGAGGAGGGTCTGGGAGGCTGAGACCCCATTTCTTGTTGACTGTGGTTTCCTGAGACCCCATTTCTTGATCACTGTGGTTTCCTTAGATTTGAGCACGGTGCTGGGCATGTAGTGGGTGGCCAATGAATGTTTGTGGAATGGGTGCGTGAGTGACTTAAAGCCAGAAATGGAAAAACTTGAGGATGTTGGGTTTGGGAGAGAGTAGAGTCCAGGGGTGCATGTGGGCCTGAGTGGGGGGCTCAGGGTCTCTGGTGCTCTCAGTGCTCTGGATGGGGGGTGGCAAGCAGACTGCAGAGGTTTACCTAAGACTCCTGGGATGACTTGAGATTTTTTTTTAATTAATTAATTTATTTATTTTGGGCTGTGTTGGGTCTTCGTTGTTGTGCGCGGGCTTTCTCTAGTTGCAGTGAGCGGGGGCTACTCTTCATTGCGGTGCACGGGCTTCTTATTGCAGTGGCTTCTTTTGTTGCAGAACATGGGCTCTAGGTGCGCGGGCTCAGTAGTGTGGCGCATGGGCTTAGTTGCTCCATGGCATGTGGGATCTTCCTGGACCAGGGCTCAAACCCGTGTCCCCTGCATTGGCAGGCAGATTCTTAACCACTGCGTCCCCAGGGAAGTCCATGAGTTGAGATTTCTAACACAGACTTGAAGTAGTGAGCTCCCCATCCCTGGGAGTGTGCAAATGGGGGGGCACATTTCCAGAGGGTTGCAGAGGAAATCTCTATCTCAGGGAAGGTTTGGAGCTGGGGGAAACTTAGTCTGGTCTAAGTGAGTGTCCTTTGGGTTTCCCAGCAGCCCAAGGGTGGCAGGGGTTTCTGCATCCTCCTCACTTCCTGTGACTTCTGAGACTCAGCCTGTCCCACGTGCCTTCTCTGTGTGTGTGTGGCTGGCAGTGCCCTGACATCATGGTTTGGGGTAGGTCTGGGATGCCAAGTTTGCTGCAGCCATCGTGGTTCTAAATTCGGCTCTGCCCTTAAGGCCTTGTGCTTGGAGGTGCTGCCCCCTGGTGGGAAGAATGAGCAGTTCCCCTCACCACTTCATAACCTCCTGGGAGATCTTGCTGATTCTACAGGTTGAGGCTGCCAGCAGGAGGGAAGGCAAGGGAGGGGGTCCAACCTTGCATGCTTGTGATATGGGGATCTGAGCCTGTCTGTGAGGCTGTCCTCTCAGCTGAGGACCACCCACTGGCCTGTGAGGGGGCTGGAGCCACTGCCCAGGACACAGTGGTACAGGGTGGGTGGGGATGACCAGGGCCTTCACTCCCTCCCATTGCCTGATGGCAGATGGGGGAGTGGGGTGGGCTCACACGCTCCATGAATATAGGAGTTTCCACGCTGGAAAATTCCTGCATAAGAACTAGTGCTGGCAGGTGAGTCAGAGAGAAAAACACATCAAGTGAACAAATAAAAACCAAAACCAAAGAGACACACAGAAAGACTCAGGGAGAGACAAAGCCTGTGAGTGAAGTTCAGTAAGCATTGACTGTTTGAATGAATGAATGATCCCTTGGACCCAGCATGAACGTGGATAAGCTCTGACAGCTCAGGCTTATTTTGTTGCTACATTGGGAGGATGTGTCCAGGCTGCTGGCCAGGGATCCTGACATTAACTGGGCTGAGCTAGACGGCATAAAGGCAAAGGGTCCTGCCTCCAGCAGGGGCCTCGGTGGCTGAGGATAAGGGCAGAGCAGCGAGAGGGGACTGAGGATACCCTGTGGGGAGAATGTCCAGCCCCTCCACCCTGCAGGTGGGGTAGTAGAGGCTTCATAGGACATCCTCAGGGCAGGTCCCAGAGAAAGCCCCTGGGGTGGCATAGTAGGAATATGCCGAGAGAGGTCTGGGGAGATGGGGTGAACTTGGAATGAAACACTAGTGGAATGGAAGGTGGTGGGGATGGACAGCCCAGGACAACTAGCACTGGAGACTTGTGTGGGGTTGGCAGGAGAGAGCCAGTGTCCAGGGGGACCCCCCACCTGGGGTATCTGCCTCAGGGTCACATTGTGCTGGGCAGTCCTTGTAAATGTCACTGGCTGTTGGTGTCTCAACTAATGAGATGGGACCTTGTGGCTGGTCCTGGGGGTGAGTTCCGGGAGCCTGAGAATACCAGGATGGGGTGTCCTGGGGTTCACCAGAGGGCAACCCTGGAAAAATGTCTTTGGGGAGGGAGTTGGGGGATTCAGAACACAGGTGCATTAGTGGGGTCATCACATGATGGTCCTGGGGGCCGTAGCCTTCCTGGGAGGATATTCCAGGAGCTGAGGAATGGGGTCAGGAGATGCACTGAGAAATCACGTGGGAGTATTTCTGGGGGAGTTACAGAGCGGGGGTGGGGTGGGCTGAGAGCAGAGGGGGCCATCCTGGGGGCTTTGGGGGTCTCAGAACTTGGTGTTCTTTGGGGGTAAAGATGGGGGATGGGTTGTGGGAGCATCTGGATGGAAGGAGTTTGGGGAAACGAATCATGTGGGGAGGTCAGAGCTTTGGAGGAGGGTGGAACTTGGGGGATGGACTTTGAACACTGGGGGATCCTTTAGTGTGCTATTGTAGGGGAGACCCTTGAGGGTCAGATTCTGGATCTTTGTGGTGGTGTGGGGATGCAGCACTTGTGGGGGGATGTTCAGAACATCAGGGTGTCAGAGAACTTTGGATAATCAGACCCGGGAAACCAAAGGGTGGGTGGATTTGGGGTGCTGAGAACCAGGGATAGTTTTGGAGTGGGCTTGGGAAGGAGATCCCAACCCAAGTGTGGTGGGAGACTAGGATTGTGGGAGATGGGTTTGACAGGGTTAGCACATGGTGGTGTGTGTGTGTGTGTGTGTGTGTGTGTGTGTGTGTGTGTGTGTGTAGGGGGGTTGATCGTGGGGGACGGAGGGTCAGGGAGTCAGAACTGGGGTGTCTCAGGGGATGGCTCCTGGGAGGTGAGTCAAAGCAGGGCAGAACCAGGGATGTCTTGGGAGGTAGCCCACCAGGGCGGGTGTGTCTGTGGGGTCACAGCCAGGCGCATCTGGGTGGGTCCAGCAGTGGACTGGGCCCGGCCTTGGGGGAAGGCAGGACGGAGCCGTCTGGGTAGCAGAAACTTTACTGCCCATAACTCGCCCCAACCCCGCACCGCGCACACCCACCCCTGGCCGTGTCAGCAGCATTTGCGGTACACGACGTGGGGCCCCTGCTCTTCGTACTGCTCCCGCAAGACCCAGCAGAACTTGAAGGCGCTCAGCGAGGCGAGGATGGAGCCGCCGATCCACACAGAGAAATTCCTGGTGGGCTGGGCCGCCACTACCACGTGGGCCTCTGGGGGCAGACCGCGCTGCAGCTCAGCGCGGAAGCGATCCTCAAACCCGGTGAAGAGTGAAGAGCCCCCGCAGAGCAGCACGTTCTGGGCCATATCGGTCCGCAACTCCAGCGGCACCTTCTGAAGACTCTGTTTCGCCATGGTGGGGACGCCCACGGGCGACAGCCCTGGGATCTCGGGGGGGCTGAACAGCAGTTCAGGGCACCGGAACAGCTCTTTGCCCAGCGTGACCATCCGCCCGTCAGGCAGCTTCAAGGTCTGGCGGCATTCCTCCTCGGGCCGGGCCTGTGCCTTCAGGAAGTCGGAGGCCACATAGCAGTAGCGGCGCTTGATGTTCTCCACCGTGTCCAGGTCCTGTCGCCCCAGCGGCAAGCCAGAGCCGAGCAGCATCTCCGCCAGGAAGGCGGTCAGGTGGGTGCCCGCCAGGTCCAGGCGCTCTGTGGCGTGAGGCAGGTTGTAGCCCTGGAAGACGGGCACCGTGTAGGTGACCCCGTGGCCCGTGTCCACCACCAGCCCGCTGACCCGCCCGTGCGCGTAGGCGGACAGCACTGACTGGGAAGCCACATACATGGCGGGGGAGCTCAGTGACTCGAAAGCCACCTCCACCAGCTTCTCGCGGTTGGTGGTGGGGCTGAAGGGCGGATCGGAGAACAGCAGCGGGTGGTCCCGGGGGTTCACGAGGAGGTCGTGTTCCAGCATGTGGCGCCAGATCAGCTCGGCTGCGTCCCAGTCCACCACGATGCCGTTCCGCACGGTCTGCACCAGCATCAGCTCAGGGCGAGCGCGGGCTGCTTCGCCGATGAACGCCTCCAGCACCGGCGGCCCGGTGGTGGTCGACTTCTTGGGCTGGCAGCCGACGACGGTGGCCACGGTGTAGGTGGGCCGGGCCTGCCCCGCGAAGCCCACCTTACAGGTGCCTGTGCCCATGTCGATGACCACCGCCCGGGTCTTTGGGGGCAACCTGTCGCCCACCATGCTGGGGGGTTCTTGCGGCATGGTATTGTTCGCCAGGATTGAGCAGGGGTTCGGGCTAGGCTTGGGGGCCTCTGGGGAGGTCTGGGGCCCCGGGGTGTTGCCCCGATTTGGATCCATGGCTGTAAGTGGTCGCGTGGGTTGCTTGGCAAGGCAGCCCACTTTCCTCTGGGGTGAGGGGGGTGTGGAGAGAAAAGGCTGAGGCCAGGCCTGGGGCAAGCACAGGCGGAGAGAGGGAGAGGGGGCGGGGCCGCTGCTCTATGACGTCATTTTGCTGCTCACAATGCAGGAGTGGGGTGGTGGGATGTAAGGGTGAGCCCTTCCTTGCTCCAGAAAGCTCCCAGAGTATTTAATCTGGGTTCCCCTCTCCGCTCTCTTTTTTAAAAAATTAATTAATTTTTGGCTGCGTTGGGTCTTCGTTGCTGCATGTGGGCTTTCTCTAGTTGCGGCTAGCGGGGGCTATTCTTTTGTTGTGGTGTGCGGGCTTCTCATTGCCGTGGCTTCTCTTGTTGTGGAGCATGGACTCTAGGCGCATGGGCTTCAGTACTTGTGGCACGTGGGCTCAGTAGTTGTGGCGCACGGGCTTAGTTGCTCCGTGGCATGTGGGATCTTCCTGGACCAGGGCTCGAACCCATGTCCCCTGCATTGGCAGGTGGATTCTTAACCACTGAGCCACCGGCGAAGTCCCTGTTATCGCTTTTCGATGCTAGTCATTCTAACAGGTATGAGGTGATGTCTTGTGGCTTTGATCTGCATTTCTCTGATAATTAGTAATGTCGAGCACATTTTCACATACCTGTTGGCCACTTGTATATCTTTTTTGGAAAAATGTCTACTCAATTCCTCTGCTCCCATTTTTTTTTTTTTCGGTACGCTTGCCTCTCACTGTTGTGGCCTCTCCCATTGTGGAGCACAGGCTCCGGACGCACAGGCTCAGTGGCCATGGCTCACGGGCCTAATCGCTCGGCGGCATGTGGGATCTTCCCGGACCGGGGCATGAACCCGTGTCCCCTGCATCGGCAGGTGGACTCTCAACCACTGCGCCACCAGGGAAGCCCGGTTTAATGTATTTTTAAAGCATCTTTCTTTGACAGTGATTAATTAGTTCTCATTTTCTACTATTTACTTAGTTGTTCAACACTAGTATACATACAAAGTAGTTTCAGAAGTGCTAATGCGTGTCATCTGAAAAACAATTTTTTAAAAACTAGAGTACACAATTTCTGGACAGTTCTTTTTGTATTCAACCTTACAGTATCCAGTCAAAACAGTCTTCTAAAGTAAATCTGGTTTCCTTTTTGCCCCGTTCGTTGTGGTTATGTTATTCATTTGTCATACAGTTAGGTTCATTTGTTATAGTTTGCATTCCCTCCCCTATCTGGGGGATTACTTTTTCTTTTTAAACCCACAGTAATATTCACTCTCTGTGGTGGCTGGCACAGTTCTGTAGGTTTTGGCAAATGCTAGAGTTATGGATCAATCAACACAGTCACGACTGAACATGATACACACATGAACATCAACGCATTTGTGACAGAACAATTTCATCACTCTCAAATCCCTTTGCTCTGCCCCTTTGTGGTCACCCCCCTCTTACTCCTTGCCCCTAGAAACCACTGATTTGTCCTTCCCTAAAGTTTTGCCTTTTCCAGAATGTCATACAATGGAATTATACAATAAATGTCCTTTTGTCTCTAGCTCCTTTCACTTGGCACAAATCTGATTTAAATTTAGGTATGTTACGTACAGTACAATGTAGAGACCTTAAGTGTACAGTTCAGTGTGTTTTGACAAATGCATATACCTATGCTGCTACTAAGATACAGAACACTCTCCTCACCCCATAAAGTCCCTTCATGTCTCTTCAGTCAATCCCTGCCCCTCCCTCACAACCTGAGCTTAAATGCAACCACTGTTCTGATTATTTTCCTATCACAGATTTTTTGCTTGTCCTTGAAATTCATACAAATATAACTGTACAATATTTACTCTTGAGTGTGGCTTATTTTGCTCAGTATAATCCCACAGTGAATTTTAATTAATTCATAATAAAAGATGAAATAAATCTACAATGTTTCCTATACACCAGGAAGTCTCTTAAGTGTTTTACATGTATTGATTGAATCCTTAGTATATGTCTAAAAAAGTAGGCACTCTTATTGTTTCTATTTTACAGATGAAAAAACCTTGGCATGAAAAGTTTGTCACTTGCCTAAGGTAACTATCTCTAGAGAACCAGGATTGAGCAGAATAAGAGATTGAACTGTGATAACTTAAGAATGAAGACTACCCTTGATCCCATGGGGAGTTCCCGAGCTGAGGCTGACCCTTCAGGGGTGTCTCAAATTGAGGCAAAGTAATTGTACCTTTGTACCCCGCAAATGAACCAGTCATTGGAAGTGGACTGGCCCCTGGACAGTTGCCATAATCTTAGGTGTGGCACTTTTCTTTGGCCCAAGGGAATTCCCAGAGAGGCTGTCAGCATGAGCCATTAGCAGCCAACACTTCCAGCAGCTGGGGAAGTGACTTAGTCCTAAAAGAAGAAACTGGGAAATATACTGGTCTCCCTTATGGTCCTCCAATTATGCCACTCAGATGTACTTGCTTCTTACAGTGAATGCACATAGGATTCTGGTTGCTATTGTTGCCTGGAGACATTTCCAAGAGAAAGATAAATGGGACGAACTACAGACAACTGTCCACAGCAGCTATTCTCAGCTGTTCTAAGCATCAGCTGCAACTGACACTTATCACTTTCCTCTACTACCCTACCCTACCCTACGTTCCTTTCACCCTTGACTAGCATCTCCACTGGTCTAGGTGGCTTACCTGGCGGGATGATCCAGATCATCGAGGAGTCTGAACACCTGGTCACCATATCTTTCTCAGGATAGAGCTGCTACACTTGTTCATCAACAAAATCGGGAAAAGAATATCAAGAGACGTCTCATTGGATTACCTGAATTCCGAATGTTTTCTTCTTTGCCCTCACTGTGTAATAGAAAACCCACATCTTCTGGGTGACAGGACTAATTACCCATGCCAAAGCCATGGTGACGTCTTTCCTTGTGTGCTGGCCTCATAGCAGCCATAAAGTTCCATGGGGTTCTTACTTTGCCTCCCAGTGGGAGTGTTTGCCTTCTGGGAACCAGGACGTTTAGGTTATTTTTTGCACTTTCCTCCCAAGAACCCCATATCCATCTTGAAGAACACTTGTGGAGGAGACTAGTTTAGACCACAGATGTGAGTATATCAGCACTTTGACAGCACCCAGGATGCTAGAGTAGTTGATGGAATTCCTGGGTAGGGACATGAAGTTTCCACCCAGGTGACTGTTAAGAGTAGATTCTAAGAAGCAAAAGGGGTGAGCAGTTCTGGTTTTCTTCCCCCGCAGAGAACCCACTTACTCTACCTTGCTGCACCTTAGAAGGTTAGTCAGTATGAACTGTACCAATGGGCTTTCTTGCCTTATGGCTTCTGGTTGGGTTTAGTCAATGGGGAGCCTGGGCATGAAACAGGAGGACGAAATAGACTGAAGTCTGGCACTGGCTATTTCTTGCAGAACCTGGGTCTGGACACCACCCCTGTCATCCTCTCAGCTCCTGGAATATGATTCTCTCCTCTCTTATCTCTGGATTTCAATAAGCATTCCCTCCCCTTGCCCCTTCAGGCTTACGGGTGTTAGAGCACTGCCTTTACCAGCTACTGGATACCAACCGCCTTTTGTGGTCTTTCTATTGATACATCCTTCCTACACGACTCTGTAAGTCGCCCTTTTATGAAAACTCTACTTGAACTGCCCTAGTCTGAACGTCTCAGCTGTTTCCTGTTGGGGCTCTAAGAGGCCAACTCATTGAAAGTATAAGGGAAAGTCCTAACAATAACCCATAAAACCCAACACGAGCAGGATCCGCCAAGTCTTTTCTGCCAGTCCATCTTCTCCCACCCCCTCACCATCCCCAGCTTGTTCACACTGGCCTCCGTGGTGCGGGCCTCGGCATACGCTAAGACCGCTCTTGCCACACGAATTCATGTGACTCACTGTTCCAACTCATTAAGGTCTCTGTGCAAGTGCACCTTAACTAAGAGACTTTTCCTTCCGATTCTACATAAAATAGCAGGATCCCAATCCCCTTTAACTATCTTACACTGCTTTCGTTTTCTACATCACACTTATAACAACATACTTTCTTGATTTTTCTGTAGGGAAAACCATTAGGATGTATTTTAATGGCAAAACTTGAGTTTCATTCATTGCTATAGACACCAGTGTCTCAAACAGTGCTTGGCATATAGAATACACTCAATAAATAGGCTAGTGGTTAAGAGCACAGACTGTCTGGATTCAAATATGGGCTCTACCATTTACTAGCCAGTGAACTTGGGCAAGTAATGTAAGTGTACCACGACAGTTTTCTCATCTGCAAAATGGGATATTAATAGTCCACCTTTCTTAAGCTTATACTGAGTACTAAGTTAATATCCATAAGGCATTTAGAAGAGTGCATGGTCTTTGGGAAGAGCTATATAAATGTTCAACCATTTATTATTATTATATTTATTATTATTTTTTGCGGTATGCAGGCCTCTCACTGTTGTGGCCTCTCCCGTTGCAGAGCATGGGCTCCAGACGTGCAGGCTCAGTGGTCATGGCTCATGGGCCCAGCCGCTCCACGGCATGTGGGATCCTCCCGGACCGGGGCACGAACCTGTGTCCCCTGCATTGGCAGGTGGACTCTTAACCACTGTGCCACCAGGGAAGCCCCAAACCGTTTATTATTGTGTTGAAATACGTTGCGATGAAAAAATACAGCCCCTACATAAAAAAGAACAATTCACAAAACAATACCTAACCATTTATGTACCTATTTACATCAAAATACGTAAAGAAAAAATGACAATTACCAAGAAGAATTTGTCAATCCGTAACAACGGTGGAAGACTTTAATTCACATCTATCACTAAATAAGCTTGAAAGAAAAATAAAAACCAACCTGAATGTACATACAATATCTGAACATCATAAAGTCCACTTACTTGATAAAAATGTCATTAAATTAGAAAAAGGTATGTAGCAAATATAGTCTAATTTCTACTAGGATAAACTAAATCACTCAGGAGATAATCAGAAATACCTTTATAAATATGCAATGTGTTAATATTTTTAGAGTAAATGATGATAAACATATTACATATAAAACTATGGAACATAATTTAAGGTTTATCTTAGGGTATAGCTATAGACATAAATGTTTATACTTAAGCAAAGACTGAAAATTAAAGAGCTAGTTGCCCCACCCTAAGGATGAGACACTGATAAAGGTAATCCCATGCTCATAATATTTACACTTTTCATTCCCAGTTTAAAGTATTCTGTGGCCACTCAGAGAAGAGCTGAGGCAATCTCACGTTGAGTATCTTCTAGGGTTCCCCACCTGTGTGACTTCTCAGAAGTCAACAGACAGGACTCACCGAAAGATTTCCCAAAATTAATCCACAGGTTTTGCATCCAGGAATTTCATAGCTTTCCTAACATAAGAGGTATCATTAAAGGCATTCCCTCATTCTTTATACTCACAAATTTCTCTGCAACGACTTTTCAGTTTAAGGAATGTGGGAAAATGGAAGGCTTTCCAGTACTGATGCCATTCAATGGGACATTCTCTCCAGAATAAATCATCGTATCTCTTAAAAGTTGAGAGAACACTGAAGGCTTTCCCATAGTACTTGCACTCGGAATCTCTTCATCTTCTGTTCAGTAATGTAAACTCTTGTGCTATAGGGTTTTCCACATTCCTTATATGAGTGAGTGTTGCTCTGTAGTGATTCCTCATGTGTGTTCTAAGGGATGAGTATCCCTGAAGACTTCTACATTCTGATGATATTCATAGGACTCTCCCCTTAGTGTGAATTGTCACATGACTCCCTAGATATCACCACTGTATTCCTCAGATTTATCCACAATACTTAATCTTTTGTGTACATTAGGGTGAATTTGAGCTGAAAGCTTATCACAAAGACTGGACTCATGAGGTTTCTTTCACGGGTGAATTAACATGAGAGTTATTAAATATTACTTCATACTGAACAGACTGAAAGAATGAGGGTCTCCTGAAGGTCTTACATCAGTGATTTCATGGAAAACTGCTCAGATGGTTCCCAACAATCTGTTTCCTGGTATTCATACTGAGTATGGTCTCTTCCCACACTGTATCAGGATTGGTCTGTGTGACCATTAAAATATGGAAGAAGTGATGATATGTCCTTCTGAGACTAGGTCGTAGAAGACACTGTGGTTTCTGCATTAGCTCTTCTTTAAATCAAATGCTTTGGGAGGAACCTGCTTTTATGTCATAAAGACACATAGCCCTGTGGGGAGTCCTACATGGTGAGAAAATGAAGGTTCCCTGCCAACAACCAGCACTAACTTGCCAGGCATGTGACTGAGCTATTCTCGAAGTGGACTCCTCAGCCAGCAGTAAAGTAGATGACAGTAGCTCCTGCTGACATCTTGACTACAACCTCATGAGAGTTCCTGAGCTAGAACTACACAGCTAAGCTGGTTCTGAATTCCTGACCTATAGATAATAAATGTTTGCTGTTTAAAGCTACTATGTTTTGAAGGGAAATTTGTTATGCAGCAACAGATAACTCATACATCTAAGCGTGAGTTATCACAAGTTGTCTGAGAGATAAGAAATCAGTGAATGCTTTCCCAGTTATTGTAGTCATATCCACCTATTATGGATTCTCTTGTGCACAGAAAGGTAAGAGTTAGTGGTGAAAGATTTCCCACAATGATTACATTCATAGGGTTTTTCTCCAGTGTGAGTTCTTACATGTTTCTTAACAGCTGAGAGATTATTAAAGGCTTTCCCACAGTTACTGCATTCATAGGGTTTCTCACCGGTATGAATTCTCTTGTGCACAGTAAGAGAAAAGCTACTGCTAAAGGATTTTCCACACTGATTACACTCATAGGGTTTTTCTCCAGTATGAGTTCTCATATGCTGTGTGAGATATGAGCTCTTCCTAAAGGTTTTCCCACAATCACTGCACTCGTAAGGTTTCTCTCCTGTATGAATACTGTTGTGCCCAGTAAGGGAGGACCTCGTGCTGAAGGCCTTGCCACACTGATTACATTCATGGTGATTCTCCCTCGTATGAATTCTCTTGTGGCTTTTGAGGTTACAACTAGTGCGGAAGACATGAAAACACTGGTTACATTCGTAGGGTTTTTCTCCAGTGTGGATTCTCACATGCAGTCTGAGGGAGGAAGGATCATTGAAGGCTTTTCCACAGTCATTGCATCCATAGGGCTTCTCCCCATTATGTATTCTCTTATGAATAGTGAGGTAGGATCTACTGCTGAAGGATTTGCCACACTGATTACAGTCATAGGGTTTTTCTCCAGTATGAATTCTTTTGTGCTGAGTAAGGTTAGATTTTGTGCTGAAGACTTTAAAACACTGATTACATTCATTGAGTTTCACTCCCAGATGACTTCTCTCCTGTTAAGAGATGAATGAAAACTATAATTTATAATATTTTTTAATATTCAATGCTGTTATACAAATTCTCTCTCCCAGGAATTCTGTTACATTATTATAATTGATGTTTTGGTTACCTATTTTAAATGCCTGTCAAACTGGGCTTCTGCCCAGTTTGAGCTCTTAGAAGTTAAAAAAAGAGAGACAGACACATTGCCACAAGTTCTTATCATATTCACAGAGCATTTTCTGATAAATTTAAGACCACTTTATAGTTCGACAGTCAATATTTTAATCACATTTAAGGAAATATTTACTTGTGGAAACTCTCAGTAAAGAAACAAGTCTGGAGTTAATTTATAGTTTTCTCCAAATTCACAACTGATTTACAGTATCTCTTCTGGGACACCATTATCTCATATATAAATGACATTTCCCTTTAATGACTCTCCTGTTTATTCTGTGGCTTTTCTAACTTATGGAATTCTCCTACTGTGAAAAAACAGCAATCAACCATGTTAGTCTTACCACTTTTACACCATTAGAATGTTCTTTTCTAAAAACATGCTTCTTAGGAGTTAACCATTTTGCTTTAAGTACCGTCTCCAAATCTGAAACAAATTGAAAAGAAATTTAAGCTGATGGAGAAAAGAAACACAAAAGTACACACGAGTATAGACAGACTGAGGGATTAGGGTTTTTGAGCAAGTTTGCAATGAAAGGGATATGAGTATTCAAATTACAGGTATTAAAAAAGGATTCTAAAAGGATTAGGACTGATCAGAGATTTACAAAGGGAGGAATTATCAGGAAGGTAAAGTAGGAAGGAGTTGGACAAAGAGCTCATATGAGACTTAAATTTAAAAAGGAAAAGAGACGTCTTTATTTTCTCCCCCTGAGTCCAAAGTAAAGTATGAGATGTTGAACAGAAAGTTAAAGAGGAAAGAAAGAAGGTGCATGAGGAAGCTCATAACAAATGTTCATGGCCATCTCTGTCAGAAAAAAAGGACATTTTACAAAGTTCCCTGATTGCCATTTCCAAATGTAATACTCCCATGCCCTGAATCATCGGCTAGAGCTATTCCTCAAAAAGACTATTTCTCATATCTTCCTAGTGCTCACCTGGACAGGTGCCTGGAAGAATTCCTCTTTCCTCTGTCATCACCTTGTCTTCTTGCTCCAACTGGGAGATCAGACTGGGTTTATCAACATGATACCCTATTTGTGGAAAAAAGGCGTGTTATAGGGGGGCTGTGCAAGTGACAAGCAACTGCATGAAACTGAAGCCAAGAATTCTGAAGACGGGCAAGTGTGGCTTTGGAAGCAATGAAATAATTACATCTAAATTCTAATGAATATAGTAACTCTCAGGAAACAAAAATACGAGCAACTCATTCAATATCCAGGTGACAGGGCACACATAGGCCCAAAGTCCATGCCCAAGTTTTTTAAAAAAATTATTTATTTATTTATTTTGGAGCAGAGAAAGGTTTATTGCAAGGCCATGCAAGGAGACGAGGTGGCTCATGCCCTAAAAAGCCTCGAGCTCCCCGAAGGGTTTTGGCAAATCATTTTTAAAAGTCAGGTGGCGGGGGGGCAGGGGAGTTGCAAGATACATGATCAGATCGTGCACAATTCTGATTGGCTGATGATGAGGGAACAGGGTGGTGCCACAAGGGTTAACTTTATCAGTCCTTAGGCTCCAGGAGGCCTGGGGCTATGTGCTCATGGTCATCAAGTAGTTAATATCTTCCATTTGGTGGTGGTGGTATGTGTGGGGGAATCATGCCCAAGTTTAAATACACACTTCAAAAGCTATAAAGCTTTTACATATGGAGAATATAAAGTCAGGGTAAGGAAATATTCAGTTCATAGGGAAGGAATTAAACAGAAAGTTCTATGAGCATGGGGACCATGTCTGTCTCCATCACTGTACTCCTACACCCCAGTAACAGACCCAGAAACAGACACATGCTTGACGTCTTGTGAGAAATGATGACAATGAAAATCATGGAATATGGAACTTCAGAAGTCCCCCTCTCTATGAAAACAGTGAATAAACTGGCAAAAACTGTCAGAACAACTTTATCACAACTCTGAAAACTTATCAAAAGTCTACAGCAACCAGGAAAATGCTTAATCAAAGACAAAAAACAGCTGACATTTTAACTGACCCTTGCCTCATCCTCTACTCCTTGCTTTGGCTGTGACATTGAAGACAACTCCTAGTACTAGAGGGAGTAGGATGGACCTTATTCTCAACAAGCTATGGTTGTTTGTTTTGACCTTTCTGGTGGCTCCCTGAAGAACTGGCTCAAAGGGCTTGCCTTTACTTATCTAACCCCAAACTCTCCGAAGGCTGAGCTGGTTACCCAGTGGGCATGTGCTGAAAACATTAAAAAGCAATATATTAGCCACTACTGCTTGAGGCAAGTGGAAACAGCAAAGGAAAGCAAAAGGCAAACCAAGAAGCCTGGAGGAAAAGTATAGAATAAAATGTTTTGGGGAATTTTTGAAAAGCTTTCTGAAAAGCTCCCTCATATTTCTTTGAATCTAGAAAGCCATGTGCATACCCAGGCTTGGGCACATGCTCAGAAAAGACATGAGAGGGCACTAAGTCCTCACCTTTGGCAGACCTTCAGGCTCTGCACAAACAGGAAGTGAAAACTAAGGCAGAGTTATAAACTGCTTGATTTTGAAGGTATGCCCCTGTATAGAGAGACTAGGAGTTTTTTATTTTTTGTTCCAAGTGTTCAAGGAAATCTGATAAATCACTAGCTAACCATTAAGATAACAGAACAGAGTCTTCAGTGGCCACATACAACAAATACTGACATTACAAAAATGAGTTCAGAAATATCACTAAACATACATACCACAGCAACAACAACAAACTCTAGGGATGGGGAAAAATGTGATTCCAGAATTACTATGTTGTAATATTCCAAATGTCTAGTTTTCAACAACAAAAAATTATAAGGCAGGCCAATGCACAAAAGTATGGCCCATTACA
This sequence comes from Stenella coeruleoalba, assembly GCF_951394435.1. Lineage (NCBI taxonomy): Eukaryota > Metazoa > Chordata > Mammalia > Artiodactyla > Delphinidae > Stenella > Stenella coeruleoalba. Next base: position 167,709,010 of record NC_137148.1, on the reverse strand, counting down.
GGAAAAAAAACCCCCAAATTTAGTAGAAACTATCCTTCAGGAAGTCCAAACATTGGACTTGCTAGACCAAGAATTTAAATCAACTGTTTTAAATATGCTTAAGGATCTAAAGGAAACCATAAGAACAAATTCTGACCAAACAGAAAACATCTTAAAGAGACAGAAATTATAAAAAGAAACCAAACAGAAATTATGGAATTGAAAAGTACAATAACTATAATGAAAAATTCAGAAGAGTGGTTCAACAACAGATTTGAGCAAGAAGAAAGAATCAGTAGCCGTGAAGATAGGACAACTTATATTACTCAGTTTGAAAAACAGAAAGAAAAAAAGAATAAACAAAATATGACCAGCACCTAAAAGACCCACGGGATACCATTAAACATACCAACATACACATAATAGGAGTCCCTTAAATGAAGAACAGGCAGAAAGAATATTTAAAGGAATAATGGCTAAAAACTTCCCCAAATTTGATGAAAGGCATAAATGTACACAACCAAGAAGCTTAACAAACCCAAAACAGGATAAATTCAAAGAGTCAGAATCCATCCTGAAACACATAATCAAACTCTGGAAAGACAAAGACAGAGTATCCCGAAAGCAGCAAGAGAGAGGAGATTCATCATGTGCACAGGATCATCAGTGAGAGTAACAGATAATTTTGAATCAGAAACCACAGAGGCAACAGGCATTGGGATAATATACTCAAGCTGCTTAAAAAAAAAAAAAAAAAAAGTGAACCAAAAATTCTGTCCTTTGAAAATAAAGAAATGAAGACATTCCTATAAACAAAATCTGAGTGTTTGTCACTAACATATCTATCCTACAAGAAATGCTAATAGGAGACTTCCAAGCTGAAATGAATGGGCAATGAATACTGACTCAAATCCACACAAAGATATAAAGAACACCAATAAAGGAAAATAAATAGGTAAATATAAAAGTCAAAAACAATTGTTTATTTTTGGTTTGTAACTCATGTATGTTTGGCTATGACTCCTCTTTTTTTCTAATATGATTTAAAAGAGAAATGTCTGAACTAAAAATTATAAATCCATGTTAATGAAACAATGTATAAAGTTATAATTTGTAAAAAACAAACAAACAAAAAACAGCATAAGGAGGGGCACAGCTATACAGGAGCTAAATTTTGTATACTGTTGAAATAAGCTGATATGAAATCAAAATAGATTGCTTAAAATTAAAATGATAATTGCAATCCCTCAGGCAACCACTAAGAAAATAACTAAAAAATATAAACAGAAATGAGAAGAGAATCAAAATGGTCCACTAGAAAATACCTAACACAAAAGTAAACAATAATGGAGAAACTGAGGAATAAAAATGATATAAAGCATGTAGAAAACAAACAGCAAAATGACACAACTAAGTCCTTCTTTATAAGTAATTCCATTAAATGTAAACAGACTAATCTGTCCAATTAAAAGGCAGATTTTGGCAGAATGGATAGAAAATAATCAATTATACGCTATCTATAAGAGACTCACTTTCTATCTAAAGACACTAACAGGTTGAAAGTCAACAAGTGGAAAAAGATATTCCATATAACCCACAGCTAAAAAAGAGAGAATGTGACTATACTAATATCAGGCAAAACAGACTTTAAGACAAAAATTCTTACAAGACACAACAAAATATATGATGATTAAAAGATCAATTAATGAAGAAGATATAATAATTACATATACGTACCTAACAACAAAGGCTTAAAATATACAAATTCAAAACTGACAGAATTGAAGGGAGAAATAGAGTTCTACGATAATAGTTGCAGACTTCAATGCCCACTTTTAATAATGGGTAGAACAACTAGTTAAAAGACCAACAAGGAAACAGAGGACTTAAACAATCCTATAAACTTACTAAACCTAACAGACATAAAACACTTCACCCAACAACAGAACACACATTCATCTCAAGTGCATGGAAAACATGCTCCAGAATAGAGCACATGTTAGTCCACAAAACAAGTCTAAATAAATTTAAAAACAATAAAATCATACAAAGTATCTACTCTGACCACAACAGAAGCAAATTAAAAATAAGCAACAGAGGATAGGTATTGAAAAATTTAATATTGTTATGACAATAATAACCAAAATCATCTACAGATTCAATGAAATCGCTATCAAATTTCTAACAGCTTTTTTTACATAAATGGAAAGGTGATCCTAAAATTCATATGGAATTGCAAGGCATCCTGAATAAACAAAGCAGTCCTGAGAAAGAACCAAATAGGAGGAATCACACTTACTGACATCAAAGCAATGGTAATGTGGTACTGGCACAATGCTAAACACAGATTAATGGAAAATAATTGAGAGTACATAAACTCGCATTTTATGGTCAAATAATTTTTGACAACTGTGCCAAAACAATTCAATGGGGGCAAGAATAGTCTTTGCTACAAAGATGCTGAGACAACTGGATTAATACATGCAAAAGAATGAAGCTGACAATTTCTCCTAAGCCATATAAAAATTAACTCAAAATAGATAAAAGATTTCATTGAAAAGGTAAAACTATAAAATTTTTGGAGGAAAACATAGAGCTAAATTTTCAGGACCATGGTGGCAATAACTAGGTATGATACCAAATGCACAAGAAATAAAAGGAAAAAGTACATAAATTGGACTTAGTCAAAATTAAAACTTGTGTATCAAAGGATACTATCAAGAAAATGAAAAGATACCATACAATGGAAGAAATCATTTGCAAATAGGATCTAGTATTCAGAATATAATAAACCTCTAAAACCCAGAAACAAAGAAGATAACCCAATTAAAAAATTGGCAAAGAACTTGAATAGACATGTCTCGAAAAACGATATACAAACAGCCAACAATTACATGAAAAAAATGTTCAGTGTCATTAGTAATTAGGGAAATGCAAATCAAAACAACAGTGAGATACCACTTCATACCCAGGAGGATGGCTATATTCAAAAAAGTGAATGTTGGGGAAGATATGGAGAAACTGGAACGCTCATATATTGGTGCGGCTGCTGTAAAAAACAGGTTGGCAGTTCCTCAAAAAGCTAAACATAGTAATCTATAACCCAGAATTCCACTCCTAGATACGTAGTGGAGAGAATTGAAAATAGGTGTTTGAACAAAGACTTGTACACAAATATTCAAAGCAGCATTATTTACAATAGGCAGTAAGTGGAAACCACCCAAATGTTTATCAACCAAATGAACGGATAAACAAAATGTGGTATACCCATAAAAGAGCATGTTATTCAGTCATAAAAATAAAGAAACTATACATGCTACAACATAGCTAAACCTTTAAACATTAAGTTGCTTGAAAGAAATGAGACATAAGTATCACACATTTTATGATTCCATTGATATGAACTGCTCTGAATAGGCAAATCCACAGAGATAGAAAGCAAATTAGTGGTTGCCAGTAGTGGGGAATGGGGAAGGTAACAGGTACTGGCCACTTAATGGGTACAGGTTTTAGGGGTGATGCACAACACTGTGAATTTATCAAAAGCCACTGTACAACTGATTCACTATGTTATAAAGCAGAAACTAACACACCATTGTAAAGCAATTATACTCCAATAAAGATTTAAAAAAAAGCCACTGAACTGCATACTTTAAAATGATTAAAATGGTGAACTTTATGTTATGTGAATGATACCTCAATTTTAAAAAAGTCTTGTTACCTGAGTCATTAAATAAATGCAGGAATGATGTCAGGCTTACCAAGTGAAGCCAGGTTCCTGCAGTTCTCCAGCATCACATCTCTGTACAGTGTTCGCTGAGAAGGGTCCAGCAGTGCCCACTCTTCCTGGGTGAACTCCACAGTCACATCCTCAAAAGTCACCAAGTCCTAAACCACCACAAACATCATGGCTTAGCCAAGGACCAATCCCACCAATGTGGACAGGAAAAGAGCCAAGGATGAGAGAGGAGTAGGAACAGGGAATCCAAAGCAGAAGCTGTATGGGCAGGGTTCTGATCTCTGCTCTCAACTGCTCCTAGGGTCAGCCCTGAACTCTCTTCTCCTGTCTATTCGTGCCCACCCCCAATGTTAAATGTACCTCTAACACACAGGTGATTTTCTTTCCCAGTGAGACTGTGACATCCTGCAATCGAATTCCCCTCAATCTCAAAGGATGAGCATAGGCCTAGGACATTGCAGAAATCAGAGAAGTACTTGGTAAATGGATGAATGATGCCCTAATGGCCATCACCAATTGCCTGAGTTTAGGACACAGTCTTTCCTTAGCTTACCCTTAAAACTCTCAGCAAAGGGGGAGGAGAGTAGGGAGGGAAGGATTGGGAGTTTGGGATTAGCAGAGGTAAACTATTATATATAGGATGGATAAACAGCAAGGTCCTACTGTATAGTACAGGGAACTATATTCAATATCCTGTGATAAACCATAATGGAAAAGTATATGAAAAATAATACACACACACACATATATTCTGTCACTTTGCTACACAGAAGAAATTAACATGACATTGAAAATCAACTATACTTCAATAAAATTAAAAAAACAACAACAAAAAACAAAAAAAAACCTCTCAGCAGAACATGGTGTAGACAGTGACCCTGGAGGAGGCTCTACATTGCAGTAAATGCTGACATATGCTAACACTGTTTGGGTTGCCCCAAACCCTCCATCAGATGCCCAAAGACCTGATTTGGCTCTGATGCTGCAGGTCACTGAAGGATAACAAGTCCAACTTCTGGTCAAAGGAATAATGATTTGGAAACAGGAATATCTGACTCACCTGTAACCAGTCTGTCAGGAAGCCATTAGCCAACCCTTCCTCCTCTGTGCATCCTTTCTGGTGAGAGGCTGGGTACGGGGAAGACTGAGCTGGAGAAGAAGAAATGTCCCAAGAATCCAGGATTGCCCCCTGTTCTCACACTCACAAATCTGGAGGCTCCCCCACCTACTTGTGATTGACTGTATCCCCAACAGACACAAATGACTATTCCCACACACAGCACATACCGACACCCAAACACCCACACCCAGCTTCCACAGGAAAACGGAACAGAGCACTGTCTCACCCAGGGCCAGAAAATAGGGCCAAGCGCCCTCCCATGCTGGAGGAAAAGACTACTATTTCCATTTTGCAGATGAAGAAACTGAAGTCCCAAAGGACAGCACTGTTATTTTTTTTTTAATTTATAGAAAGAATTAGAAGTATAATTCAAAAGCTCCCACACATTCGCCACACAGGCGACATCTCCAGAGACACTCAAACCAGCTAAGTCCCAAATCCCAAGAACCACAGAGTCAGGCACCAATGACCTCCAGGTTCCTGGGGTAACACCCCCACCTCAACTTCTCAGTCCCTTCCCTCTACCTGCTCTGTGGTGCAGGGGCCTTTAACACCTGGGCTCTGAGGGCTGACCCTCAAACTCACCAAAAGTGGGGGACAGAACCATGGTCGCCATCCTGTGATTCAGACAGTAAGTTTTCCTGAACAACAGGGAGCAGAAGAACGAGGATGCTCCTCCTCGTATCCCCACAGTGCACTCAGGACAGGGCTCTGGAATAAACGGGAAAGCACAAAGTGTTCACAACCAACTTCCCTCTCCAGGGTACTGAGGACAAATCTTTAGCCTGTCCGCCATTTCCTCCTTCAAAATGCATCTGCCTCTGCCCACAATGGTGGCTACTTCTCCATCCATCTTAAAACCTCAGCTTCACTGAGTCTCAGGGCACATTCTTCCCATCCACGTGGTTGTCACAAACACATTTCCAGCTACAATTCCTCATTCACTGGAGACTCTGGCCCCTGACTCCCAATATTCTTTCAACCTCCCATCCTACCGCACTCGAATGACATCAGAGCCCAGGAGGGTGGCCCTCACAGTACTATGAGTCTGTCCTCATTCCACCTTGGCCACGCACTTCCCCAGGCACCACCCTAGACTTTGTTATCACCGGACATGATTCTACACCTACAACAATAGTTCAGAAATTTCTCTCTCTGAAGCCAATCTCCCAAACTTCGACCTTGCTCATTCATGTTTTTCTTTCACTACATGTGTTCTTCTCCCACGCAAAGGGCTCAGTCCACACACTCTCCCACCCTCCTGCTAGAGCCACCTCCTCTCCTCATTTTTTACTTTCCCAGCTTGGGTCTCACCATCCTTCATTTCAACAAATTTCCTCACCCCTACCTCCTACCTTCACTCTGGCCCAGAACTCCAACCAGGCATGGTTCCAATCATCTGCCTGCTCATGGCAACATCTGGGCAGACCAACCTGCACAAGAGTGGTCATGTTGCCACCTCTAGAAAAGCACGGTCAGCAACGTGAAAAGAGCCCTCAACACTGCAGGGCAATTCTATAAGTCAGTGTAACTTCCTACTCGTGAACCCTTCTCTTATCTCTTTAAATCTCACACAGCCTCACCTTTTCCCTCTATGGTTATCAGCTTCCTGAATAGCTTGAATGATCCAAGCTTCCTGGTATTCACAGCCACACTGAATCAGGGCTGACCTGTGTGACCAACAGAAAATTGTGGAGATGACTTCTGAGGGTAGATCCCTACAAGGCACTGTAGCTTCTGCTTAGTCTTCTGAACTGCTTGCTCTAAGGGAAGGCAACTGCCATATTCAAAGACAATCAAGCAGCCCTGTGGAGAGACCTACTTGGAAAGGAACTGTCCCCTCCAACAGTCAGCACTGATGTGCTAGAATGTGAGGGAACCTCCTTGGAAGTGAACCCTTCGGCACCAGCCAAGCCTTCAGATGACTGCAGTCCCAGCTGATAACCTCCTGCAGCCTCATGAAAGTCCCAAGCCAGAACCTTCCAGCTAAGCTGCTCCTGAATTCCGAACGACAAAAACTGTGAGAGATGGCAAATGATTATTGTTTTAGTCACTAAGGTTAGGGATGCTCTGTCATGCAGCAATACATAACAAATACACCCTCACTTTCAGCAGATGGTCCTGCACCTTACTTCTCAAAGTCATCTCCATGAGAAGGAATCTACCCTTCGTATCTTGCCACCAAAACTATATTCTGCACCATGGTTTCCTCCCTCTCTCGTTATAAACCAGGACCTGCCTTCTCTATAACACTGGGCTCTGCAGTTCTGTTCTGTGTTCCACTCCATCTGCCTTTTTAGGAGCTGGACACCATCGATTCTCTCTCCTTTACCCTTCCCTTCAAGCTCTCCCACTCTACTGGATTCCCTCACACCATTTAAACTCAATAAAGTGTTTTTGGTAGCGAGACACATTTATCCTAAGGGCATAGTTTTCTTTCTAGTTACCACCCAGTCTGTCTCCCTCATCTTTTTTTTTACTCTCTGTCTCATTTCCTCATGTCCCACCCACTCTGAGACACAGTTTAATTTGGTTTCCACCACTACCAATTCAATCAGTAGAATCATTATTGATCTTATTCACAGGATGAAGATGCAGATTTCAACTACACTGATACCATTTCTTATCTGTCAGATCAACAAAGACACAGGGGACCAACCACATCTTTCATTGGCAAGGCTGTAGAAAAAAGCACTCTCATACACTGTTGGGATAGAACTCCTGTGGAAGGAAATTTGTTATCCTCAAGCAAAATGCAAAAACATTTATCATTTCCCTGTCAATCACACTACAAGGAATCTATTTGAAAGATACACAAATACTAAAAGACAAGAGCGAGGTTACTCACTGTAGCATTATTTATAATATCAAAGGATTGGAAACAACACAAATTGCTATATATAGGAAATTGGTTCAGTAAACTACAGAATATCCTCATAATGAAAAAGCATGAAGCCAAAAAAAGAAAGACACGATCTCTAGGTATTGATGGAGAGTTTTATCTCCGATAAATTTAAGTGAAAAACAACAACAACAAAATCAAGGTACAAAGCAACAGAAATGGTATGTTTCCTTTCTATAAGGGAATGCCTCCTCTCCCTGGAGTTACAGAATACAACGTAACACCATAAAACCAGCTTCTCAAGGTCTCTATCTGTGTCCTTCCTGCATCCAAAAGATAAAAGTAATAAAGTGAGTGTGTGCAGGGAGGGGAACACTGGACACTACGGTTGAGTGTCCAGGTGAAAAACTGTTGCAGAGAGTCTTTGACTCCTGGGCCTGTGGGGTAGACAGATTAATGCCTCTGCCCCAAAGACGTCCATGCTCTACTCCTCAGAATCTGTGAATATGTGACCTTACATGGCAAAAGGGACTTTGCAGATGTTAGTAAGGTTAGGATCTGGAGATGGAAAAAATTATTCTGGAATATACATATTGACCCAATGAAATCACAAGGGTTCTTCTTTATAAGAGGGAGGCAGGAAGGTCAGGGTCAGAGGAGATGTGAGGATGGAAGCAGAGGTCAGAGAAAAAGAGAGAGAGATTTAAAGATGTTCTCACTGGCTTTAAAGATGGAGGAAGGAGCCACAAGCCAGGGAATACAGGTGGTCTCTACAAGATGGAAAAGGAATGCAGCCCTGCCAACCCATTTAGGATTTCTGACCTCCAGAGCAAGAAAATAAATGTGTGTTACTGTAAGTCACTAAGTTTATGGTAGTTTGTTACAGCAGCCATAGGAAACTTGAACAGCCTCTCATACCAAATCTTCCCTGAGATCTTAGTGTGAGTACAGCAGACCCAGATAATTGCTGAAGATCTTCTCCACTCTCTGCAGGTAGAAGAAGTCTACATTCTTCCCACCAGGAACCAAATTTGCCTTTAGGAATAGTTACAGTCATGAGCTGAGGAGTGACAGGAGGGGTGGGATCCAGACACCCCCAAAGCCCCAAGAGGAAAGCAGGCTGGGAAGGTGCCCAGGACACTCCCAGGTCCTGAGTACCCTCTCCAGGTCTTTTGGCAGCTGAAGTCTCCTATTAGGGGAGGAGGGGGTCTCTGTTCAGTTTACAGATTCAGTGACTCCTGCACCTGGAGTCAGTGTTGAGAGAGGGTCAGAGAATGGGCCACTCTATACCAGTGTTGCTCAACAGAACTTTCAGGTATGATGGAAATGTTCTATACTTCTGCTCTGTCCAACATGGCAGTTCATATTTTCTATTTCTCTGATGAAACAGAAAATCTAAACAGACTGATCACTAGCAAGGAGACTGAATCAGTATTCAAAAACCTCCCAACAAACGAAAGTCCAGGACCAAGCAGCTTCACAGATAAATTTTACCAAACATTCCAAGAAGAACTAATACCAATCCTTCTCAAACTCTTGCCAAAAACAGAAGAGGGGGTAGTTCTTCCAAACACAGTTTACAAGGAAAGTATTACCCTGATACTGAAAACCAGACAAGGATGCCACAAAACAAGAAAATTACAGGTCAACATCCCTGATGAATACAGATGCAAAAACCCTCAACAAAATATTAACAAACCAAATTCAACAATAAATTAAATCATACACCATGGTGTAATCATATACCATGACCAAGTGGGATTTATTCCAGGGATACAAGGATGGTTTAAATCAAATGTGATACACCACATAAACAAAAAATAAAGAAAAAATATGATCATCTCAATAGATGCAGAAAAAGTATTTGACAAAATTCAACATCCATTTATGATAAAAATTCTCCACAAAGCAGGTATAGAGGAAACACACCTGAACATAATAAAGGCCATATATGATAAGCCCACAGTTAACAACATACTCAATGCTGAAAAGCTGAAAGCTTTTCCTCTAAGATCAGGAACAAGACAAGGATGTCCACACTCTTGCCACTTTTATTCAACATAGTATTGGAAGTCTTCACCAGAGCAATTAGGCAAGAAAAAGAAATGAAAAGCATCTAAATTGGAAAGAAAAAAGTAAAACTTTTTCACTATTTGCAGATGGCATGACTTTACATATGGAAAACCCTAAAGGTTTCATTAAAAAACTGTTAGAACTAATAAACGAATTCAGTAAAGTTGGAGGGTACAAAATCAATACACAAAAATCTGTTGTTTCTTTGCACTAATAATGATCTATCAGAAAAATATATTAAGAAAACAATTCATTCACAATTGCATCAAAAAGAATAAAATACCTAGGAATTTAACCAAGGGTGTGAAAGACCTATATATTGAAAACTACAAGACATGAATGAAAGAAACTGAAGAAGATACAAATAAATGGAAAGATATTCTGTGCTCATGGATTGAGAATGAATGTTGTTAAAAATGTCCATTCTACCGAAAGCAGTATGTAGTCCCTATCAAAATTCCAATGGTATTTCTCACAAAAATAGAGAAATTTTGTATGTAACCACAAAAACAATCCTGAGGAAGAAAAAAGCTAGAGGCATCACATGCCCTGATTTATACTATACAACAAAGCTATAGTAATTAAAACAGTATGGTATTAGCACATAGCTCAATGGAACAGAATAGAGAACCCAGAAATAAACCCACTCATATATGGCCAATTAATTTATGACAAAAGAGCCAAGAATATACAATGAGAAAAGGGCAGTCTCTTCAAAGAATGCTGTTGGGAAAATTGGAGAGCCAAATGCAAATGAGTGAACCTGGACCACTATCTCACACCATAAACAAAAATTAACTCAAAATGGATTAAAGACTTGAACATAAAAACTGAAACCATAAAACTCCTAGAGGAAAACATAAGTGGTAAGCTCCTTGACACAGGTCTTGGTGATGATTTTTTGAATCTGACACCAAAAGCAATAAAAGCAAAAATAAGCAAGTGAGACTACATAAAACTAAAAAACTTCTGCACAGCAACATCAACAACATCAACAAAATGAAAAGACAACCTACTGAATGGGAGAAAACAATTGCAAATCACATATCTGATAAGGGGTTAATGACCAAAATATACAAATAACTCATATAACTCAATAGCAAAACAACAATCAGATTTAAAAAATGGGCAAAAGACATTTTTCCACAGATGACATACAGATGACCAACAGGTACATGAAAAGATGCTCAACATCATTAATCATCAGGGAAATGCAAATCAAAACTGCAATGAGATATCACCTCACTCCTGTTAGAATGACTACTACGAAAAAGACAAGAAATAAGTGTTGGTGAGGATGTGGTGAAAAGAGGACCATTGTGCACTATGAGAAATATAAACCAGTGCAAACACTCAAGAAAACAGTATGGAGGTTTCTCAAAATTTTTAAAAAAACCTACTATATGATCCAGCAATTCTACTTCCAGGTATTTATCAGAAGAAAACAAAAATACTATTCAAAAAGATCTCTCTCTCTCTCTCAGTCCTGAATAAAAGAGCATGGTTGGTCGCCATAAATTGTGCACCTGAAGAATATCTATTGCATGACAAGCAAACATTCCCCTTAAGAATGTCACAGGTAAGACAGAATGAAAAAGGCGTACGCACACACACTATTGATAAAACCCAACAGTATAAAATTACTCAAAATGGTTCTCTGCAATATGAATCACCAGACTGTTATTTCATAAAAGCTTAGAGAAACAAAGTTAATTCTTATAGAAGCCAAGTTGTAGAGTACAATCTTTGGAAACTATTGCCCTACCCTTCAATCTGCAAGTTGTTGCTTAGTACTCCTCCAAGTGATTTTAAATATCATGAAGAAAAAATAAAACAAACAAAAAACAAAACAAGAAACAAAACCAAACAGAAAACACTTGCAAGCAGAAAATACATCTGGTTGCTGGTCAATTCAATTTTAAATTTCTGTTGCCAATATAAAGAAGTTCAAATTATTTTTCCCCCATGTACCCCTATATTTTGAATCTTTGTGGAAGATGTGTAGGGTTTTAGAAGTCAAACTGAACTGGGCCTGAGGAATGTTGTTGAGTAATCTGATATACACATAAAAAATTTATATATTTATACTTATATATAAAATCCTAAAATTTTTAGTATTATGGAATGCAAGTAAATCTATATTTGTTACTTATTTACAGTTATTTACATGCTTGCTTAATGTGTATTTATTTGCACATAACTGTATTTACTTATTTATACTCACATCACCACACACCTTACTATCTTTCCCTTGAATATAATCCGTCAAAAATAAATCATTTTTTTTAAGATGCCCTCACTCTTAGTGACTCCTTGTGTTTACACCTGAGCACAGGGAAGGCCTAGTAGCAGTTTTGCCAGCTGAGGCTGCTGGCACTATTGTTACAAGTTCCACACGGTACTCACCTGGTCACGCAGAAATCCACGGGTCAGTGAGGACAGGTGAAACTTGAGGCTGGTTTCAACTTAAACTTGAACTCCAGAGATAACTTGTACGTAGGAAAAAAAAGAAGGGTACAAAGATTTCTTTTGAGGCCTTTTATAGGGCATAATACAGCTGCTGGATGCAAAGGCCACACCACTCACTTTTCTTTTTTGTATTTACTGTACTGATTGAACGTATAATTGTTGGCTATGACTGGATTTTCCTGATTCCTATCCAGCCATCTGCTCTCCAAGTGGGAGAAGGCGGCTTCATGCGGTGTGCATTCATTCGCCTTGCTGAACTCTTCTGGCTGGATAGTGATTTGTGACTCCAGACGCTTTTAATACGGCTTGTCACTCAGGGGCGCTAAAAGTGACTCAGCTAACCTTTAAGTTCATTCAGGGCTTTGAAGATTGTAAGACCCTAGAGCAGGGTTTCCAAACCTCGGCACTACTGATAATGCTTTGTCACGGGTGCTGTTCAGTGCGTTGTAGGATGTCCAGCAGCACCCGTGGCCTCCACACACTAGATGCCAGTAGCAGCCCCTCCCATTTGTAACAACCAAAACAATGCCTCCACACGTGACTAGAAGTCCCCTAGGGGGCAAAGTCACACCGAGGAAAGGTGATGGGGAGAGGGGGAACTCTGAGGAGGGGACGGCGGCGCCCAGAGCTAGGAGGAAACGGAGGCTTTGGGCCAACCAGAGGGATGAGCCTCAGGGATCGAAACGCGGCTCGCGGGAAAGGGGGAGGAACGCCGGAGCCTGTGACGGGGGTGCCCCAGACCCATGCCCCTCCCTAGACTCCTACAGGAGTCCCGGGACTGCCCGCCGCTCACAGAGTCCTGACCCTCGCACTAAGGCCGAACGTACCACGTGAACCCAGTCCCCCGCGGAGAAAACTTTACACACAGCACAGTGAGCCGCCCGCGTCTCCTTCCTCAGCACCGCCCGGCGCTTCCGCTTCCGGTCTCGGGCAGTAGCCCGGGGCTTCAGTTTCCGGTACCTAGCAGACGCGGATAGCGGGGCATTACGGGGCTCTGGGTTAAGGCGGCGGGCCGGGCGGCGGCCTCGCACCCAAGCCTCCGACGAGGTGTTCTCGTTTGCTTAGTGAGTGCAAGGCTGGGCCGTGGGCTGTGTCAGCGCCAGCGACTGAGACCCACTCTAGGGGCGGGGCTGTGGGATGGTACCAGCTTGTGGGCGGAACCAAACCCAGAGGGCAGGGTTGTGGGCGGACACCCGTTTCTTGACGGGACTGAGGGCGGGGCTGTGGCTGGGTACCGGATCTGGAGGGCGGTGCTAGAGTCTCAGCCTGAAGGTGGGCAGAGACTAGGCCCAGGGGCGGGGATAAGGCGGGGGTGGGTCTTGGGTAGGCGGGCAGGAGAGTGGGAGAAAATCAGCTCCAGGGACGTGGATGAAGACGGGGCTTTCCGTGGACTCTCCAGGCTGTACAGGTAGACGGATGCTAAACAAACAACTTTTCTTCAAGCCTTTCCCCATGTTCAGTGCGGAGCCTCACACAGCCCAATTAAACGATATGCTCATGCTCAGGATTTTTTTTTCTTGTTTTTACTGATGTTCTTAAATTTTTTTTAAAAATTGGATCATATATTCACCTTTCTCTTTAACTTGCTGTCACAAGCCAGTAGATAGGGATCTAACACTATTTTTTTAAATGTTTTTTTGTGGGGGAGGGGGCTAGGTCATAGATACACATATAGGAAATCTTCAAACAGTGGTAGTCAGTAAAATATTCTCACTCCCATACCGTCTCCCGGTCCTTTCTCCCAAAGATAAACATCATTTTCTCCTCTGTCCTTCCAGATACAGTGTGTATATGTATGTATGTGTGTATGTACGTACAGGCCCAAGAGGGATGCCCCCCAGCAGGAAATGAAGCTGGTAAATTGTCTCATTCATTTGGATCTACTGAAAAGAGATTTAAATTTATGCCGGAGAGGATGAACCAGTGATGAATTGATAGAAATAAAACAAAGAAACAAGGAATTTTACCATTTAAAAAATCCAAAGAAAAAAGTGAGAAAGAGAATGTATTTATAAAATCTGGATCTAAAATAAAATAAAATAAAATCTGGATCAAACTCATATGTCATAAAATGGTAAACATCTATGTAATCAAACAATAGACACTGACTTTCGATTTATCCTAATTTATTATATAATTATATTGGGGGAGGGGAATTATGTTTTAAAATAGCAAGAGAACTACATGCTAATTTTTTCAGAGAAGAAGGTAATTAGAAAAAATCAAAAGCTGAAAAATGAAAAAGCTGTATAAGGAGCTAATTTAGAAATACAGAATTACAACCAGAAAAACAAATAAGTTGTTTGTGGGAGTCAGAATAGAGACTGGGGGATGTAGCTTTTCATAAGGCTTAAAATATTATTTGAGACATATGTGTATAGACATACATACACACACACACACACAGAAACCTGAAGTTTTATTCCAAAGGGATCATCAAACTCTAGGAAGAATTTATTTTAAAAAAAAGGTTCACTTTGCAAAAATAGATTTTAAGAACCGCAGACTTCAAGCATTAAAAAAAAAAAAAAAAGCTATAATCACCCTGGTGGAAAAAGGAATAGGCATTACATTCCACAATACATGACAAGCATTTTATGTACATTACTCCTGAGTATTTTCATGGAAACCCATAAGGAAATGCTATTATCTATCTCCATTTTACAGATGAAGAAATCAATGGAAGCGTATTGCTAAAATGTTCATATTTCATTGAAATTTTCAACAGATATCATTTTATTTCAAAATCATTTATTGAATTTTATTTTCATTAATAAAATATCTCATTCTAGCAAATAATCAAACAGTAAGTAGAAAACAGTTTAATAAAACTACAGTTTTCTTTTGATATAGTTAAATATATCAATGTACAGGACATGATGTATGAAAAAACACAGAGATTGATGTGTATGTAGTAAAACTAGTGATTACCTTTTCCCAATTCCTCCTACATTCTGTGAAGGAAACAGGAATCTTTTCACATTCACTTTTTGACATGTAATTGAGAAATTTCTATCCTCACTTTTTTATCCCTTTATTATTTGTAGAACTTTTCAAACCTCACCCTTTATTCTATGAATCTTAATCGTACAGTGACTATTAGAGAAACAGATTCCACTGAGGGTCCTGATAATAAACACAAGGAAACCATACTTTTTTTTCTCTTTCAGGCATTCCTGGAGGTGTCTATAGAAGGTGAGGGTTCCAGGGAAGAAGAGAAGTACTGGATGAATAAATGTTAAATTGTCTTCACATTTTCTCATAATGTAGTGAATAATTTATTCAGTGTTACACAAACTAGAGCTGTGCCTAATCTCCACCTACACTGTGCTACCTTCTACTATATAGAAAAATGATATTTATCAGTCCATGACCTCAACCTGGTCAAGGTCTCATTGCATAAAAATAAAAATGTAATGGTCAGTCAGGCATCCAGGATAAAGTACTAATGGTATTCAATTAATTTGAAATATACCAACCTCATAATAGATGCTAGAAAGGATATCAACCTTAATTAATATCTTACCATGTGCATATATTATCTGCTTATTCCTAGAGTGCTTTAAGTTCTATGATTAAAAATGATTAAGAATTATACTGCATTGAGATTAAAAAAATACTGTCCCACAAGGTTAAAAATTTAGAAAGGTGATAGGGAAAATCAAATTTTCTGTCTGAAAAGTGCATTAGTTTAAACACTGCACTGGCCTATTAACGTGGTGAATATGATAGTGTACACTTATTGATCCATTACTATGTCATAAACACTATTCTAATAAGTACTTTGGTTACCTCCTCTCAACCACCCTCTCAGTTAAGAATTTTTTTTAACACTATTCTACAGACGAGGAAGTTAAACAGAAAGATGATTTGTATTATACCCAAGATCACAGTTTGTAATGTCAGGTAACTTATGAATTCTGGAATGCTCACTTAAAATTAACTTCATTATCAGGAAGAGATCAAGATGGTGGAGTAGGAGGACCCTTAGTGCACCTCCCCCCATGAACACAGCAAAAATACATCTGTATGTGGAGAGATTCTCACCGAAAACAAACTGGAAACTGTCAGAAACACTCTTCTGCAAACAACAACAACAAAACTGTAGAGAAGGACCCACACGGAGTTGGGTAGGAGGAAAGGAGAAGCGATCAGGTCAGGACCCGTGCCCCTAGGAGGGGACACAGAAAAGGAGGGGAATATAGTACAGGCTGGGATAATCTCCCTAGGGCGTGAGGGGTTTAAACCTCATATCAGACACCTCCGTGTGGGATCTGACACCGTAAAAACAATTCTCCCACCTTACACCTGTTAGACTGGCTATTACCCAAAAGCCAAAGAAAACAAATGCTGGCAACGATGTGTAGAAAAGGGGAATCCAGAGGCACTGTTGATGGGAATGTATAGCCACTGTGGACAACCATATGGAAATTCCTCAAAAATTTTAAATAGAACTGACATATGATACAGCAATTGCACTTCTGGGTATGTATGTTGAAAGGCAATGACAAAACTATCTTGAAAAGATAACTGCATTGCATGTTCATTACAGCATCTTCCACAACAGAAAAAAGATGGAAACAACCTAGTGGCCATTGATGAATGAAGGGATAAAGAAATGTGATATACTAATAGTACATACAATGCAATATTATTTAGCCAGGGGAAAGAAGGAAAACCTGCCATTTACTACAATATGGATGAAACTTGAAGGCATTATACTAAGTGAAATAAGTCAGAAAAACAACTGTGTTATCTCTCTTACATGAGGAATCTAAAAATATTGAACTCATCAAAGCAGAGTAGATGGTGGTTGCCTGGGGCTGAGGGGTGATGGGAATGGGGAGATGTTGGTTAGAGTTATAAGATGAAACAGATTCCAGCAATGTAATGTACATCATGGTGGCAATAGGTAACACTGTGGTGTTTTGTACTTGAAACTTATTATGGGAGTGAAGTTAATGTTCAAACCCTAACAACAACAAAAACAAAATACTAGTTATGTGAGGTGAAGGATAGGTAACTAACCTTCTTTTGGTAAACATGTCACAATAGATACATGTATCGAAACAGCATATTGTACACCTTAAACTTACACAATGTTATATGTCAATTATGTCTCAATAACGCTGGGAAAAAACACAAAAAACGCTGCTCTATTTTTGTTGGGAAACAGGTGCATCTACCTCTAGAAGAACGTCTGTAGTTATGTTCACCACTGTTCCAGAAGAATTAATGGAATGGGATAACAGCCAGAAAAGAGGACATGAAATGGTTTGTTCGGAAAAAGCTGTCCTGAATGACAAGGTGAAATGTAAGTCTAAATTATCCCATTTTCTAGTCATTAGGCAACATTTTAAAACTAAATCAATTTCATATTGTTTTTTAATCATTTAAATTCACCCAATCTTGTCCTGCAAGTGCATTTATTACCATTTTACCAATAGTGGACATTATGGAAAGGCATTTCATGAATTCGTAGAAAATCTAAGATTAATACTCAAGTGTGTATATTCTATTATAATATTTTCAGATTTAAAAATCCCTATGTTCATTTATCTTTGAAATTTTTATTTATTTTTACTTTTATTTTTTTTTAGCTTCTGCACAAATCTTTCTTTTTTTGTAACATATTTATTGATGTATAATTGCTTTACATTGTTGTGTTAGTTTCTGCTGTATAACAAAGTGAATCAGCTATACATATACATATATCCCCATATCCCCTCTCTCTTGCATCTCCCTCCCACCCTCCCTATCTCACCCCCCTAGGTGGTCACAAAGCACTGAGCTGATCTCCCTGTGCTATTCGGCTGCTTCCCACTAGCTATCTATTTTACATTTGATAGTGTATATATGTCCATGCCGCTCTCTCACTTCGTCCCAGCTTACCCTTCCCCCTCCCTGTGTCCTCAAAAATAGAACTACCGTATGACCCAGCAATGCCACTACTGGGCATATACCCTGAGAAAGCCATAATTCAAAAAGAGTCATGTACCACAATGTTCATTGCAGCACTATCTACAATAGCCAGGACATGGAAGCAATCTTTGAAAATTTTAAGAAGGTGCTATGTGAAAATAAGAGCTAGTAAATTTAGCGGAACATACTGGAAATTAAACCATGCACACACAAAAAAGCAACATTCCTTTGGTGCTTTCCAAGGTTTCTTGGCTATCTTTTAAGCTGGCATAAATGGATATAAAATATAATATTTTAAGATATATATTTATATAATATTTTAGAAATATTAATAATTTTAATGAGCAATATTTTTTCCCACTAAATAATTGTAATTCTCTTCTGTCACATGCATTCCCTTAATATCTAAGTTTGCCATCAATGCAGTAGTTGTTTATCCTCAGTTAGAAAATGCAAAGCAATAAAACTAGTTATGGAAAGCTTTCAGAAAGCCAAGATAACTACCACAAAAATGATGTGTGACATCTCTAAGGAATATTGGAAAACCATCTTGTAGGAAACAAAAGGAGCCCAAAGACTGAGTTACCCTGACTGAAGACAGTGAAGCATAGTGAAGTGCTAATAACCAGGCTGATACTAGTTAAAGGAGAGACCTCCCCATTCTGACAACATGATCCTTTGCAATCCTATAGTAATGTAAAAGAAGATAAATTTATTGTGATGACTTGGGTGATTTAATGGTCCTCAGGCATCATTAGAGCCAGTGCAATAGGAAAAATAATACCAATGCCTATTTTCCAGTTGCATACCCATGCCTAAGACGTATTATTGACAACCACCCATCTTACCTGTGCACGTTTTGTAATCATGCAATTGCACGCACCTCACAACACACTTCTATAACTTGTGCTACAATGTCAGTCAAGGTTCAGTCAAAAAACAAAAAAGAAGCCAATTAGTTCTTTTAATGAAGAACATTTAATATAGAGAGTTAGTTAAAGCATTATTGAGAGACTGAAAGGCAAGAAAGAACAAAGTGGTAACATAGTAATCATAACTGAAGGAGGAAGCTACTCCACCAAGGGCTTGAGGGGTATAAAGGGATCAGTTGAGCATTTGGGGCACTAAGGCTTTTACAGACCACTGTTGAAAATATGTACGATGAGCACAAGATGGAACATAGAGCAGTGATTTCAAGCACCCCACCCCAAAGCAAGGCCCATGCGTATGATGTTGAGAAGCTATGTGAAGAAAATAATCAGAAATAATGGGGAAGGCCTTCCCTGGTGGCGCAGTGGTTGAGAGTCCGCCTGCCGATGCAGGGGACATGGGTTCGTGCCCCGGTCCAGGAAATCCCACATGCCGCAGAGCGGCTGGGCCCGTGAGCCATGGCCGCTGAGCCTGCGCGTCCAGAGCCTGTGCTCCGCAACGGGAGAGGCCACAACAGTGACAGGCCTGCATACCGCAAAAAAAAAAAAAAAAAAAGAAAGAACGGGGAAAACACATTGCCTTTACTACAGTAGGCTCTTCATATCTTCCCCCTTTGACCTCTGATCTCTTTCAGATCTTGGGCATTCGTCCATGAGCAGTTAGGACACAAGGCATACAGGTCACCTTTGAGTGAAAGATCTGACTGGGATCAGTAGTTCTCAACCTTGGCCACACACTAGAACCACCTGATATTCCTTTGTTAATATATACACGCCACAGTTTCTTTCAAGAAAATGAAGAGTTCCCTTAAACTCCACAACCTCATCAACATTTGTTATGGTTTTTTTTTCAATAATAGCTATCCTAACAGATGTGAGGTGATATTTGATTTAGGTTTTGACTTGTGTTTCCTGATACTAACTGATGTTGAGCACTTTTTCATATACCTGGTGGTCTTGTTCTCATCATAAACCCTCCTATTTATGGAGGGTTTAGGAGTTCAGCACCAGGGAAGGTCCCACAGCTGGGTCTGAACCCAGTCTTCTGATGTAGATGCAGCAGATTTTCATGTCAATTCTTCCTGATACAGGGATTGCAATTCCTTGTCTTCTCCTACCTGAAGGTAACTCAGTTTAATTATTTTGGCATGTCACACTATGATTTAATCTAGAATTATTCAAAATAAGTACTGTAAACACAGTTGGGCAGTTTCCTTATCTATGAAATTATGATAATAATTGAACCTACCTAGTAGGAGTATTGGAAGATTTTTTTAAATTATTAATATTGCTTAGACCAATGGTTTTCATCTCCAGTTGATTGGTAATTTACGTGTGCTTATTTTAAAGTTCACAGGTACCCTGGTCTCAGCCTAGGACCTATTTCAGAATCTCTGCATGTGCGTTTCTTGGTCACCCTAATGTCAAGTTGGACTTGATAAATACCACTTAGAATATTGCCTAACACTTACAAAAATTTCCATTAATATTACCTATTATTAGTCTCATCAATAACCAACACCTATTTTTAAATATAAACATTTAATAATATTTCCTTCAGATCTCAGCTTTTATAGAGATTTGAACATTTACTCATAAAAAGGGACTTTCTTGGTATCTAGCTCAATCCCATTCCTCTATATAACTGGCCCCCAAAAGCAACCATTGTCATGAAGTTGATGGGTATATTTCCCTGTCAGTGCTTCTGTAATGTCAATATTCATTTATGTATCTAAACTGCATTCTTAAAATCTTCCCTAAACAGAATACTACACATATTTCCTCTGAAATGTGCTTGTTTACCACAGCTTTGTGGTTAAGTCTCTTTGTGAAGTACATACAATTACTCCAAACATCTACCCAATGCACATTATTACATAAGGGAAAACATCCTTTACTTTATAAATTTATATTTATACATATAAATATAACAAATTTATATTTCACATATATTTAAAATGTAACAATATAATATAATGTATTTTCACTATTAAATAAATATTTAATTTACATTACATATTTTATAGTATACTATTATTTATATCATTTTCTTCTTACAACAATCCTATGAAAATTCTGTACCTCGCTCATATGGTATCATACAAATGAGAATTTGTATATAATATGAGACTGGTGGCTAGTTGTGCAGTTTCTAAGAATTGATGCATGTTCAGTTTTACTAATGTTGTCTGTATTTGTTTCAATGCAAATATCATTTTCTATCAACCACATCATCATTTGTTAAGATATCATTTGAAAATATTCCTGAGGTCTATCTTGTGACAATGTCATGATATCTGCACATGACATTTTCATATTATACAGGAAATTGTTTCAACCTTAGATTTCAAAACTGGACTGCACAACATCACTATTTATAGAAAATCCTATAATCCATCATGTTAGTGCCATTCTGGCCCCTGTGAACTACTGGTGCTTTCCTGTAATTCACAGATAGACTCACTGAACCAAAGAGGATGAATCAATTCTTCTACCTTCATTTCACATTCTGAGCCAAAAAACTAGGTTAGAAAAGAAACGCTATTTAGCTACAGTGGAGATGACTGAGAACTGGTGCAGGAATAAGCAAATCAAGCATTGAGTCCTGGATTTTTCACCCCATGTATGTGGAGTGTGTATAAACTTCTCCTCCTCTCTGCTTCTGTACCTTCCTGGAAAAAAAGTCTAATACCCAGCACTACACCATGTGTGGCACTTAAGGGATGTTTGTAACTTATAAATATTGGGTCATTTTTATAAAGAATGTCAATCATTATTCAGATAGTATGTTTATTAATTAAATATAATCCCCCAAATTTAATAATGTTTTATATGGCAGAAAAGATCGAAGCCTTTCCTGGTGCAGGATACTGGAGCATGGAATGATATGAAATCCTAAAATGTGTCTCAGCCCATGCATTAAGATGTATCATCCCCTCCATTTCTGACTCTTTTTTCCCCATACTTACGAAAATTTCTGCAATGGCTTTTCAATGATTGAATCCTGCATATGCTGTTAAATGAAAAGAAAATATGTCCCTTAGAAAGTCCATGACATAGACAGAAACAAGCACTATTTTATCTTGTCTCTATTCCTATGTGACATTCTGAAAAAGATGAAAACACCAGCATGAATGGTCCACCGTGTGGAAGCTATATTGCCCACATGGTTTATTCAACACTTAACTGTTTTCTTTTTTTTTAATCCTTGGTGCCTCTTCTGTGCCAACAAGGTATAGGCTCTGGGGAATCAGAAATAAATGAGCCTCAGTCATTTCTTTTCATCTATGAAGAATGTACTTGTATAAAATAAAATAAAATGTCCTGTCAGGGATGTAGGGAAACCATAACATCAGATCAACAGATATTTAAGTCTAATGACACGAGCATTAGCTTTATCATTATTAGTAACAAAATATCAAAAATGTATTTTGCCCTTTCTTTATGCATCCATCACATAGCTATTGCATAGAGGGCGACCATTATTTTTTTAGTCCTGATTCAGTGGGTTTGAATCAATGAGGAATCGACTCATTTGACAATACTAAGTCTCATGGATTCTAAGAAATTGTCCCATAACAAAGAATTAGTGGAGCATACACGATTCAAAATTAAGTTTTGTTTTTTTAAACATCTTTATTGGACTATAATTGCTTTACAATGGTGTGTTTAGTTTCTGCCAGAGCCCCCGAATCAGCTGCTCAAAAATTAAGTTTTTATGCTCCTAAGTTCCATGCCCTAAATGTCATTGTTTTCAGACTTTCTGAAAGTTTTAAGCAGAGGTACAGCAGTCTAACCACAGACGCATCTTGGGTAGATTTTTAAAACTGTTTTCATTTTCCTGCATAGGAATGAACCTTAAGACTCTGATTTTATGTCTCCTTTCATGATTGAGTCAGATGATTATAAGTACAGAGGAGAAGGTGGACAGGTGACGTGAAATCCAGGAACAGGGTCAACAGAGAGACCTACCCTGAAATGTCAGGTGCCGATTATTTCTATGACCTCACCTGTGTTCTTAGACATCCTTCCTATAGTTGATGCAGCAAGTGCTACCTACTACCCTCCCCTGTGTCCTCCAGAAAACTCCAAATAGGAAGGGCAAAGTGAGCAGGGAATCTCTACCAGGACTGACAGGAAAGTAACATGGCTGTTTGGGGTGGCAGGGCGAAAACTGCCCAGATGCCCTGTGTCTGGACTCAGTCTGCCCAGAATGACTGGCTTCAACACTTTCTAACTCATGACCTGGTACCTGTTACATAAAATGCTGTGCTTCTTTCCTCTTACTATAATAATACTTAGGTGTGCACTTATAATTTGGGAGAAATTATGCAGGTGTAATCAAACAAGAAACATAAAAGTCATACCTCAGAGCCTGACACTTAGGAAGCCTTCAATAACATAACATAACATAACATAACATAACATAACATAACATCATAACTGATGTTATGGTTCATGTCATCCTCCTCATCCTTATTGCCACTTTCATAACTATTTGAAGTGCTTAGGGGGAAGGTTCCAGAGACCCATTTGCTGCTACAGTGGGGGAGATGCCAGCCAGAGCCAGAACCAGTGAGGGTGGAAGCAGATCTCTGAATGAGAGTTCTCACACCCCAACCAGAACAAAGAACATTAAGCTTCAAAAGCCTTTATTCCAAAACTGTTTGTATTCGTGCCCTCTCATCTTTCTATACCAAATATCACATTTGTCCTCTTGAGGAGGAAATCCCAACCAGAACCAAGAACATAAATGTCATAGGGCTCTAATCTGAAATTTGTATACTGGTGTCCCCCCAACTGTCTGTCCCAACTGCCATGTTTGTCTTGTTGAGGAAAAAATCATGTTCCCAACACTCCCTTCATCCATCACTTTCTCCCTCAGCACTTACTGGGCTGGGCTGCATCTCTGCTGGAGCAAGACCAAGGAGCACAGATTCACTGCCCCTCTCCTGCCTGCTGTGTGTTGAAGTCTCAGGGTGTGCCCTCAGGACTGGCAGGAAGACAGGCTCAGGCTGGGACCTTCTGATACTGCTTCCTACAAAGGATGGAGACACAGGTGGGGAGCCACAATGTTAGAACTGGCCAATTAATGAGCTGAAGACACTGGCCAATTATTTACAATGGTATGACCTTAGGGCTCAATGTCCAAAGCTCATAATTAGCCAGTTGGTCCACATTGTCCCAATCTCTGGAGACTTGCTAATATTCACGGAACAGAAAAAGGATAAAAGTGAATGTCCTGGGAAGGATCTAGGTCCCTCTTCTCCTCAAGAGGAAATTCACCTGTACTCTTGCTTCTTACTTCTAACTTGCAGAATTCTAACATAAAACTCAGACTTTTTTTCCTCAGTTTAACCACTCAATGTGTGGTTTTGTTATCTACAAATCCATTGTATCAATCATGAAATCTATGCAGCACTAGGTCTATACCAAGGATGTGATACTTTCCATTTTCACAGTTAATATGTGTCTCTAAGGATAACTTCTTATTTTCATTTCTTTATCCTTGCTCAGCTGGCATTAGATATGGTAGAGATTACTGGGTTGGACTTTTTTCTTTCCTTTTTTTTTTTGTGTGTGTGTGCTAATTTGAATGAATCTTCATTTCTAAGTTTTTTCTCTAAATGAATTACATTGGCATATTAGAAAACTATTGACTTTTATTCTTTAATACCTGATACTTTAATTAAATATTTCAGTGGGCCTCCCAGAAGGTTGCAGTCAAGATCAGCCAGGGCTGCAGGCATCTCAGAACTGGATCAGCAGATGTCCACTTTCAAGCACACTCACGAGGCTGTTGGTAGGATTCACCTGTTCACAGAATATTGTCCAGAGAATTCTTTCAGTTCCTTGACACATGGCCTCCGGGTTGGGCAGTTGTTTTTTTTTATCAATATGAGCCGTCAAGAATGCAAGAGAGAGGCAGCAAGAAGAAAGCCAGATTTTTTTTTACTCTATTCTCAGCAGGGACTTCCCAACCTTTCTTCCACATTCTCATTGTTGGAAGTGGGTCTCTATGTACATCTCACCCTCAATGGCAGTAAGATACACAAAGCAATGAAAACTAGGAGTTGGGATCAGTGAGAGTATCTCAGATACTGCCCACCACACAGGGCTCATCCTCTGTAAAGACTATGTTCTCCAAGCAATTCAAGACTCAGGCCCTGTCCATCTAATTTTCAGCATATCCCCAAATTAGTCACACCACCATGATCTCAACAAAAATTCCCTGGACACAAACTAGCATATGGGTAGAACTTTCTTTCCATTGGGTACTGCATTTTGTACGACAGATCCCACTCTACTGCTTTAGGTCATGCAGTCTCAAGTAGACCCCCTTGTTTCTGATGCACTAGGAGAACCCCTCTATCAACACCAGGCCAATCTACAGCTATTCCATGGCCAAATGTAACAAATGTTCCCAGTGAACATGATTTCTTCTAAGTAGAGATGAATCAACTCACTCCAGAATATATATTTTCATTAGATTTCATTGTGGTCTTAGATCTTGAAGACTTTAATAAGTAAAATGTGCTTGGGCTCACCTGTTTTTTTCTACTGTATAAAGTGGGATGTAGGTGGAAAGTGGAGTGATGTAACCTTCTAAATCTTGTCCATGCAGCCTTCCTGACTCAGAGACCTCTTTCTGAGGAAGGCAGAGATTGGTTTGTCATTGATATGAAGAAAACTTTATACCAAAATCAAATTGGATATGGAGAGAAGGATGTTATTTACCTTGTGGGGATAAGTGACGGGGTATTTTTAGGGTAGAGCACATGGTGGATAGGTACAGGTGGATATGAGAGGGAGAGACTATGTGTTGACATATTTAAAATAATTCATCCATGGCAAAAATGTATTACTAAAATGCAGTTATTTCATAGAGAGTAAAATGAATAACTTACTAGAGTCAATGACAAAGTTGAATTTATAGGAATTGGTATATTAAAACCAAAGGTAGTTATGTCTGTGCCCTATAATGTGACATATGCTTTGTTCTTTTCCCAATTCCCAGTGCCTTCCCCCGCCCCCACCTCCATGGTGAGTATCCTTGGCCAAATACCAAGTGAACAAAGGTGGATTGGAGAGACTGGAGGTAAATGCTGTGGTCCTTTAATGTGTTTGGACCTTAGCAAAAATAATGTTAAAATGAAGTTATAGCATTGTGAGTAGAAAAGATCAGATATTAGGGTCACTGCCAAAGATGAGCATACAAGAAGTGGTACATGAAAAACAGATATTGATGTTTATGCAGTACAACTAGTTATTTTTCTTTTTGTTTTTCTCAATTCCTCCACACATGATGAGTATCCTTGAAAGAACACAAACCTACTCACATTAATTTTTTGATGTGTAATTGGGAAATTTCTAAACTCACTTTTTTATCCTTTTATTATTTTTAGAACTTTTAAAACCCCATCCTTTAGTCTGTGAGTCTTAACCTCACAATAACAGGGGACATTTCTGCTTATCATAACTCAGTGCTGGCATCTAGTGGGTAGAGGTAAGGGGTGCTTTTAAATATCATACAATATACAGGACAGTCCCCTATGAAAAAGAATAAAGACCAAAAATACCAATATTGTTGAGGTTGAGAAACCCTGGTCTAGACTGTTGAATGATATTAAAATTTTAATCTAAAAAATTCCAATCTCTATTATTTTATAATGACATTGAAAACATTATCTGAAATAAATCTCAATCTTTCTCCATTATTTTGCACTACTTAATGTTTTTTATTGTGGTCAAATTTACATAACATGAATGTAAAAGAATGAAATTAGAACATTCTCTAACACCATGTACAAAAATAAACTCAAAATGGATTAAAGACTTAAATGTAAGACCGGGTACTAAAAATCTTTTAGAGGAAAATATATGCAGAACCCTCTTTGACATAAATCACAGCAATATTTTTTGGATCCATCTCCATCTTAAGCATTTTAAATGTATAATTGTGTACACTTGACATTAAACACATTCACATTGTCAGGCAACCATCACCACCATCCATCTCCAGAACTTTTTCATCTTCCCAAACTGAATCTCTGTACCCATTAAATGCTAATGCTATTTCCTCCCTTCCTCCAGCCCCTGGATGCCACCATTCTATTTTCTGTCTCTTGCTACCTCATGTGAGTGGAACCATATAATATATATCCATTTGAAATATCTCAATTTTGACATTTCAAACTTGAATCTCTAATGTCCCCTTTCCTTCCCAAATTTGCTCCACCCACAGCCCTCCCTGTCTCAATAGATGCAATTCCATTTTTTCAGTTGTTCAGGCCCCAACCCTGGAGACATTCTTGTCTCCTCTCTTTCTCTCACACATGTATCCTGCCTGGAATCAAATCCTTTTGGCTCTGCCTTCAAAATATAGCTCAACAGACCGATTCTCAACCCTTACACTGCTATCTCCACCTTGGTCCTACCCACCTATATCTCACCTAGCTTGCCTACAGGTAAACTCCAAGCAGGCTTCCTCACATCCTACAATCCACACTCAACCCAGCATCCAGAATAATCTTTTAAAATTCCTAATCATGTCATGTGTCTGCTGTAAACCCTACAATTATTCCTCACATCACTCAGAGAAAATGAAAGCAAAAGTCCTGCAGTGGCAGAGAAAGCCTCACAGGATCAGCCCATGATACCTGTTCTCCTCTTCTTCTATGCTCACTCGCTCTGCTCCAGCTACATTCCCCCCAGGCAACCTCCTACCTCAGGGTCTTTGTATTAACCTTACCCTCTGCTTGGGGCACTCTTTCCCCAGAAACCACTCACCTAAGTCATTCACCATCTTCACCAATGTAACTTTCTCAATGAGTTCACTAGGACCACCCTTTTTTACTAGGACAACATGTCCTCCCCATGCTCCTGATTCTCTTTATCCTGTGGTAGTTGAGCCTAAAATAATGATCGACTCATAGTAAATACTCATTAAAAATAGGTTTGATAAATTGAATAAGTGAATGTGGCTCTGAAGGGGCTGCCAGTCACACTGTCTCTTGACCACAGTTGATTTGTCCATCGTGGAAAGAGGACATGATTGTACCAATCAGAATTCTTTTCTGATAGATATAGATAGATATAGATATAGATATAGATATATGTTTTTAGTCCTGAGCAGCTAAGTTGAGTCCAGTTCCTCTTTAGTAGTGAAGCTACCAGGTATGAGTGGTGAGAGCTGCTGAAGCTGAATCTGACCTCTGTACACCGAAAACCGAATTAAAACTTGGAGACAGAGTTTTGGGTGAAGTAGAAAAGAATAGCTTTATTGCTTTGCCAGACAAAGGGGGCCACAGCAGGCTAATGCCCTCAAAACTGTGTGTCCCAACCTGGAGTGGGTAGTGAGGAGTTTTACAATATGGTTCAAAGAGGGCATGATCAGCTCCTGGACATTCTTCTGATTGGTTGACGGTGAAGTGAGAGTCACTGTCATCAACCTTCTGGTTCCAATCGATCTGGGGTCTACGTGCCTGTGGGCAGCACACAGTTAAGTTCTTCCACCTGGTGGGGTTTTCAGTATCTGCAAAACAACTCAAAGATATTGTTATGTATATTCCTGCTCAAAGGCTGCACTACTGTTTCTTTTTTATTTTAAATCATCTATATTTAAAAAAATAATACTTGAGACACAAACATATCTGTTTTACCTATTAAGTATTTTTACAGGAAAATATGATGATAGATTATCTTTAATTTAAATCTCCTCTGTTTTAAAAACAGTTTTTTAACATCTTTGTTGGAGTATAATTGCTTTACAATGGTGTGATACTTTCTGCTCTATAACAAAGTGAATCAGCTATATGTACACATATATCCCCATATCTCCTCCCTCTTGCTTCTCCCTCCCTGCCTCCCTATCCACCCCTCTAGGTGGTCACAAAGCACCAAGCTAATCTTTCTGTGCTATGCACCTGCTTCCCACTAGCTATCTATTTTATATTTGGTAGTGTATATATGTCAGTGCCACTCTCTAACTTCGTCCCAGCTTACCCTTTCCCCTCCCCATGTCCTCAAGTCCATTCTCTACATCTGCGTCTTTATTCCTGTCCTGCCCCTAGGTTCTTCAGAACAATTTTTTTTTTAGATTCCATATATATGTGTTAGCATACTGTATTTGTTTCTCTCTTTCTGATTTACTTCACTCTGTAGGACAGATTCTAGATCCATCCACTTCAGGACAAATAACTCAATTTCATTTCTTTTTATGGCTGAGTAATATTCCATTGTATACATATGCCACATCTTCTTTATCCATTCATCTATAGATGGACACTTAGGTTGTTTCCATGTCCTGGCTATTGTAAATAGAGCTGCAATGACCTTTGTGGTACATGACTCTTTTTGAATTATGGTTTTCTCAGGGTATATACCCAGTAGTGAGATTGCTGGGTCGTATGGTAGTTCTATTTGTAGTTTTTTAAGGAACCTCCATACTGTTCTCCATAGTGGCTGTATCAGTTTACATACCCACCAACAGTGCAAGAGGGTTCCCTTTTCTCCACACCCTCTCCAGAACTTATTGTTTGTAGATTTTTTGATGATGGCCATTCTGACCGGTGTGAGGTGAACCTCATTGCAGTTTTGATTTGCATTTCTCTAATGATTACTGATGTTGAGCATGCTTTCATGTGTTTGTTGGCAATCTGTATATCTTCTTTGGAGAAATGTCTATTGAGGTCTTCTGCCCATTTTTGGATTGGGTTGTTTGTTTTTTGATATTGAGCTATATGAGCTGCTTGTATGTTTTGGAGGTTAATCCTTTGTCAGTTGCTTCGTTTGCAAATATTTTCTCCCTTTCCGAGCATTGTCTTTTCATCTTGATTATCATTTCCCATGCTGTGCAAAAGCTTTTAAGTTTCATTAGGTCCCATTTGTTTTTGATTTTGTTTTTATTTCCATTTCTCTAGGAGATGGGTCAAAAAGTATCTTGCTGTGATTTATGTCATAGTGTGTTCTGCCTGTTTTCCTCTAAGAGTTTTTAGTGTCTGGCCTTACATTTAGGTCTCTAATCCATTTTGAGTTTATTTTTGTGTATGGTGTTAGGCAGTTTTCTAATTTCATTCTTCTACAAGTAGCTGTCCAGCTTTCCCAGCACCACTTATTGAAGAGGCTGTCTTTTCTCCACTGTATAGTCTTGCCTCCTTTATCAAAGATAAGGTGACCATATGTGCATGGATTTATCTTTGGGTTTCTATCCTGTTCCATTGATCTATATTTCTGTTTTTGTGCCAGTACCATACTGTCTTGATGACTGTAGCTTTGTAGTATCATCTTAAGTCAGGGAGCCTGATTCCTCCAGGTCCGTTTTTCTTTCTCAAAATTGCTTTGGCTATTCGGGGTCTTTTGTGTTTCCACACAAATTGTGAAATTTTTTGTTCTAGTTCTGTGAAAAATGCCAGTGGTAGTTTGATAGGGATTGCATTGAATCTGTAGATTGCTTTGGGTAGTACAGTCATTTTCACAATGTTGATTCTTCCAATCCAAGAACATGGTATATCTCTCCATCTATTTGTGTCATCTTTAATTTCTTTCATGAGTGTCTTATAGTTTTCTGCATACAGGTCTTTTGTCTCCTTAGATAGGTTTATTCCTAGGTATTTTATTATTTTTGTTGCAGTGGTAGATAGGAGTGTTTCCTTAATTTCTCTTTCAGATTTTTCGTCATTAGTGTATAGGAATGTAAGAGATTTCTGTGCATTAATTTTATATCCTGCTACCTTACAAAATTCATTGATTAGCTATAGTAGTTTTCTGGTAGCATCTTCAGGATTCTCTATGTGGAGTATCATGTCACCTGCAAACAGTGACAGCTTTACTTCTTCATTTTGGATTTGGTTTCCTTTTGTTTCTTTTTCTAGTCTGCCTGCTGTGGCTAAAGCTTCCAATACTATGTTGAATAACAGTTGTGAGAGTGGGCAACCTTGTATTTTTCCTGATATAGAGGAAATGATTTTAGTTTTTCACCATTGCGAACGATGTTGGTTGTGGGTTTGTCATATATGGCCTTATAATTATGTTGAGGTAAGTTCCCTCTATGCCTACTTTCTGGAAGGTTTTTAACATAATTGGGTGTTGAATTTGTCAAAAGCTTTTTCTGCATCTGTTGAGATGATCACATGGTTTTTCTCCTTCAATTTGTTAATATGGTGTATCACATTGATTGATTTGCATATATTGAAGAATCCTTGCATTTCTGGGATAAACCCCACTAGATCATGGTATATGATCCTTTTAATTTGCTGTTGGATTCTGTTTGCTTGCATTTTGTTGAGGATTTTTGCATCTATGTTCATCAGTGATATTGGCCTGTAGTTTTCTTTCTTTGTGACATCTTTGTCTGGTTTTGGTATCAGGGTGATGGTGGCTTCATAGAATGAGTTTAGGAATGTTCCTCCCTCTGCTATATTTTGGAAGAGTTTGGAAAGGATAGGTATTAGCTCTTCTCTAAATGTTTCATAGAATTTGCCTGTGAAGCCATCTGGTCCTGGGGTTTTGTTTGTTTGAAGATTTTTAATCACAGTCTCAATTTCAGTGCTGGTGATTGGTCTGTTTATATTTTCTACTTCTTCCGGGCTCAGTCTCAGAAGGTTGTGCATTTCTAAGAATTTGTCCATTTCTTCCAGGCTGTCCATTTTATTGGCATATAATTGCTTGTAGTAATCTCTCATGGTTCTTTGTATTTCTGCAGTGTCAGTTGTTCCTTCTCCTTTTTCATTTCTAATTCTATTGATTTGAGTCTTCTCCCTTTTTTTCTTGATGAGTCTGGCTAATGGTTTATCAATTTTGTTTATCTTCTCAAAGAACCAGCTTTAATTTTATTGATCTTTGCTATTGTTTCCTTCATTTCTTTTTCATTTATTTCTGATCTGATATTTATGATTTCTTTCCTTCTGCTAACTTTGGGGGTTTTTTTGTTCTTCTTTCTCTAATTGCTTTAGGTGCAAGGTTAGGTTGTTTATTTGAGATGTTTCTTGTTTCTTAAGGTAGTATTGTATTGCTATAAACTTCCCTCTTAGAACTGCTTTTGCTGCATCCCATAGGTTTTGTGTCATTGTGTTTTCACTGTCATTTGTTTTTAGATATTTTTTGGTTTCCTCTTTGAGTTCTTCAGTGATTTCTTGGTTATTAAGTAGTGTATTGTTTAGCCTCCATGTGTTTGTAGTTTTTACAGATATTTTCCTGTAATTGATATCTAGTCTCATAGCGTTTTGGTCGGAAAAGATACTTGATATGATTTCAATTTTCTTAAATTTACCAAGGCTTGATTTGTGACCCAAGATATGATCTATCCTGGAGAATGTTCCATGAGCACATGAGAAGAATGTGTATTCTGTTGTTTTTGGATGGAATGTCCTATAAATATCAATTAAGTCTATCTTGTTTAATGTATCATTTAAAGCTTGTGTTTCCTTATTTATTTTCATTTTGGTTGATCTGTCCATTGGTGAAAGTGGGGTGTTAAAGTCCCCTACCATGATTGTGTTGCTGTCGATTTCCCCTTTTATGGCTGTTAGTATTTGCCTTATATATTGATTTGCTCCTATGTTGGGTGCATAAATATTTTCAATTGTTATATCTTCTTCTTGGATTGATCCCTTGAACATTATGTAGTGTCCTTCTTTGTCACTTGTAATAGTCTTTGTTTTAAAGTCTATTTTGTCTGATATGAGAATTGCTACTCCACCTTTTTTTTTTTTTTTTTTTTGCAGTACGCGGGCCTCTCAGTGTTGTGGCCTCTCCCATCGCGGAGCACAGGCTCCGGACGCACAGGCTCAGCAGGCCCATGGGCCCAGCTGCTCCGCGGCATGCGGGACCCTCCCAGACCAGGGCACGAACCCGTATCCCCTGCATCGGCAGGCGGACTCCCAACCACTGCGCCACCAGGGAAGCCCACTCCACCTTTTTTTAAATTTCCATTTGCATGGCGTATCTTTTTCTATCCCCTCACTTTCAGTCTGTATGTGTCCCTAGGTCTGAGGTGGGTTTCTTGTAGACAGCATGTATCCAGGTGTTGTTTTTGTATGTCTATGTCTTTTGGTTGGAAAATTTAATCCATTTACATTTAAGGTAATTATTGATATGTATGTTCCTATTACCAGTTTCTTAATTGTTTTGGGTTTGTTATTGTAGGTCTTTTCCCTCTCTTGTGTTTCCTGCCTAGAGAAGTTCCTTTAGCATTTGTTGGAAAACTGGTTTGGTGGTGCTGAATTCCCTTAATTTTTGCTTGTCTGTAAAGGTTTTAATTTCTCCATCAAATCTGAATGAGATCCTTGCTGGGTAGAGTAATCTTGGTTGTAGGTTTTTCTCCTTCATCACTTTAAATATGTCCTGCCACTCCTTTATGGCTTGCAGAGTTTTTGCTGAAAGATCAGCTGTTAACCTTATGGGGATTCCCTTGTGTGTTATTTGTTGTTTTTCCCTTGCTGCTTTTAATATTTTTTCTTTGTATTTAATTTTTGATAATTTTATTAATAGGTGTCTCAGCACGTTTCTCCTTGGATTTATCCTGTATGGGACTCTCTGTGCTTCCTGGACTTGATTAACTATTTCCTTTTCTGTATTAGGGAAGTTTTAAACTATAATCTCTTCAAATATTTTTTCAGTCCCTTTCTTTTTCTCTTCTTCTTCTGGGACCCCTATAATTCGAATGTTGGTGCATTTAATGTTGTCCCAGCGGTCTCTGAGACTGTCCTCAATTCTTTTCATTCTTTTTCCGTTATTCTGCTCTGCAGTAGTTATTTCCACTATTTTATCTTCCAGGTCACTTGTCCGTTCGTCTGCCTCAGTTATTCTGCTATTGATCCCTTCTAGAGAATTTTAAATTTCATTTACTTTGTTATTCATCACTGTTTGTTTGCTCTTTCATTCTTCTAGTTCTTTGTTAAATGTTTCTTGTATTTTCTCCATTCTATTTCCAAGATTTTGGATCATCTTTACTATCATTATTCTGAATTCTTTTTCAGTTAGACTGCCTATTTCCTCTTCCTTTGTTAAGTCTGGTGGGTTTTTGCCTTGCTCCTTCATCTGCTGTGTGTTTCTCTGTCTTCTCATTTTGCTTAACTTACTGTGTTTGGGGTCTCCTTTTCGCAGGCTGCAGTTTCGTAGTTCCCATTGTTTTTGGTGTCTGTTCCCAGTGGCTAAGGTTGGTTCAGTGGGTTGTGTAGGCTTCCTGGTGAGGGGACTAGTGCCTGTC
The DNA here is from genome assembly GCF_951394435.1 of Stenella coeruleoalba. NCBI lineage: Eukaryota > Metazoa > Chordata > Mammalia > Artiodactyla > Delphinidae > Stenella > Stenella coeruleoalba. Next base: position 167,674,729 of record NC_137148.1, on the reverse strand, counting down.
TTCTGGTAGATGAGGCTGGATCTTGTCTTTCTGGTGGGCAGGTCCACATATGGTGGTGTGTTTCAGGCTCTCTGTGGTCTTATTATGATTTTAGGCAGCCTCTCTGCTAATGGAAGGTGCTGTGTTCCTGTCTTGCTAGTTGTTTGTCATAGGGTGTCCAGCACTGTAGCTTGCTGGTCATTGAGTGGAGCTGGATCTTGGCGTTGAGATGGAGATCTCTGGGAGATGTTCGCTGTTTGATATCACATGGAACTGGAAGGGCTCTTGTGGACCAGTGTCCTGAACTTGGCTCTCCCACTTCAGAGGCACAGCCCTGACACCTGGCTGGAGCACCTAGAGCCTGTCATCCACACAACTTAGAATAAAAGGGAGAGAAAAAAGAAGGAAAGAAAGAAAGAAAGAAAGAAAGAAAGAAAGAAAGAAAGAAAGAAAGAAAGAAAGAAAGAAAGAAGATAAAATAAAATAATGTAAAATAAAAGTTATTAAAATAAAAAATAACTATTAAAAATTTTGTTAAAGTAATAAGAAAATTTTTTTAAAAAATAAAATATTTAAAAAAAGAAAGAAAGAAGAGAGCAACCAAACCAGAAAACAAATCCACCAATGATAACAAGTGCTAAAAACTATACTAAAAAAAAAAAATAAAAACGGACAGACAGAACCCTAGGACAAATGGTAAAAGCGAAGCTATACAGACTGCAAGCATACACATACATACCCCCAGAAAGAGAAAAAGGGGAAAAATATATATATTGTTGCTCCCAAAGCCCACCTCCTCAGTTTGGGATGATTCGTTGTCTATTCAGGTATTCCACAGATGCAGGGGACATCAAGTTGATTGTGGAGATTTAATCCGCTACTCCTGAGGCTGCTGGGAGAAATTTCCCTTTCTCTTCCTTGTTCGCACAGCTCCTGGGGTTCAGCTTTGGATTTGGACCCGCCTCTGCGTGTAGGTCACCTGAGGGCATCAGTTCTTCACTCAGACTGGACGTGGTTAAAGTAGCAGCTGATTCGGGGGCTGTGGCTCACTCAGGCCGGGGAGCGGGAGGAGCAAAGATGCGGGGCAAGCCTGCGGCGGCAGAGGACGGAGTAACGTTGCACCAGCCTGAGGCGCCGTGTGTTCTCCTGGGGAAGTTGTCCCTGGATCCCGGGACCCTGGCAGTGGAGGGCTGCACAGGCTCCCAGGAGGGGAGGTGTGGATAGTGACCTGTGCTCGCACACAGGCTTCTTGGTGGCTGCAGCAGCAACCTTAGCTTCTCATGCCCGTCTCTGGGGTCCGCCCTGTTAGCCGCGGCTCGCGCCCGTCTCTGAAGTTCCTTTAAGCATTGCTCTGAATGCCCTCTCCTCTCGCACCAGGAAACAAAGAGGCAAGAAAAAGTCTCTTGCCTCTTCGGCAGGTCCAGACTTTTCCCGGAATCCCTCCCGGCCAGCCATGGCGCACTAACCCCCTGCAGGCTGTGTTCACACCACCAACCCCAGTCCTCTCCATGCGCTGCGACCGAAGCCCAGCCCGAGCCTCAGCTCCCAGCCCTGCCCACCCCGGCGGGTGAATAGACAAGCCTCTCGGGCTGGTGAGTGCCGGTCGGCACTGATACTCTGTGCGGGAATCTGTCTGCTTTGCCCTCCGCACCCCTGTTGCTCTGTTCTCCTCCGCGGCTCCAAAGCTTCCCCCCTCCGCCACCCGCAGTCTCCGCCCGCGAAGGGGCTTCTTAGTGTGTGGAAACCTTTCTTCCTTCACAGCTCCCTCCCACTGGTGCAGGTCCCGTCCCTATTCTATTGTCTCTGTTTTTTCTTTATTCTTTTGCCCTACCCAGGTACGTGGGGAGTTTCTTGCCTTTTGGAAGGTCTGAGGTCTTCTGCCAGCATTCAGTAGGTGTTCTGTAGGAGTTGTTACACATGTAGATGTATTTCTGATGTATTTGTGGGGAGTAAGGTGATCTCCATGTCTTACTCTTCTGCCATCTTGAAGCTCCTCCTGATTCCATTTATTTAAAATTCTAGAAAATGTAAAAAAAAATCTATAGTGACAGAAATCCAATCAGTGGTTGCCTGGTGGGAAAGGCAGAGGGATGGCAAGGAGGAATTGTGTTGGACAAAGAGGAAACTTCTGGGGCTGATGAATACGTTTATTATCTTGAGTAAGGTGGTGGGGTTTTTTTTGTTTTGTTTTGTTTTGTTTTTTTTTGCGGTACACAGGCCTCCCACTGTTGTGGCCTCTCCCGTTGTGGAGCACAGGCTCCGGACGCACAGGCTCAGCGGCCGTGGCTCACGTGCCCAGCCGCTCCACGGCATGTGGGATCCTCCCGGACTGGGGCACGAACCCGTGTCCCCTGCGTTGGCAGGCGGACTCCCAACCACTGCACCACCAGGGAAGCCCAAGGTGGTGGTTTTATAAGTATGTACACATGTGAAAACTTATTAAATCATGTGGCTTACTGTATATCAATTATACCTCAACAAAGCTCTTAAAAATGTACTTATGGTTGGGTGAGAACTCTTAGGATGTACTCTTTTAACAGCTTTCATATATAATGTATAGTAGTGTCAATTAGCTTTGTCATGTTGTGCATTACATCCTTAGTACTTATTTATTTTATAGCATAATGTCTATGCCTTTGACAACCTTCATCCAATTCTCCCTCCCCCACTCCCCATTTCTGGTGGCCACAAATTAGATCTCTTTTTCAATGAGTTTGTTTGTTTTCTGAAGTATAATTGACCTACAACACTATGTTAGTTGCTGGTACACAATATAGTGATTTCATATTTCTATACATTTTGAAACGATCACCATGACAAGTTGTCATCTGTCACCATACAAAGATATTACATAGTTATTGACTATATTTTCCACAGTGTACATTTCATATCTATGACTTATTTATTTTGTAACTGAAAGTTTGTATCTCTTAATTTCCCTCTCCTATTTCTATCTCCCCTCACTCAGCTCCCTGACAACCACCTGTTTGTCCTCTGTATCTATGCCTGTTTTGTTTAGTTATGTTTGTTTATTTGTTTTGATTTTTAGATTCCACATACAAGTGAAATCATACAGTATTTGTTTTTCTCTGTCTGACTTATCTTACTTAGCATAATACCCTCTAGGTCCATCCATGTTGTTACAAATGGCAAGATTTAATCCTTTTTTTATAATATTCCATTGTATATATATACATACTTATGTGTGTGTGTATATATATATATATATATATATATATATATATATATGGCAATCTTCTTTATCCATTCATCTGTTGATGGGCTCTTAGGTGGCTTCCATATCATGGCTATTGTAAATAATGTAATGAACATAAGGGTGTATGTATCCTTTTGAATTAGTGTTTTCATTTTCTTTGAGTACATACCCAGAAGTGGAACTGCTGGTACTTCTATTTTTAATTTTTTGAGGAATCTCCATACTGTTTTCCATGGTGGCTGCATCAATTTACATTCTCAACAAAAGTACAGGAGGGTTCCCTTTTCTTCACATCCTCATCACCATTTATTTCTCTTGTCTTTTTGATAATAGCCATTCTGACAAGAGGTTTTGATTTGCTTCTCCCTGATGATTAGTGATGTTGAGCATCTTTCCATGTGTCTGTTGGCCATCTGCATATTGCCTTTAAAAAAAAGTCTATTCAGGTTTTCTGCCCATTTAAAATTTTTTTGGATGTCGCCATTCTATCACCATTTTATTGTGTTACAAGGAGAGGTAGCCTATGCAAAAGGGAAAAACCACAATGATGAATAGTTTCAGATAATATACTTCTACTCAAGAAAAACAACTAGAGGCACTCTTAGAATAAAGAGTTCTAGACAATGCAAATATACAATTTAATTATTTTCTACTATGCCAAAATAAACCAATTAGGAATAAATAAAACCAAGGGGCTTCCCTGGTGGCGCAGTGGTTGGGAATCCGCCTGCCGATGCAGGGGACACAGGTTCGTGCCCCAGTCCGGGAAGATCCCACATGCCGCGGAGCGGCTGGGTCCGTGAGCCATGGCCGCTGAGCCTGCGCGTCCGGAGCCTGTGCTCCACAACAGGAGAGGCCACAACAGTGAGGGGCCCACGTACCGCAAAAAAAAAAAAAACAAACCAAGGATATAATTTAAATTAGCAACAAAAAATTAATACGGACTAAACTCTACACGGAATGAGAAGGACTTATATTGAGAAAACTGTGAAGGTTTTCTTGCTCATATAAAAATGTGGAAACATGGAAATATTTTCAAACATGGAAATATTTTCGGATTCTAGCATGGTAAATGTTAACAATAAAGACGCCAATATTCCTGATATTATTTCATCATGAATGCAATTTCAGTCATCAATATTGCAATTGAATTTTAAGGTGAGGAAATGATAAACCTGATCTTTACAGGAAGGGCCCTTTGGATATGTGCCGAGAGGAGGCCAAGTGAACTTTCCCCTGGGAAGACGTGGGGCTCAGAAGTAATTGAGCTGAACCATGGACACTGACTTTTCTCTTCTTGTGGTTCTCCCAAAGTTGTGAAGTCTTCAGAAAATGGAAGGCATTGGACTAATCTAGCTAATTAGGAGCTCTGTGCATCAAGCATTCAAGGCCCCGCAACTGTAAATAGTCAGCCTGTGTCTCCAGCCCTTCAGGTTGCCGGTCCATGTCTAGCAGGCTTCACACCTGTGCCTCCTCCTCCCAGACTAGTCATCCCCATCAGGAGGCTCTGGCTGGAGTTTGTCTTTCTGCCAATCCTGAGGATAGAGCTTCAGCCATCATTGCTCACCAGGCAGAGAGGGGCAGCAGACTGGTCCCCCTTGGGCATGCACCAGCAGGGTCTCAGCACAGCCCAGTGAGTGCTATGGGAGACAGTGGATGGAGGAGGGTTTGTGGGAGTGGTGTTTCCTCATGGTCAGAACAAGCAAAACAGTTGGGATAGACAGAGGATAGGGCACCTACCATCTGTTCTGGTGGGGTCCAAGAGCTCTCATTCAGAGTTCTGCTTTCCTCCCACATTAGTTCTAGTTCCCATGGGCATTACCCCCACGATAGCAGGAAGCAGTTCTCTCTAAACTGTCCCCTAAGTACTCCAAAATCATGAAGTGAGGACGTGGATGAGGATAAGACAGTAAACATGGTATCCTGATTCTTCATTGAGGATTTCCTAGGTTCCAGGCTCTAAGTGTTCCATGTAGCTTGTTTCATTTCAACTGCGTAATCACCACCAAGAAAGAGGAATGAACAGTATTGTCACTTCACAGATGAATAAGGGAGCACAGCATTTAAATATAACTTGTATTAGGTCATGGGGTAAAATAGGAGTGAATTCACGTTTGAATCCAGGCATCCAGCCTCCAGACACAGGGCACTTAGCCAGAATTCTCTCCTGTCATTTTATTTGCCTGGTCACTTCAGGCAGAGACCCCATGTTCACTGCCCTCTGTCCTTTTAGGGGTTCCCGGTAGACCTCAGTGGAGGGTAAGGGGTACCCTTGCTGCATTGACTCTAGGAAGGAGAGCTGAGATCAAGGGAGGACTCATAGAGGATTAGCAGATTGTAATGTAGCACAGATGTCTCTCTTGCTCCTGCCCCTAGATTTTGCTTCAGCTGTCCATGTCCTCCTTTATTCTTGTGCTTTAGTCCTTCTCAATCTCTAAAGGAGACATAAAGGCAGAGTGTTGGGTTCCATTCTTAGTTAGGAAATGGAAATCAGTTAAAAGATATTCCTTAGCTGTGCTTTTAGTTAAGACCACCGTACTTCTGAAGTACTTCTGTTGTACTTTATGAAGTGCATGGAAACAAAGTGAAGATATTTAGTGTATGGGCATCAGAGACTGATAATTTAATTTTATCTCCTCTATTTATTATCTTGAGTGATGTGGGGCAAGCTCTTTGTATCTCTGAACCTCAGTGTTGTCATCTGAGTCAATCCCTAGTTGATACAACTGCTTTGTTGTAAGAATTAAACAGTATAGTGGAAACTACATATTTAATTACATATGTAATGAATGTACACAGGGGACAATAAATTTCAGATACTATTAACAGGCTAGCTTCATACTATTTGATTAAAATAAATTGTCATCTAAAGTATGAATATCTCTGGATCTGAGGAGGTATTTTATTTTGTCCTTATCCAAGTAGATACTGAGTGTTTGGAGGGAAATAGACTGAGTCTCATTCATTTCTGATTCCTCAGAGCCTATACTTCTTTGGCACAGAGTAGGCAACAAAAACAAACAAAACTCTGTTAAAAAAAATTAAATAGACCCTTAGTTCACATAAATGCAGAGTAGACAATACTCTTTCCACCCACTGGGTACTTTTATTTTATTTATTTATTTGTTTGTTTATTTTTGGTTGCACTGGGTCTTCATTGCTGGGCGCGGGCTTTCTCTAGTTGCAGCAAGCGGGGGTGGCTACTCTTTGTTGCGGTGCACAGCCTTCTCATTGTGGTGGCTTCTCTTGCTGTGTAGCACAGGCTCTAGGCACGCAGGCTTCAGCAGTTGTGGCACATGGGCTCAGAAGTTGTGGCTCGTGGGCTCTAGAGCACAGGCTCAGTAGTTGTGGTGCACGGGCTTAGTTGCTCCGCAGGATGTGGGATCTTCCCGGACCAGGGCTCGAACCCGTGTACCCTGAATTGGCAGGAGGATTCTTAACCACTGTGCCACCAGGGAAGCCCCGACTGGGTACTTTTCTGCCTGTACTTTCATCCTTCCAGCAATATCCCATCAGACTAGAGACAAGATACAGTGGGGCTTGGGTGTTTTTATGTCATGGGCTTTCTATGAACATATTATTTTCCTTTTATAAGACACACGTCATTCAATTATCAAAAGTTGTGGAGATTTGGATGAAGTCATGTCATTTGAAACAACAAGGATGGACCTTGAGGGTATTATGCTAAGGGAAATAAGCCAGAAACAGAAAAACAAATACTGTACGATCTCATATGTGGAATCTAAAAAACAAATGAACAAACAAAACAGAAACAGACTTTTAGATACAGAGAGCAAACTGGTGGTTGCCAGAGGGGAGGGTGGTGGGGAAAAGAGCAAAAAATGTGAAGAGGATTAAGAGGTACAAATTTTCAGGTACAAAATAAGTCAAAGGGATGTAATATATAGCATAAGGAATATAGTCAATAACACTAATAATTTTTGTGGTTACAGATGATTACTAGACTTATCATGGTGATCATTTCATAATGGGTTTGATTGTCTAATCACTATGTTGCACACCTGAAAGTAACCTAATATCGTATGTCAACTAACTTCAATTTTTAAAAAATAAATTTATTTATTTATTTATTTATGGCTGTGTTCGGTCTTCATTGCTGGGCGCGGGCTTTCTCTAGTTGCAGTGAGCAGGGGCTTCTTTTTGTTGTGGAGCACGGGCTCTAGGAGCGCAGGCTTCAGTAGTTGTGGCATGCGGGCTCAGTAGCTGTGGCTCGTGGACTCTAGAGCGCAGGCTCAGTAGTTGTGGTGCACAGGCTTAGTTGCTCTGCAGCTTGTGGGATCTTCCCGGACCAGGGCTCAAACCCGTGTCCCCTGCATTGATAGGATTCTTAACCACTGCGCCACCAGGAAAGTGCCCAATATATTTTTTTAGTGTATTAAGTGAAAACAAGACAGAACAAAAATACAAGGATTACTGCAGGCAGACGTTCATCTTCAAATCAGAAGCATAATCAATACATAAAATTAAATCTTGCAATTCATTTCTTAAATAATAAAAAGATGATTCATGAGTGTGTGGCACATGGTAAATGTTTAACAAATGTTAAGTATATGAAGTTATTACTATTTGGAAGTGTACTTTGAATTAGAAAATGGACCTAGACTGTCAGTGTTTGTTGCTGTGCAACAGAAAAAATACTATTCCCACAAATTCCTCTTTTGAGTACAGTTGACCCTTGAACATGGGTTTGAACTGTGCAGGTCCACTTATACACAGACCATAGTACTATGTGATTGGTTGGTTGAATCTGCGAATACAGAATCACTTACATGAAGGGTCAACTGTAGTAATACATGGATTTTCTACTGCTCCATGTTGGTGCCCCTAACTGCAGCATTGTTCAAGGGTCAACTGTAGTAACACATGGTGGTTACACGTGTGAATTCTGAGGCCAGGCGGATTTTAGCTGCCAGTTGTGTGACCTTGGGCAAACTCCTTAGTTTCTCTGCCTCAATTTCCCCATCTGTGAAATGTGGATAATGACAGAATCTATCTCAAAGTGTTTTGTGTGTGTGAAGAGAAAATGCATTAGAGCTGTAAAGTCCTTCAAACAGTGCCTGACACAGAGCTCAATAAACCTTAACTAGTTCAGTTGAATCAAACTAATAATATTTATGTAATGCTAACAACAAGCCATATGTTTTCACGCAAAGATAAAGCAATGTTGGTCTCATACTTTATTGACTGGATTCTTTCCTTCCCTTGTAATCACACTCCTTCCATAATATAAGGAGCCCATATGCTGTGGATGGTTGAAAAGATATCTGGTGCTTGCCCAGAAGATGCTAAGTGAAGGTTATATGAAAATGCTCTCAGCCACAGCTTACCCTAATAGTTCCCTGTCCAACCACACACAAGCCTGATTGTCCTAACTGGTTCTTCAGAATTCTTTGATCTCTGGAGGCAGTATAGTATAGTAATAAAAACCATGGTTTCTGGATTCAGGCATAGTTCCCCTATGTACTAAATATACAACGCTGGCCAATTATTTGAGCTCATTTCTGCTATTTCACTATGGTGTGTTAGGTGGATAATAAGTATCTGCCTCATAAGGCTTTTGTGATGATCAAATACGTTAATATATAGAAATATCTTAAATATTAAGATAGTGAATGATACAGAGTGAAACTCATGAAATGTTAAATATTATTTTCTCTTACTTTTATGATATCATAAAACCAAATAAGTCCCTTCTCTTCAAAACCCTCTCTAAATCTGTCTTCTAAACTCCTCCATGGTCTAAAAACTTGGGACAGAAAAGCAAGTGTTTCTGATCCCACAGAAAGGATGTGGTCCCACCGCAGCCACTGCAGTAGCACTTCCTATGTGCACCTTTGATGCTACTGAATGGCTTTGATTAATTTATGGCTAGTGTTGATAATATATCTGTCCTAGACTAAACACAAAAACTGTTTCTTGTCCCTTGTCTATTTTTTAACACCTTCCAGATTTTTAAAAAATATATTAGCCTTAAAATATATTTTATGATTGAGAAAGGTAACAGAAAAGCAGGTAATTTAGAGCTTCTCTGGATAATCTGGCCTCACAGAGGGAGGTGCTGGGTTTAGAATTCTTTTTTTTTTTTTTAACATCTTTATTGGGGTATAATTGCTTTACAATGGTGTGTTAGTTTCTGCCCTACAACAAAGTGAATCAGTTATACATACACATATGCTCCCACATCTCTTCCCTCTTGCGTCTCCCTCCCTCCCCATCCTACCCCTCCAGGCTGTCACAAAGCACCGAGCCAATATCCCTGTGCCATGCGGCTGCTTCCCACTAGCCACCCACCTTACTATGTTTGTTAGTGTGTACATGTCCATGACTCCCCCTCGCCCCGTCACTGCTCACCCTTCCCCCTCCCCATAACCCCAAGTCCGTTCTCTAGGAGGTCTGCGTCTCCATTCCTGCCTTACCCCTAGGTTCTTCATGACATCCCTTTTTTCTTAAATTCCATATATATGTGTTAGCATACGGTATTTGTCTTTTTCTTTCTGACTTACTTCACTGTGTATGACAGACTCTAGGTCTATCCACCTCATTACAAATAGCTCAATTTCGTTTCTTTTTATGGCTGAGTAATATTCCATTGTATATATGTGCCACATCTTATCATATTTCATAAAACAATGTGTATGATGAATTGCAGGATAGATCTGATCAGAACACTGTGTCCTATATACCTTATTAGCAGAAAGCACAGGTAAATGTATTTATTCAACAAATGTTTGAGTCATTATGAAGTGTCAGTCACTTTAAAAGAAGGAATCCAGGACTAGTCATAAATTTTACTTTAACTACTGAGGAGCTATGGATGTCATTTATAAGGGTAAAACAGGTTAGTTGTTCCATTAATCTACACAAGTGCTAAAACTGCAAACACACACACACACACACACACACACACACACACATATTTAAAATTGGTGAAATCTGAATAAGTTCTGTGGATTTCCACTGGAGGAAACTGGGTGATGAATACATGGGACTTCCATATACATTTTTTTTTACAAAAATATGAACTTGTAATTATTACATAATAAAGACTTTAACACACACACACACACACACACACACACAACTAAGGACCAGAAGCTTAAATGACTTTTTTCAAAGGTCACAGAGGTAAAGTTGAGAAGTGAAGACTAGAAATCAGGTGCCTTGATTCCAGTCCAGTTTTCTTTCCATTCCAACAAGGAAACCATACGGCCTTATGATAACAGGCACATAAAGGTGATCCTCTGCATATACCTCAAATGCATTTCAACTGATAATGCTAATAGTAGAATATTCTGATTGGATGGTTATATAAGCAAATTGGACACAGTAGAAGGCAGGCACTGATACAAGTGACTATCACAAATAGCTAGGGAAATAAGAGAAAATTAAACCCAAATTCAGTAGAAGGAATAAGACCAAAAATTAAAGAATTAGAAGCATAATAAACTGAGAGTTGGTTCTTCAAAAATAATTAACATATCAAAATCCCTACCAAGATGAAGAAAAAGAAAGGGACCACATAAACTACCAAGATCAGGAATGAAAAAGGGGATATAATTACAGCTTTCAGACATTAAAAAGAAATTATAGGATATTATGAATAACTTTATGCCAACAAATTTGGAAAGTTATGGAATGGACAGATACAATTTAGCAAAACTAACACAAAAACAAATAAAAAAATTAAATAACCTTTTGTCTATTTATGTTTGGTGTAATTCATGAGTGAAACTATCTTACAAAAGCCTCCTATGAAGAAAACCCAAAACTAGATTCCCAGGTGAATTTTTCCAAACACATAAAAAATAGATAGTAGATAGTTTAAATTTCATATAAAGTTTTTCAAAACAATTTCCAACTTCTTTTATGAAGCAGTGTAAACCTGATACAAAGCATACAAGTATACTAACATAAAAGAAATTACAAGACAAGCCTCATTAACACAGACACAGAAATAATTTTTTTTAAATAGCATTTTGAATCTAGCAAAATGAAAAGGCTAATAAGCTAATACATATACCATTTCCAAGTATAGTTTATTCCAGGAATACATCTTGTTTTACCATTTGAAAATCAAGGAATGTAGTAATTCACCACATTGAGACCAAAGGAGTTTTTAAAGACTCTGACATAGACAGAAAAGGCACTAGATAAAATTCAATATCATTGATGATTAAAAAAACTCTTTTGATAATTGAGGAATAGAATTCCTTTCATTTAAAAAAGTTATCTATGAAAAACTTACAACTATTATTATACTTAATGGTAAAATATAGAATACTTTCCCCTAACATCAGGAACAGGGCAAAGATGTTCATTTTTACCATTTCTATTTATCACTATAAAGCAATGAGGCAAGAAAAATAAAAGGTAAAGTTTAGAAATCAAGTAAGACTTTCTTTTATTGGCACTGACAGGATTGTATACACAGAAAATCCAAAATAATTCATAAACTATTTGAATAAATAATTGAATTTATAAATATCATGGATAAAAGATCAATGTACAAAAAGAAATTGCAATCCTATGTGCTAGCCCCCAAAATCGAAAAATAAATAAAAATATTTACAAAGGAAAACATATCTCATACCTAGAAATAAATTAAAGTTACTTCAAGACCTCTACAATTAAAACTACAAAACACTGTTAAGAGGAATTAAAGACGACCTAGATAAATGGATAATTATACTATGTTCATCAATTAGAAGACTCAGTATTGTAAAGATGTCAATTTTATTCAGGTTATTCTCTAAAGTCAATGCAATCCCAAGCAAAGTCCCAGAAGATTTGTGAAAATTGGTAAGATCTAAAATTAATATAGAATCAAATCAGGAACAGAGAAGGAAGACAATCCTGATGAATAAAAAAGTTGGAAGGCTCTTGCTACCGGATATCCAAAAATACTGAAAAGCCAAGTAAAGATTGAGAAACCATCTTAGCAATCTAAAGAGATGGTAACAGATGGAATCAAACCTTTCTGAAAGGATTTCTAGAACTACTTAGCCTTGGCTGAGAGTTCCCAGACTTCATAGTTCCCTACCATTGCTAAGACCAGAATGAGCATATTGTGCTAGCTGATGTTATTATTGCCTCTATTTCTACACCCTACCTGCCCCTGCTGCCTCCTTCCCTTCGCCATATACATCACAATTGCCAGGACCCTATGATTCAGTTAGGACTGACTCCACTCTTTTTCTGGATGAGTATGGGAGCCAGTCCTAAACAAACCAGAGAATTATATTCCTCTGGCCACAGTGATTCGATCACAGTTGGCAAGTGAGCCAATCAGATTTAACTGTAATAATCATATTGGAATTGTTCAGAAAGACAATCACTCTCTTCTCCCTGAGACTTCAACCCAGAAAGAAAGCAGCCTGGATCTTCTGAGGGCCACTGTGAAGAAAAAGAGCCCACAAGGAAGAATAGCTAATGCAGAATGATGCACAGACAAGACATGGAAACAGAACTCATCCAGATAACATCTTTTTAGCTCCAGGACCCAGCCACCTCTGAAGTTACTTATACCCAAGGATTTTTCAGTAATCAAACCAATAAATTCCCTTTATAGTTTACAAAAATGAAAAGCATGAAGACATGTCAGAGACTGGGAAAAGTTATCTGCAATACACACACACACACACACACACATATAAAATACACATAATTTACATGTATTATAACATATTTTACGTATATGTATGTAACTAGATATAGACAGAGATACACATACATTAAAAAAGGACAAGTAGGGCTTCCCTGGTGGTGCAGTGGTTGAGAGGCCGCCTGCCGATGCAGGGGACATGGGTTCGTGCCCCGGCCAGGAAGATCCCACATGTCGCGCAGTGGCTGGGCCCGTGAGCCATGGCTGCTGGGCCTGCGTGTCCAGAGCCTGTGCTCTGCAACGGGAGAGGCCACAACAGTGAGAGGCCCGCGTACTGCCAAAAAAAAAAAAAAAAAAAGGGGGCGTGGGGGAATATTGGGTAGGCAATTTCCAGTTTCTGCCATACTAGATCAAAATGAAATTACCATTTACAAAAGAAATTACAAATACCGAAGTGTTGATAACCACAATGACTGCATACTTAGAGAACAATGAGAGTAAATTAGAAACTAATAATAATAATAAAAAAAGACCACTCATGCCTGCATACAAAAAAATACACTTCAACTCCCCGATGGGTCCAAAAAACTCTGTAATGGAAATAACATTTACATCCAAACCAAGACAAAAGCACCTCATAAAACATATGCAGCTACAGCTGAAAGGTATTAGGGGAAATTTATCACCTTAAACATTCATCAGAAAATTAAAACTGGAAATCAACAAGCCAGCAGTAGTCCACTTTAAGGATGAGGCACCAATCTTTGCTTCTAGTATGAATTTTCTTAGAACACAGTAAGTGACGTTCATGAAGGTGTTACCACATGATTTACATACACAGGGTTCCTCTTAGTTGTGAGTTCTCAAGTCTTCAAAACGATGAGCGACAATTTCTTACATTCACAGGGTGTCTCCACAGTGTGAGACCTTGCGTGCTAAGATCTGAAAAAGCCTTGCAGACATTTCCTTATTCCTTACTTTATATGTTTCCTCTAGTGTGAGTTTTCAAATGTCTTCGAAAGTAAGCGGGACAAACAAAGGCTTTCCCACACTCCTTACATTCATAGGGCTTCTCACCAGTGTGGCTTCTTACGTGTCTTCGAAAGGATGAAGGACAACTGAATGCTTTCCCACATTCCAGACATTCAAAGGGTTTCTCTCCAGTGTGCATCCTTGTGTGGACAGTAAGGTACGAAGAATGGCGAAAGGCTTTCCCACACTCCTTACATTCATAGGGTTTCTCCCCAGTGTGCGTTCTCATGTGGATCCTAAGGGCTGAGGGGTAAATGAAGGCTTTTCCACATTTCTTACATTCATAAGGTTTCTCTCCAGTGTGAGTTCTTGTATGTACCGTAAGGTGGGAGGAACTAATAAAGGCTTTCCCACATTCCTTACATTCATAAGGCTTCTCTCCACTGTGAGTTCTTAAGTGTTCGGTGAGGGATGAGGAACGACTAAAGGCCTTCCCACATTCCTTACATTCGTACTGCACCTTTCCAGTGTGATCTCTCACATGTGCTCTAAAGGACGAGGGACAACTGAAGGCTTTTCCACATTCCTTACATTCGTAGGGTTTCTCTCTACTTTGATTTTTCACATGTGTATTCAGGGAAGTGGGAAGATAGAAGGCTTTTCCACATTCCAGACATTCATAGGGTTTCTCCCCAGTGTGTTTTCTCATATGGATACTTAAGGAGGATGGACAATTGTAGGCTTTCCCGCATTCCTTACATTTATAGGGTTTCTCTCCCGTATGTGTTCTGACATGTACGGTGAGCTTTGAGGACTCACTGAAGGCTTTCCCACACTCTTTACATTCATAAGGCTTCTCTCCAGTATGGATTCTTATATGTATTATAAGGTGAGAAGAGGAACTGAAGGCCTTCCCACACTCCTTACACTCATATGGCTTATCTCCACTGTGAATTCTTTTGTGTTTGGAGAGTGAGGAGGAACAACTAAAGGCTTTCCCACACTCCTTACATTCATAAGGCTTATCTCCACTGTGAATTCTTTTGTGCTCTGTAAGGGATGAAGAACAGCTAAAGGTTTTCCCACATTCCTTGCATTCATAGTTTGTCTTTCCTGTGTGAATCTTCATATGCGCCCTAAAGAATGAAGAACAACTGAAGGCTTTGGTACATTCCTTACATTCATAGGGTTTCTCTTCAGTGGGAGTTTTCATATGCTTCTTAAAACAAGCAAAAAAATGGAAAGCTTTCCCACATTCCTTACACTGATAGGGTTTGCTTCCAGTGTGAGACCTTATGTGATTCTTAAGGGATAAATGATCTGTGAAGGCCTTTTTACACTCTTGGCATTCAAAGGCTTTTACTTCAGTAGTTCTCTTGAGTATGTTCAGATTTGAGATATGGCTGAAAGTTTGTCTACACTGATTTTCTTCGTTATGTTCATAGATGTTCTCCACCATGTGACTTCTTTTAAAAAATAAAAATCACATTATTAGCAGCAAGTAAATTTTTACCATTTTCAGTGACTACATCTGTTTCCTTCCCTGTCCAATGATAAGCTGAAAGTTCTCACAGAGGGCTCTACGATAGCCAATATTATCACTGAGTTTTTGGCTTATGGGGTTTTTCTGATGGTTGCTTACAAATGAATTATGTGTCAAACATGGAAGAGCTCAGTCTCATTTGTGGAAAAAATATCTTATGAAAATTCCATATGAAATCACAATTTTTGACCAAGTTTTATATACATGTTTTTTTAATTTCGTGACATTTTAAGATTCTCTCCTGAGACACTACTCTTTCTTATATGAATAGCACTCACCTCAAATGTCTCTCATGGTTTTTGTTCTGATAATCAAAACCATGGTATTCCCAGCTTTTGTGTAAAATGGACAACGAGGAAGCACTCCTTTTGAATCTTACTACATTCTGTTCACTGGATATTTTTTCTCCATAAATATCTTGTGCGGCGACTAATTCATTAGTTTTAAGTTGAGTCTCAAAACCTGAAACAAAAAAGTAAAGGCATCATGAAAGAAGGACTTTTGGCAGTGTGGCTGGTTCAGGACTTTCCCAATAAGCACAGGGTCAAAATGGCAAAGCAATTAAGAAATAATCCCACAAAGATTGAGACTGATGGTAACATAAATAGGGTATTCCTAGGGGAGCAAAACAAAAAGGAACTGGGTAAAATGCACATGACCGAATACTACATTACAAAGAGGAAATATGGGCTTTCCCAAGAACAAGGACTGATGAAAAGTCAAAATAGTAATCGAAGGTATCTGTGGAAGATCAGCTTCCTCAGACATGGCAAAGTTTCACTTTGCTTTTATTTGATTTTTCCAAATGTAATATCCCCCAACCAAGTCAGTTTCTCCCAAGGATTCTTGCCTTCCTGATGCTCCCCCTGGGTGGGTCCTCTCTCTGCTATCTCCAGGTCCTCCTCTTGTTTCCACTGGGAGATCAGATAGGGTGTGTGTAGTGGATACCCTGTTCATGTGGAAAGGTATATCATGAGGGAAAACAATGAGGAACCATAAACATTTCCATGAGACAGGGCAAAAACTTTGCTCTTCTGTTACTCTAAAGGAAGTAGGAGCTTAATTGCAACAAAATGTTGAATTTTTTTTTTTAAGGTGGGACGGGGTGGTGTGATGTCTAGAACTGATCTGACATTCACACCTAAACCTCAGTATTATTAGAAACTGGTCCAATATTCACAGGCAGGACATACTGTTCTCCTGTTGAAGATAAATAATCTCAGAATACCAATCTCAGACAAGGTTACTCTGAGACCATGATAAGATGAAACAAAATAAGGCTACTTCATAATTTAGCCTAGGGACAGACAAAAAATGTCACTGTGCCATCCACAAAATACTAATAGAATTTCCCCTGCATCCAGATTTCTGTCAGCATCCAATCTAAAGTGAACACCTAGGGACTGGGTTGAATGGTGTCCCTAAAAAATTCATGTCCATATATACATTACTATGTATAAAATAGACAACTAATGAGAACCTACTGTACAGCACAGGGAACTCTACTCAATGATCTGTGGTGACCTAAATAGGAAGGAAATCTAAAAAAGAGTGGAAATATGTATACGTATAACTGACTCACTTTGCTGTACAGCAGAAACTAACACAACATTGTAAAGCAACTCTACTCCAATAAAAATAAATAAATAAATGACAGCATAATATAAAAAAAATTCATGTCCAAACAGATCAATGGAACAGAATACAGTCCATAAATAAGTCAATATAAATATAGTCAACTTATCTTTGACAAAGGTGCAAAGGCAATACAATGGAGAAAAATATAGTCTTTCCAACAAACAGTGCTAAAATAACTACTAGACATCAACATACATTAAAAAAAAAAAGAATCTTGACCTTACACTCTTGCAAAAATTAACTCAAAATACAGGGGGAGGCATCCAAAGCTTCAGGAAAAGTTGGGGCCCCATCAATAGGGAGTAAAAACTTAGTTCAAAATAGATCACAGATCTAAATGTAAAACATAAAACTATAGAACTCTTAGAAGATAACATAGGAAAAAATGTAGGTGACCTAAGATTTGGCGATGACTTGTTAGATAGGTGAAAATTAATCAGGGGAAACTTCACTAAAATGGAGTTGAGAGGCTGGAAGGAGAAGCTTTCATGCAGTTGCACAGGACATCAATTATAGGAAGAGGGCTTCCCTGGTGGCGCAGTGGTTAAGAATCCGCCTGCCAATGCAGGGGTCACCAGTTCGAGCCCTGGTCCAGGAAGATCCCACTTGCCATGGAGCAACTAAGTCCGTGTGCCACAACTACTAAGCCTGTGCTCTAGAGCCCACAAACCACAACTACTGAGCCCACGTGCCACAACTACTGAAGTCCATGTGCCTAGAGCCCATGCTCCACAACAAGAAGCCACCAAAATGAGAAGCCCGTGCACTGCAACGAAGAGTAGTCCCCACTCACTGCAACTAGAGAAAGCCCACGTGCAGCAAGAAAGACTCAATGCAGCCAAAAATAAATAAATTTATAAAAAAACAAATTACAGGAAGAATTGTCGATTACAGACTCCAACAAAAGAATCATCAGGGCTTCCCTGGTGGCGCAGTGGTTGAGAGTCCACCTGCCAATGCAGGGGACACGGGTTCGTGCCCCGGTCTGGGAAGATCTCACATGCTGTGGAGCGGCTATGCCCGTGAGCCATGGCTGCTGAGCCTGCGCGTCCGGAGCCTGTGCTCCGCAACAGGAGAGGCCACAACAGTGAGAGGCCCGTGTACCACAAAAAAAAAAAAAAAAAAAAATCATCAAGAATCACCAGTTATAATCCTGACAGGAAAAGATGTACATTGCATCCCCTATAAGAAATCAACTACCCCAGCAACTAAGCCAATATGAAACAATCATCACCCTGAATTCTCATTTTTCTCCAATAGACTTTCATCCAAAACAACCTCTCCCAAATTCCTCCTTTTTCTCTATAAAATTATGTTCTTCTCCCTTGTTTTTTGGACTTGCCTATGGCTTTTGTTATAGCTTTCTTGTCCTAAATTGCAATTCCTCTGCTATGCCCAAATAAACCATTTTTGTTGGTAAAATAACTATCTTATTTTTAAGGTCAACAGATAATGACCTGAAAGACACAATTCATGAGAGAGAGAATTGACAAGTTGGACTTCATTAAAATTAAAAACTTTTGCTCTGAGAAAAAACTGCCAAGAGAATAAAAAGCCACAGACTGGAAGAAATTATCTGAAAAAGACATATCTGATAAAGAAGTGTTATCCAAAATATACACAGAATTCTTAAAACTCAAAAATAAAGAAAATAAACAACCCGATTTAAAAAATGGGCCAAAAACCTTAACAGACACCTCATCAAGGAAGATACACAGATGGCAAATAAGCATATGAAAAGATGTTCCACATCATATGTCATCAGGAAGATGCAAATCAAAACAATGAGATACCACTATACACCTATAAGAATGGCCAAAATCCGGAACACTGACAACAAAGAATTTTGAGAATGTGGAGCTGGTGGGAATGCAAAATGGTACAGTCACTTTGGAATACAGTTTGGCAGTTTCTTACAAAACCAAACATACTCTTAACCATACAGACAGGCAATTGCACTCCCTAGAATTTACCCAAAGGAGTTAACAACATGTCTACACAAAAACCTGCATGTGGATGTTTAGAGCAGCTTTATTCATAATTGCCAAAACTTGGAAGCAATCAAAATGTTCTTCAGTGGGTGAATGGATAAACAGGCTGTGGTACATCCAGACAATAAAATATTAATCAGCACTAAAAAGAAATGAGCTATCCAGCCGTGAAAAGAGGTGGAAAAACCTTAAATACATATTACTAAGTGAAAGAAGCCAGTCTGAAGAGGTTATATATATATATACTGTGTGATTCCAACTACTTGACATTCTGGAAAAGGCAAAACTATGGAGACAGTAAAAAGATCAGTTGTTGCCAGGAGTTGTGGGGAAGGAGAGATAAATTGGGGTGAAGGGGATACAGAATTTTTAAGGGTAGTAAAGCTACTTTATGATAATATAATGGTGGATATGTCATTATATATTTGTCCAAACCTTAAAATGTACAACACCAAAAGTGAACACTAATATAAACTCTGGACTTAAGTTGATAATGATGTGTCAGTGTAGGTTCATCAACTGTTACAAATATACCACTCTGGTAGGAAGGCTGTGAGTGTATGGGGACAGGGGGTATATGGGGAATATCTATCTGTACCTGTTACTCAATTTTGCTGTGAACCTATAAACTGCTCTAAGAAAAATAAAGTGTACTGAGAAAAAAATCCCTGTCCTCCCAGAATTTCAGAATGTTACTTTATTTGGAAATAGTGTCTTTGCAGATATAATCAAGTTAAGGTAAGTTATACTGGATTAGGGTAGGCCCTAAATGCAATGACTGGCGTCCTTACAAGGACAGAAAGACTTAGAGACAGAGGACGAAGGCCATGTGAAGATGGAGGCAGAGATCAGAGTGATGCAGCTGCAAGCCAAGGATTGCTGGCAACCACCAACAGCTAGGAAGGGGACAAGGAGAGATTTTTCCTGAGCCTTCGGAAGGGTCATGACACCCTGATTTCAGACTTCCAACCTCCAGAAATTTAAAAGAATAAGGTTCTGTTGTTCTTGGCCACCCAGTTTGTGGTGCTTTGTTATGGAAGGCCTAGGAAACCAATACAGCCTGCTTCCACAGACCTACCCCCAAGTCATTCAACCTAAGTACACAAATCCTATAATATTTACTTTCTAACACCTTCTTTCTGAGACATGCCATGGCTCCCCATGGCATGTGTTCTCCCTCACTGCTCAAAGTAACAAACCTAACTTGCTTAACTGGTGGTCTCTGGGTACAGGGCACTAACGCTGTAAAATTCTCAAAAGGTCCCAAACCACCAATTTTCTCCCTGTGCCCCAAAGTGACCCCCGAAGTCTGTGCCCACAATTTCTACACTTAATAAGCCTTGAGGCTTCCAACCACAAGAAAAAGAGAAAGTCAGTTCAATACATGTTTATTTTCTTTCTTTTTTAATCTTAATTTCATATTTATCTTCTTGCCCATTACACCTAAGCATTTTGAATACAGTCACATCTTGTTTTTTATAGTATACATTCAAAAGGGTTTGATATAGAGTTCACCCTCAAAAAAAATGCTTAATGAATGAAAGAATGACTGAATGAAGAAAAATAAGACCAACAGCATCTTTATAACACTGGATGAAATGAAAAGTCTGCATTCAGTGCCAGTGTCAGAATGGATAAGGAGATTTCCACTGATTCTTTTTCTGTTGCTGTTTTATACTGGTAGAATATTTCAACAATATGCACTGTTACTGTTTATTTTCATGGTGAACCCACTAGACTGTAAGTTCCTTGGGGTCAGTGACCATGTCTGTCTTATTTACCAATTTATTCCAATTCCTCAACCCAAATCCTAGAACAAAGTCAATTAGTAAGATAAAACTGTTTTCTAAACGACTAAATGAAGGAATGTTGCCACCCTTACCTAATGAGGCCAGGTTCCGGAAGTTTTCCAGCATCACATCTCTGTAGAGGTTTCTCTGAGCGAGATCTAGCAAAGCCCACTCCTCCTGGGTAAAGTCCACAGCCACATCCTCAAAGACCACTGGTTCCTAAAACATTCCACATATTTTGTTCAGAAAAGTGCCAACTCCCCCAATGTGTGCAGGAGGATGAATGAGGCTGGAAATATTGAGGAACTGAGAATCAATTCATAGGAAGTTCAGAAGATTCTATTCTCCCAACATCTACCCTAGGATTCAGTCATCAGATCTTCTTCGTTCTACATAAGCATCCTGACTGATCAAATTTTCTCACAGATTTAACAACACTTTTGAAACAATAAATTTATCTTTCCACAGTTTGATGGTGACCAATTCCAGTCTTACAATAATCCAGAACATCCAGAGGATCTAGCAGAAATGAAATGCTCTAGAAATGAAATAATAATTTCTACATTGAAACCAGCAAAAATTCCTTGTTACAGAAACAATTTCACTGCTTCCTTATATCCCACCACAGCAACCAGCACAACACGAAACACTGGGTCAAATCTGGATGAGGTTTTAATGAATAAAAACACACTGAGGGACAGAGAGCTTTCCTTTTTTTTTTTCATTCCCCACAAACCTTGGGCCCAGGAGTCTGCAAGAAGCACAACATTCAACCCAGGCCCACAGCCGGCCACATTTTCTTGCACTCAAGGCCAGGGGCTGTAAATTATACAACATGAGCTAAATTCAGCCTATCATCTATTTATGTAAGTAAAGTTTTATTGGAACACAATAAAACATTTGTTTATCCACTGTATATGGCTGCTTTCACACTAAAATGGCAGAACTGAGTAAAACAGAAACTCTATGGCCTTCAAAGCCTAAAATGCTTACTATGTGGCCCAATGCAGGAACAGGTTGCTGACCCCTGCTCTAAACAATTAGGAGATCGATGGCCCGGTGGAACTGAAATATTCTTTTGGAGAATTATTAGCTCTTACTCACCTGTGTCATATTTTTCTGTAACTCAGCAGCTGTTCTTTCTTCCTCCATGTTCCCTTCATGAAGAAAGACAGAGTATTGAGAAGTTAGAGCTGAGGCAGGAGAAAGAAGACACGAGAATCTGGGTCTCCCCACAATTTCCATAATCAAGACTGTGGATTTTGCAGCATATCTGTTAGGAGTGATCACTCCCCTCAAAACACACACACACACAGACATGCATAGCCCCAAGACACCCAAGCAAACACACATCAATCTTGTAAGAAAATAGAGGGAGGGGGGAAGAAGTTAGAGCAATCTTATCTCCTCTAGAGCTATAAAACAGTCCTCTGGTTCTTGTAGATCATAAAAAAAACAGGTTATGAGTCCCATTTTGTAAGCAAGTTAACTGTAGTCTAAAAAAATTTAACTGTCAATTTGACCATAATAATGAAAACATAAAAAAAAAATCAGAGAACGCCTTCAATAGTAAGAATATACACACCATCTCAAATCCAGGAAAGTGTGACCTGTATGCCAGACTTCCAGGGGTTCCACTTCCAATATTTATTTCTGTACTGCTTGGCAGGCTAACATGTATTACTCCTCAGTCCCTGACTACTAGACCCTCTCCCACAAGGGCTGCAGGGTCCCCAAAACCTGGTTTTTGAGAAAGAGCATCAACTGACTGAATTCCACATGCAGGTGGCAAGAGAAGACTTCTCCTACTCAATTCTGCAGGAATTGTACAGGAGGTACAGCAGCAGCAGAACAAGAACACTCGGAGTGAAGTTAGCAGTGTGTGTCATCTCTCACAGTGATATCTGTAGCACTACTGCACAAATTTCAAATAACGAAAATGCAACAGTTTCTCCCACTGCCGTGGATGAAGTATGTATTTTAAAGCCAATACAAACTGTAACATTCTTTACTAACATGCTCCATTTAAGCAACCAAGATATGAGAATGACTTGGCAAAGAGATGCCTATACCTCTGCAAAAAGATTATTCATAGAAACTCTGCAAATCAGATCCTATCAAAACCAGTTTATAGTTGAAGAATCTTGGAAAGAGTCACTTAACTATGTGCTCAATGCTACTCAATTAGAAAGCTGCTGAGGAGCTGTGTGTATGCAGCTGTATTTACCTTCAAAGCCTAAATGCCCAATGAGTGTATTTCTGAACATATACCCTACAATTTAGTTGTCAGTGAGGCCCTTATGCCCTAACATTACCAGGGTCTGGCCTAGAACCCTGTTGGGCACACTATGGAGAGTAGACAAATGAAGTATTCTATTCAAGTGTTTTATCTTTGAGCTCCTTCTCTTGACTAAGCCCTATGTCTTCAGCAGGGATGTTTCCCTTAAGGCCCTGACCTCCTGCTCCTTCATCTCATATTTATTTCGGTAATATTCACCCTGTCCTACTATGTGCAGTCACAGGAGACACAGCACTGAACAAAACAGAAAAATACTAAAGTGCCTGGGTCTTATAATCGTTTGAAGGAGGACCACTAAATTAACAAAATATTATCAGGTGGTGGTATATGCTATATAAAAATGCATCACATTATAGGGATAAGGAGATACACACATATTTATCTTTAGCAAATCAGGACTACTTATGTGACAGGGTAGAAGCAGGAAATTAAAATAACTGTTTCAGATAACACTAGAAATCCATGGCTGGTGTGGTACATATATTTATATACAACTGACCCTTGAACAATTGCAGGGGTTGGGGCACCAACCCTCCAGCAGTAGCAAATATGAGTATAACTCATAGTCAGCCCCCAGTACCCAAGGACTCAACCAACACTGATCCTGTAGTATTGTAGTATTTAGTACTGAAAATAATCTGCATATAAGTGGACGCGTGCATTTCAAACCCATGTTGCTCAAGGGTTAATTGTATTTACAAATATCATCCATTCCTGTAGAAGAAAAATCAGTATCAATGGGGTAACCATTGACTTATAAGGGCAGAAAAAGAACAGCATAAAGGTTTAGGGAAAAAAATGAGTATGTGACAAAATTAACAATATTTTAAAAAACTTAAACAGAATCAGATAAAGCTAAATGGCAATACTACCCAAAGCAATCTACAGATTTAATGCCATCCCTATCAAATTACCCATGACATTACAGAACTAGAATAATCCTAAAATTTATATGGAACGATAAAAGACCCAGAATTGCCAAAGCAATCCTGAGGAAAAAGAACAAAGTGAAAGGCATAACCCTCCTAGGCTTCAGACAATACTACAAAGCTACAGTAATCAAAACAGTGTGGTACTGGCACAAAAACAGACATACAGATCAATGGAACAGAACAGAGAGCCCAGAAATAAACCCACACGCCTACGGTCAATTAATCTTCAACAAAGGACGCAAGAATACACAATGGGAAAAAGACAGTCTCTTCAGCAAGTGTAGCTGGGAAAGTTGGACAGCTGCATGTAAATCAATGAAATTAGAACACAACCTCGCCGGTGGAGAAAAGGGAAACCTCCTACACTGTTGGTGGGAATGTAAATTGGTACAGCCACTATGGAGAACAGTATGGAGGTTCCTTAAAAGACTAAATATAGAACTACCATATGATCCAGCAATCCCACTCCTGGGCATATATTTGGAGAAAACCATAATTCAAAAAGATACATGTACCCCAAAGTTCACTGCAGCACTATTTACAATAGCCAAGACATGGAAGCAACCTAAATGTCCGTCAACAGAGGAGTGGATAAAGAAGATATATATATACAGTAGAATATATATATATACAGTAGAATATTAGTATATCTATATTAGAATATCTATATACAGTAGAATATTAGTCAGCCATAAAAAAGAATGAAATAATGCCATTTGCAGCAACATGGATGGACCTAGAGACTGTCATACTGAGTGAAGTAAGTCAGACGAGAAAGACAAATATCATATGATATTGCTTGTACGTGGAATCTAAAAAAAGGTACAAATGAACTTATTTACAAAACAGAAATAGAGTCATAGATGTATAAAACAAACTTATGGTTACCAAGGGGGCAAGGAGGGAGAGGGATAAAGTGAGAGACTGGGACTGACATATACACACTACTATATATAAAATAGATAACTAATAAGGGCCTACTGTATAGCACAGGAACTCTACTCAGTACTCTGTAATGACCTATATGGGAAAAGACTCTAAAAAAGAGTATATATATATATATATATATATATATATATATATACACACACATATATATGCTATATATATATACTATACTATATATATTATTATATATAGTATATATATACTATATATATATAGTATATATACTATATATATAACTCTATATATATACTATGTATATATATACTATATATACTATACATATATATAAAACTGACTCACTTTGCTGTACACCTGAAACTAATACAAAATTGTAAATCAGCTATACTCCAATAAAAATTAAAAAAAAAGAACACACCCTCTCACCATACACAAAAACAAACTGAAAATGGCTTAAAGACTTAAACATAAGGTGTGACACCATAAAACTCCTAGGAGAGATCATAGGCAAAGCATTTTCCAACATAAATTGTACCAATGTTTTCTTAGGTCAGTCTCCCAAGGCAACAGAAATAAAAACAAAAGTAAATGGGACCTAATCAAACTTACAAGCTTTTGCACAGCAAAGGAAACCATAAACAAAACGAAAAGACAACCTATGGAATGGGAGAAAATATTTACAAATAATGCAACCAGCAAGGCTTAATTTCAAAAATACACAAACAGCTCATACAACTCAACAACAACAAAAAAACAACCCGATCAATAAATGGGCAGAAGGACTTCCCTGGCAGTCCAGTGGTTAAGACTCCACACTTCCAATGCAGGAGGCACGGATTTGATCCCTGGTCGGAGAACTAAGATACCACATGCCACACAGCCAAAAAAAAAAAAAAAAAAAACGGCAGAAGACCTGAATAGACATTTCTCCAAAGACATACAGATGGCAAATAGGCACATGGAAAGATGCTCAACAATGCTAATTGTTAGAGAAATGCAAATCAAAACTATAATGGGGTACCCCACCTCACACTGGTCAGAATGGCCATCATTAAAAAGTCTACAGATAACAAGCACTGGAGAGGGTGTGGAGAAAAGGGAACCCTCCTACACTGTTAGTGGGAATGTAAGTTGGTGCAGCCACTATGGAAAACAGTATAGAGTTCCTCAAAAAACTAAAAATAGAATTAACATATGACCCAGCAATCCCACTCCTGGACATATACCCAGAGAAAACTATAACTCAAAAAGATACATGCACCCCTATGTTCAAAGCAGCACTATTCACAATAGCCAAGACATGGAAACAATCTAAATGTCCATGAACAGATGAATGGATAAAGAAGATGTGGTACATATACACAATGGAATACTACTCAGCCATAAAAAAGAGAAGGGAATAATGCTATCTGCAGCAACATGGATACAACTAGAAATTATCATACTAAGTAAAGTAAGTCAGAAAAAGAAAGACAAATACCATATGATATCACTTATATGTGGATCTAAAATATGGCACAAATGAAACTACAAAACAGAAACAGACTCACAGATATAGAGAACAGATTTGTGTTTACCAAGGGGGAGAAAGGGTGGGAGAGGGATAGACTAGGCGTTTGGGGTTAGCAGATGCAAACTATTACATATAGAATGGATAAACAACAAGATCCTACTGTATAGCACAGGGAACTATATTCAATATCCTGGGATAAACCATAATGGAAAAGAATATTAAAAAAGAATGTATATATGTGTATAACTGAGTCACTTTGCTGTACAGCAGAAATTAACACAACATTGTAAATCAACTATACTTCAATTAAAAAAACAATAAAGTGAAAAAAATGTTTACAAAATTAAAAAATATAGGGACTTCCCTGGCAGTCCAGTGGTTAAGACTCTGCGCTTCCAACGCAGGGGGCACGGGTTCGATCCCTGGTCAGGGAGCTAAGATCCCGCATGCTGCAGGACCAAAAAATAAAATAAAATAAATAAATGAATATAAACACAAAACCTGTTTACATCCAGTCATTAAAGAAAAAAATTAGCAGTTTAGAACATACCTACAAAGGAAACAGAAGTTGCAGATTGTTTTACAGACAGGTTCACCAAGTAAGTAAAGGATTCATAATTCCATTTTTTTGGGGGGTGGGGGGGTGCTGTTTTCCTGTGTATTTCCAAGACCAGAAAAGTACTCAAAACTCAAATATATATGTATACACACACACACACGTACATAAATATATGAAAGATCTCATTCATATACACAAGGGCAAAATATTAAAATATTAGTACAGTCCAGAAATGAATAATGAAGATAATAATCACAAAATAAGTTCATTTCCTCCTAGGAATGAAGTGTGGTTAAAATGATTAACATAATTAAAATGATTAATATAATTCACATTAATAGAAAAAGATCACATGACTCATCCCCTTCGATACAAAATAGTGACTGATCTCTATCAATATGCATTGATGATAATAATTTAACCCACTAGGACTAGAGGGAAATAGGCTTTAATTAGAAAAAATATATATTATTTACAAACACCTACAGCAAACATTCTATTTAATGGTGAAATGGCAGAATAATTCCCTCTGGGATCAGGAACAAGACAAGGATGCAACTTAAATGCTATTCTACATTGAACTGAAAGTCCTGGCAAACGCACTAAATAAATAAAAAGAATATGAGGTACACAAAATTAGAAAGAAAACGCAGAAACTGACATATGATCACACTTTCGGTGTGAAATTCAAAAAAAATCTACAGATAAATGACTAACATTTAGAGCTGCAACTGGCAAGGGGGGTTAAAAAGATACTAAGTAATCAGTTCACTTTTATGCAGCTGAATATAATGTAGCAAACTGATGCCCACAGGAAGAGAAAAAAAAATCACAGGTTAAAAATAATATCTCTCGCATCAGGAAGGGAGAGGTGGGGACGGAGTTAGGCAAATGTCACCCCATTCTCACAGAACAAGCCGAAATCCACAGACCTGCGCAGAGACGAGGTTGAGGCTCTCGTCCCCGTAACCCGAATGGCAGGGATGCTTTTCCTTTCTGGAAAGAGAGCAGAGGATGATTTTGGAGGCCGATTAAATACGAGGATGGCTCTCCAACTCTCGCCTGCAGCAGACTCACCCCGACTGCTGGACTCTCACAGAGTTCCTGATTCAGTGAGTTTGGTACCAGCCGCGGCTGCTGGAGGCCCCGGGCGCGGGTGTCCCAGCGTGGAGCGGTGGGCACAGCCCAAGCGGCCGCCTTTTGGCCTCTGACCCCAAGGCCAAGCTCTCCACCTCCCGCGCACCAGACTTGGGGCGGGCTGGGCTGAACCAGGTAGGACGCGGACCGAGGCTAAAATTTACATCAGATTTAGACGGGGTTGCAAGGGGACATGGCCGCCGGCTTGCGCACGCGCAGAAGTGCACGGCTGCTTCCGGTTTCTGCGCCACGCACAGCGTCAGGGGCCGGGCCTCGGGAGCTGGGAAATTTGGGTTGGGAGGGGCGGTGGCAGCTTCCAGCCGCAAGTGGAGGAGAAGTACTAGTTTCCTTCCACGGAGAGACGCGACTGGGTCTTGGGGCTGTGTCAACCTAGGACTTGGGGTTGGAGAGGGCCTGGAGCGGGACCAGGCTATGGGCGGGGCTTGGTTTACTAGGCCTGTGGGGCGGAGATGGGGCGCGACCAGGCCTAGGGGCGTGGCTTAGTTGAATATTCCAAAGAGCTGAGTTTAGGGTGGGATCAGGTCGAGGGGTGGGACTGTAGCAAGAGGAGGTCCCACAGTCAGGCTGGTGATTTGGGGCACTTTGAGACAAGACGATGTCCTCATCCCTGGGGACCACTATAGCAGGTTAACTAGCCAATAAGGCAGAAATGGCAAGCCAAGGCCGGTCTCCGAAGCACAGTTAGGGGAGGCATCTTTGTCCACAGCCAGCACGCCTCTGCTGTGACCCAATCAGATCTGCTGTGAAGGACAGCATCATTCTCGCTGCTCCCCAGAGGGATATTGAGACCCCATCCCCAACCCTTGGGTTGGCCCAACTAAAACACTGCTTAAAGTAACCAAAGTCAAGGAAGTTTATATCCCTGCCTCCCTAGGAGCCCAAAGGAGATGGCTTACCCTACTAAAAGAATGCTCCAAACCACGAGATGGGCGTTGGGCCCTGCTTAGGGGAGCTTCTCACCAGGAGGACACCTAGAGAGGAGGTAGGAGCCCAAACTCTTGGGGAGATGAGAAGTGATGGAGTGGAGGATCCTGGAAAAAAAGGTCTGGTGCCCTCTACTGGAGAAAAAAAATGCAGCACGGTGTCCCACAATAGGAATACTGTGTAGAAATTGAGATACTTTATCCTCTGCTTTGCCAGTGACCATCCAAAAAGTAACAAAAGACCAAAAGGGCAAAAGGAGAAGGCCAAAAACAGAGGCGCTGATTCTCTCTTGAAGGAGGAAATACACATCATCTCTCTCCTTAAGGACCTCCCCCCAAGAAGCACTCCCCCTTCACCCCAGGAAGTGAATGAATTGGGAGGAGAATGAGTTAAAAGGGCAATTACCTGCTTAACTATTAAAATCGGCCCACTTTTGCTAAGAGATGCTTCTGTCCTGGTTGTTCCTCCCAGACTCTCCCTTTTCCCATTATTGGAATGGACCTCCTTGGTCAACCTCATGAAATAAGCCTAAAGCTTTTGCTATGGTGGGTGTCACCTGGTGGGAACCAGTTAACTTTCTCCTACCCATGTGGGTGACCAATATGCCACAGTACTGGCTAAGGACAGGCGCTGAAGGATTACGGTCTGTCATAGCTGACTTACTGAAAGAAGGTACTGATTCCTACCATGTCACCTTTCAGTTCCCTGGTGTGTCCTGAGCCAGTATGAATATATGGAGGCTGCCTACAGATTATAGAGGGTTAAACAAGACTACTCCTTTCTTATAACATCGCTACCAAATATCATCACCTTAATGGATGACATTCAAAATAACATGGGTAAATGGTTTGGAGTTATAGATTTAGCTAAATGCATTCTATTCAGTAAAAGTTTCACAGGAGAGAGAGACACCCTCACCTACTGTCCATGTACTTTATCCTTTGCTCCACTGAAGGCAAAGTGGAACAAACTCGAATCTGCTCTGGAGACCCAGGAAGTGGAACTAAAAACCTTGGACTTGGGAATTTCCTGGTGATCCAGTGGTTAGGACTCCACGCTCTCACTGCTGAGGGCCAGGATTCAGTCCCTGGTCCGGGAACTAAAATCTTACAGGCCGTGTGGCACAACCAAAACAAACAAACAAACAAAAAAACCAAAACCTTATTTTTTTTTGCTGTTCAATATCTATATTTAGTTTTTTTATATAAACTGATCTTTTTTAAACTTTTACTTTATATTGGAGTATAGCCGATAACAATATTGTGGTAGTTTCAGGTGCACAGCAAAGCGACTCAGCCATTCATAAACATGTATCCATTCTCCCCCAGACTCCCCTCCCATCCAGGCTGCCACATAACATTGAGCAGAGTTCCCTGTGCTATACAGTAGGTCCTTGTTGGTTATCCTTTTTAAATAACAATGTGTACATGTCAATCCCTAACTCCCTAATTATCCCTTACCTCCACCCTTCCCCGCCCCCTGAAAAAACCTTGTATTAGACCACACCATTTGAGCAATACTCTGGGGAAAATCAGATCCTCTACTTCTGGCTCCAAATGACCACCAACTTTAACCCCTAATCTGTGACTGGGCCTCTTCCCTGTAGTCGAAGAGCCAAATCTAGACACAGCTAAGCAGTTTTATATTCTGAAGGTGGCAGAGAAGAAAGCCTCTTACAGCATCAGAACCCAGGAGGCAATGAGAAACTCTCATGACAGGCCTCCCATCCTCTCATGTTCTGGGAGGATCACAGGGCCAACTCCCAGACTCACCACAGGTCAAGTCTTTGCCTGCATAGTCTATGTGGATAGAGGCAAAGTCTCAAGGGCACCATTTCTCCACACCTCTAGCCCCCAATCTTTCATGTATCTAGCTAAGAATTCTTTTTAGGTACTTTTTGTGGTAGGCAGAATAGTGCCCCTTGCCAAAATTACCCATGTCTTAATCTGCAGAACCTCTGAATGTTACTTTATATGGCAAAAGGGACTTTGCAGTTATGACTAAATTAAGGCTTTTGAGATGGGGAGATTACCATGGGTTACCTAGGTGGGCCCAATGTAGTCACAGGGATCCTTGTAAGTGAAAGAGGGAGGCAGGAGTCAGAGAAGGAGATGTGAGGACGGAAGCAGAGGTCAGAGCGATGTGGAGCCATGACCCGAGGAATGGAGGCAATCTCTAGAAGCTGGAAAGACAAGGAAATGAATTCTTCCCTCCAGCCTCTGGAAGAAATACAGTCCTGTGGACCCCCTGATTTTAGCCCAGTGAGACCCAGTCCAGATGCCTGACCTCTACAGCTGTAAGATAAAATACTTGTGTTGTCTTAAGATACTAAGTTTCTGGTAACCTGTGATAAAAAGAG
This sequence comes from Stenella coeruleoalba, assembly GCF_951394435.1. Lineage (NCBI taxonomy): Eukaryota > Metazoa > Chordata > Mammalia > Artiodactyla > Delphinidae > Stenella > Stenella coeruleoalba. The sequence goes on along the minus strand of NC_137148.1, from coordinate 167,643,327 downwards.
AGGTTCACATATTGAGGTATGGGGAAGTCATTCTGGCCTATACATGAGTTAACTTGCATTTTATGCTAAGAAAAATAGCCTGTTTGTGGCCTATCAAACATGCACTGCAGTCTGCTTTAATTATTAAAGAAAAGTGTCCATTGACCAGAAGTAAAGAATGTCCATGTTAAAAATAAAGATAAAAAAAATAAAAAAAAATAAAAAAATAAAAAAAATAAAAAATAAAGATTAAAATAAATAAATTAATTAAAAAATAAATAAATAAAGATTAAATGCCTCCCTTCCTGGGACGCCAATGCTGGTACTCCTTCCATACTAAGACTCCCTTTCCAGGTGCCAAGACCACACTGACTAGCTGTGCACGTGCTGATCTGTTTTTTTTAAACCTTGAAGGAATGTATCCCTGACCTTCTTGATGTTCTTTGTTCTCACAAGACATAAAGCTGTACTGAAAACAAGGCTTCTCTAGAGCAATTTCTCAAAGTAATCTGGGAAGCTGGCTTCCAAGCTATAGTCCTCAGTTTGGCTCAAATAAAACTCTTTTCTTTTCCTATTGTAGATTGCTTATTGATTACTTTTGTCGACACCTATCATAGCAGCAATAGGGGACTAACACAGATACCCTAACAAACTGTCCTGATAGAGCTTGGACCAAAATGGTTCTGTTCCTTTTAGGGAACATCTGACAAGAGTGACTGGGACCATGACTCCCAGTAGGGTGATTCGAGGTAAATGGAGGATATACCACAGCCAGGCTCCCCATCCAGAACCAAGCCAGTTAAATATTAAACTAGGTACAGCAAGAGATGCTGGCAGCCAAACACACCCTGCTTTGACTGGCCAGCAAGAAGTCCAGGGTAATATGATTGTTCATTACCACTCACAGGGCATGCGGGATCCTAGTTCCCCGACTAGGGATCGAACCCACACCCCCTGCAGTGAAAGCTCAGAGTCTTAACCACTGGACCACCAGGAAAGTCCCATATACCAGAATGTTTAGAACAATGTCATCATCTGTGGAAAATATACAAAATAGGCACCAAAAATAATAGGATGAGGCTAAAGGGAATAATAGTGTCCAGAAAGTGAATTTTGTCCTGTCATTTCAAGTTCAATCTCAAGGGAGGCTGCTCCTTCCGGGAGGCTCTTTGAAGTGTCTACATGTGGGCATCCACTTCAGAGGTCACCGTGGGGCGTAGAGAGTTTGTGGAATGAGACCTCGTTAGAGTTTTACTGTGTTGATTACAAATTCAACATCCTCATTTTACTGCAAGTAAACTGATACTTTCTCATCTCCAGAGACCCTGGAGACCAAAATATTGAACCAATCTCATAAAAGTGTTTGTTACCCTGCAGAGCTTCTGTTTGGGATGATGGAAAAGTTTTGGAGATGGATAGTGGGGGTAGCTGCACAATATTGCGAATGTACTTAATGCCACTGAGTCGTACACTTAAAAATGGTTAAATTTTATATTACGTATATTTTACCACAATTTAAAAATATGTTTGTTGTCCTTTGCTGTCTTACCTCATTGTTTGCTTTTTTCCCTGAGCAGCATGTCAGCTATACACACTCTTTCTGATCTCCCAGGAGGGGCAAGGGAAGAAGCTGGAGAAAAGTAGGCAAAGGACTTACCCTGGGCCACTGTGCAGGGAAGCCCCAGATATTGGGAACCAGAGGCCCTATCCTTCCTGATGATTACATTTCAAAGGAAAGGCTCTCCAATCCTTAGAAACATTTCAGAGTTATAAGAGATACGTATTCACAATGGTAAACGTTTTCAGGAAATGCTCTAGGAACAAGAGGTCAGCGGCCTACTTTCTCCAGTATTCCTTTACATCCTGACTCCTAATACCATTTCAGTTTCATGAGACAATACAATACACCTGGACCGTGATGCCACAAGTCTTCACTAAACGCCCCTAATACTTCTTCCAGTTTCTCAGCCATAAATCTCCAAGACTTTCGACCTCCCTATCCTTCTACTTTGATTCTAGGTCTACTCACCTGATCTAACCTCCTCTCAAGAGGAATCTCTTCATCCCTGTAAAACGTTGCTATCTAAAGCCATAAAGTTTCTGGGAATTCCCTGGCAGTCCAATGGTTAGGGTTCCACGCTTTCACTGCCAGGGCCAGGGTCCTATCCCTGGTGGGGGAACTAAGACTCCCAAGCTGCAGTGGCCAAAAATAAATAAATAAATAATGAAGATGTAAACTTTCTGAGGATAAATTACAATTCAATCAGATTTAGTAGGTTCATTATATAGCTCATGACCATAACGCTGGGAAACAAGTCCCTCACACCAGAGTGAATAACAGCCATTAAAAATTCCCTTTTCTTTTACTGAAAGATGACTTATAAGATTCCTAAAACTTATTTAGACTGTGCATAGCCACCTTAACTATTTGCCTCCTTCTATGACATGATTATTAACACCCGTGAATCTCTGCCGTGGGAGGTCACTGCACCGTTAGCCTTTGACTGACTCCAGGCTAATACTGAGAACTCCACATTTCTTGGTCTCCCAAATTACAATAAGCTGTTTTCTTTATCTGTCGGTAGCTAAAATGGATCGTCAAGCTCAAAAACATAATGGAAACCAGAGTCCAACTGGGTATCACAGTCACTCTCGCAACTCATTGGCTGAAGAATCTCCCCATTGCTTCAGGACAGCAGCCTCAGCCACATAGTTAGCAGAAGCCATCTTAAACTTAGGGTCACCTCTTCACCTCCAGTGTCAGAGGCCCCAGACTGAGATGCAGAAGCGTTTGCTCCCTCTCGCCCTAACTGCGGTTTGAAGCTCCCTTCCCAGGTAGGGGGAATCACAGAGAGGAAGCTAAACTATAATGAAAAAATGAATGGTGCACAGGGAATTTATGTTGCCATGTGGAAAGGTCAAGTACATCTAGGCGGTAACTGTATACATATCTCCGTGGGGAAAGTGCAGCAAGAGTTGTGCAATGACACTATGCATCAAAATTTGAAAGCAATTGTTATTCATGTAAGACATGTAAGATGCATGGGCTATGGAGGAAAACAAACCACTACACAGGTCCTGGACCACAGCCCTGCCTTCCGGGGCCTGACCCAGCACCCCAGCACCAATCCGCGGGAGGAAAAAGATACCTCTCTTCTGCTCCGAGATGAAAGAAGGGCAGCCTCCGGCGTCTGCCCAACCTCCGAGGCCCTGTCCCTTACGCTGTGCGAGGAGCCTGGAAGTGCGCGTGCGCGTGCGCGTTTGGATCTGCGCGTGCGGAAGGCGGCAGCTGTCTTTGCTGTGCGGTCCGGCGCGGGTCTGAGGTAAGATTTTCGCCTCTTGGTGTGTCCCGCCTCTGTGCGGTCAAGCAGGAGGAGAAGACACCAAATAAGAGGGTCAGAGGGCGTGGCCTCGCGCGCTGACCTGGCCGCCCCGGCCTCCGGCCGGCGCTCCCGGGCGGCGGCCCTTCCCGCGAGAGTCCGGGCCCGCTCGGCCAGCGGCGGTCCGGGCGGCAGCTCTGGGTGGAGGCGGGTCGGCCAGGCCTTGTCTTCATCCGCGATGCTCCCGATTTCAAAAGGCTCCAGAGCAACCTTTGGGTCCTTTCTCCACAAGGGAAAGGAATAGCATCTCTGTCGTTCTCGTCCCAGCACTCCGGCCCCAATGGCCCCCTGTCCCCGGGTCCCGGTGAGCACTCGGTGGCTTTGTTCCGGCCGTGGGTGTCGGTTATTGAAGTTTGGTAAGTTATATTCCGTTGGAAAGAGAAACCTTTGCAGGTTATTAGGCAGCACGTGTGTGTGATCTAAATAAATGCAGGAGTGAAGGAATTCATATAAATACTAAATTTACCACGTCAGAGCCCTGTAAAGCCCCAAAGCTTCAAAAGTATAGGAGTCTCAGGGAAGGAAGACGACGTAGGCTAGTTTCTGTTAGTAGCAGAAGTTGGAATTGAACTTACCGTAAGTAAGATGAGTTTTGACGGGTGGATTTTTCTTCCAGGTATTCATCTTGAAACTATTATTATTATTATTATTATTATTATTGTCCGCGCTGCGCAGCTTAGGAGATCTTAGTTCCCCAACCAGGAATTGAACCCCGGGCCCCTGCAGTGAGAGCGTGGAGTCCTAACCACTGGACCACCAGGGAAGTCCCTCATCTTGAAATTCTTATCTAGAGAAAATCTGTGACGTCAATAAAACGAACATCCATGAACCCTTCATCTAGATTCACTAATTAAGATTTTATCTCTCGTTATATATATTATGATGAACCATTTAATGGGAAATTGCAGACATTCACTTCCCCCTTTAATCTTCAGCGTTCATTTCTTAAGAATGAGGACAGTCTCCTACTAAGAACAAAACTGCATTGTCCACCAAGAAAATCAAAAATTTTCCACTTTTCCAAGAGTATATTTTATAGGTGTCCGGTTTTTTGGAAAGCTAGGATCCAAATTAGATTTGCACGTTGCATTTTGGTTTTAGATTTCTTTTACCTAAAACATTTGCCTGTATTTTTGGTTCCTGCCTATTTCAGGATTTTTGTATTGTAAAATGTTGGCATTCTGATATGATGTTTTCCTGTGATTTCATTTAATTAACTTGTCTATCTCATACAGTGGACATTGTGTCTAGAGCAGTAGTGTCTAATACAAATATAATATGAAGTACAGATGTAATTTTTAAAATTTTAGTAGCCAAGTTAGGAAAAAATGAAGTTATTTTTAATAATATATCTTATCTAACCCAGTTTATCCAGTTATTAATATATAGTTATTGGTGAAATTAATGACTAATGTAGCTAATATAAAATTATTAATGAAAAATTTTACATTTCTTTTGTACTAACTGTTGGAATCTGGTATGTATTTTCTTTTTTTTTTTTTTTTTGCGGTACGCGGGCCTCTCACCGCTGTGGCCTCTCCCACTGCGGAGCACAGGCTCCAGACGCGCAGGCTCAGCGGCTATGGCTCACGGGCCCAGCCGCTTCGCGGCATGTGGGATCTTCCCGGACCGGGGCACAAACCCGTGTCCCCTGCATCGGCAGGCAGACTCTCAACCACTGCGCCACCAGGGAAGCCCCCTGGTATGTATTTTATACTTAAGCACATCTCAGTGTGGCTGCTAAATTTTTGTTGGAAATTCTTGATCTGTATTTAGCTTTCATAAAATTTACTGTTGAAAAAGTAGACTTGGAAACCCAGATTGCTCCAAACATGCTGAAAAGTTTTTTAGTAACTGAGCAATTTTATTTCTAAACTTAATTAAAAGTAAGTAAAATTAAGAATTCAGTTCCTCAGTCACACTAGCCACATTTCATGTTCACAGTAGCCACATAGAGCGAGCCAATGGCTACTAAGTTAGACTGCAGGTTTAGAGACGTGAAAATTTCCTAGGTGATGTTGTGTACTTCATATTGTATCCCATCAATATGGGATCAGGAGGCACATAAATGCAAGTTGTCCCACTGTGTATTAGGAATGCAAAGCATTTTTTTCCCTTTCGGAGTGTCACAACATATCCGTGGATTTTTCTTTCATTCATCATATTATAAACAGTTGCTGTCATTTGATGCTCAAGCTGTCCCAAACTTGGCCAGGAGGAGTCCTTTTAATTTGACTCATGTGTCCCTTCAACACATACCTATTAGTCTTTGAGTGTAAATCCCCAGTTCACTTTGTACTTTCCAGTTACAGACCTGTAATAAATGATTTCTCCTCTTTCCTTATAGACACCAAGGTCTCTGTGATGGGCTCAGTGCTACTGGGATATAACTGTATCTAGGCCTTTCAGTGGTTATCTAAAAAATATATATATATATATTTTTTGAGACAAAATTGAATTCAAATTGTATTTATAATTTTATATCCTCCTTTTCATATAAATTATTGTCATGAACATACTCTCATATTGTTATTCTTCAAAAACCCAATTAAAAATATATTTTCTTACATTGTAAGTTCATACTCATTCCTAGTAAAAATTTAATATGTGCTTTTTTCTTTATTTTATACTTGTATCTCTTTTCTCTTATTATAAAAACCATGGTTTGTAATACCATTAGTATATTGTTTTATCCAACAGTATGGGTACAGTAGTTTCAAAAATTATAATACCAATATTACTAATGGTAGACTTGCTCAATAAAGTATTGTTTCTTTGCATTTTTTTGTCCTTAATGGTTTATATTAAGTATATGCAGTTCATAGTACTGTGCTCAAATATTTGTGTGAACTCTAAGTCTTTTCTCTCATGGTTTTGTTATCAGTTTGATACACTATTATGTACATTTCTGTTTACATTTAGTTTTAAGGTTTGCTTCCTTTCTGAATTAACTTATTTTTTTAATTTATAAAACTTTTTCACGATTCAAAGGTAAAACTGTATAAAAAGGTATATTCAGAAGTCTTACATCACATTACCACCAGTAGCTAACCATTTCCATTTTATTAGTTTCTGATGTAAACTTTCTCAAAATTCATATATATATATATATATATATATATTCCTTCTTTCCTTCCTTCCTTTTTACCTTCACATGAATGTACTTCTTTCCCCAATTAAACTAAATACTGGAAATCAATCTATATCAGTTCATAGTGATTTTCCTTATCCTTTTTTGTGGCTGCTGAGCCCTTTATTAGTGCATGTATGGTAGTTTAGTCAACTAGCGTCCTATGGATAGAATTTGTGTTGCTTCCAATTATCCTAACCAAAGCAGCCTAATAACAGTAGGAGCAAACCTGTAGTGCAAAAAAACCCAGATTTTTTGACTCATTGCAGTGAGGGAGACTGCATAGCAGAGGAACTGTGGATGTCTCAACCAAACAAAGCAAAATGTATACTTATGGATTCTGAGAATTGTGACATTTTAGGTGAAATTTAAAGGAAGCAGTAATTTGATAGTCTCAAAGCAAAGCAGGACTGTGTTAAGGGGTTAACATCAGGTCTGTACTACAAACAACCCAGGCTCTTGTTTCCTTGAAAACAATAAAATTAAGATAGATGTGGAATATTGTGTCCAGAAACCCTTTATTTGAAGCTCAGTTCCAGGTTTTTAAATCAAGACTGCTTCTTGATGTCAAATATCAAAATAATGATGTATATCCTCCAGGCAAAATTGGGATGTTTCAGTCTTACTGATACAATTTCAAACAGTGAATCTCTGATAGTCTCTGATTTTACAGAACAAAGTTTCTCAGTGAATAAGAAAGCAATAGTAACTCTGTTACATATTCTTTCATGAGATGGTCAGTCAAGTGCTGCCACAAGGGGAGACTGGAGGCCCAGGAAAAAACAAAGTTTATTATACTCTTTAAGTCCTAGAGGCAAGGCAACATGTAACCATGCAGGTTGATGTGGGAAAACACCAGGATGGTCAAGAGGCAGAAGGCACAGGAGAGAGGGGAAGGTTTAGGCCACTGCCTTTATTGGGGTTTCTATGGGAAAGGCAAGGCAGGGCAGAGGAAACAGCCAGGATTGACTGCTTTGAATAATTTTGTCAGGCTTCGGGTATATGGGTGGTCTCTAGTTGCCTGCTACCTGGCCCTGGGATGTTTAAGGCAGAGAAATATTGCCTCCTACAGTGGATGGGTCTGCTGGAGGTAAGTATGGTTCTCGATTGGTTAGTTTGCATATCAAAGTCATGCTTCGGTTTGAGTCCTTTGTTATTTCTCAGAGTTGGCTAGCCCCAAGAAGCAGTCTCTCCCCAGCCAGAAAGGATTTTTTCAGATGTCAAAAGTCATATAATATACAGAAAAAGTGTGTGTGTGTGTGTGTGCGCGCGCGCGCATGAGTGTCCAATACAGTCGGTACTCATGTTTTGATGAGAGTAAGGAAACCAGGGCAATGATAGTAGAGACTTTTAGTGTGGCGTCAGTGCCCCTAACCAACACAGAAAACATTTTACTGTGATAATGGAAAGGAGAAACACAGGTAAAGTACGAGGAGTCCTTGTAGGCCAGCCTATAATTTAAGTTTCCCATTTATATTGCATTAGTCAAGAAAATAAATCTGAAATTTTTTGCAGTCCCTAACAATATCTTAGTGGAGTTGTAGAGTAGATTAGAAATACTCTCATATCAGGTTGACACATCTGGCGGTGGTGTTGGAGGGGATGAGCTGATAAGTTAGTAAAGTACATGTAAAAGTTGGTGGTTGTGTGTGGAACCAAGGGGAAGGAGTGCTGGTGGCTGCAACGCAGAAGGTCTTAGTGGAAAGCTTGGAGGCGGTTAGTGGAAGAAAGCATCAGGGAGTGGGTGGCCCTCTTCCCAGAGGGTCCAGGGGTTGGCCAATATGAGGCACGTGCCTCCTGGGGAAAGCAGTAATCTCCACTAATTCCTTTTCCTTTTTAACATTAAAACTTTGTTTTTAGAGCAGTTTCAGGTTCACAGCAAAATGGAGGGGAAGGTACAGAGAGTTCCCATCTGTCCCCTGCTCTCCCCCCAGCCTCCCCCATTATCAGCATCCCCCACCAGAGCGGTACATTTGTTACAGTTGATGAACCAACATGGGCACCTCATAATCACCCGAAGTCCGCAGACCACATTACAGTTCACTCTTGGTGGTGTAGATTCTGTGGCCTTGGACAAACACGTAATGACATGTTTCCCTCATTACGGTATTATGCAGAGTATTTTCACAGCCCTAAAAACCCTGTGTCTTGCCTATTCTCCCTGACCCCCACAATCGTTGGCAACCTCTGGTCTTACTACTACATACTTTTGCCTTTTCTAAAATGTCATATAGTTGGAATCACACAGTCCATTAATTTTTGGAATGATATCGATACTAGTGACCTCTACCAGATTTCCTTGTAGGCATGGAGTGTAGGGGTGTATGTTTTGGCAGAGAGCAAGGAGTATACCTGGATCGTGGGCTAAGCAGACAAGGAACTCAGAATCATAATAGAATTCCTAATATCAAAGGAAGAAAAGCACAAAGTGTCCTATGTCCAATCTGTGCGTTAGAAGAAACAGTCCCTGGGGTTTAGTGTCAGGGTCAAGTTAGCCCAGGGGGCAAAGTTATCTCCAATGGCGAGATCTCAGACTGGGGTGATGTCTCCTGGGGTGACGTCATCTCTGGCGGTGAGCTCCTGGGCCAGTGTGATGTTGCTGAGTGTGAGACTGGAGTATCCTTTTCAAGTGGGTACCTACTCCAGTTGATGTGGATCTCAGCATTTGCCATGTTTGGTTGAAACACTGTCTTATTTGGAGGGTTTGGGCCTCTGGATTGTAAACCAATGAAAGCACCCAGACCAATAATAAGTCCACAGTTACCTAAACTGTGGTGTGTAGCTAAACTCGACAGGGTTTTTAGTTTTTGAATGAAGTTTAGGCTCCCATATCAGTAGAACAGCTGCCTGGTCTTTGGGATAATCTATGGTTAATAGATCCCAGTGGAGTACACCCCCTCAATCTGGCCTCCAGCCCTTATGGGATAGGGCAAGATTAAAAAAAATTATAAATATAGGTTAAGGTTTGAGGCAAAATAGAGACCTTTTCAGTTGGACTGGAATTTAATGAATAGGAATTGTTCAGGAGACTATTAAGCATCTCAGTTAAACCAGTTATTGGGGTCATGAAAGTTCTATGAATACCTTTTCCGAGAGCCCAACATTGTGTATTCTAAGCAGTGAAATGCGTGTCTTTGTTACTAGCAGTAATGCCTATAACTCCAAAGGGAATAACGAGCATCCTGGCAAGGCCTTGTACTGTAGTCTTAGTTATATGTAAAGACATGTGATTTTGATTTATATTTTCGGTGCCTGTGAGGCAAGAGATTGCCAGAGTTCTGTACCATGAAATAGGACAAATTTTAGATAATAGCCCAACAGTTTATAATAAATGTGATGATGGGACCATTTGTTGGCTAGGGCATCCAGTGCTGAGATGACTGCCTGAAGTTTGACCAAGTGTGTTGTTTCTTGGGTCCCATCCTTTATTTAGGGACATCATGGCTAAGGGATGGAAAGTCCATCAGGCTCCATTACATATGATGGTTAACAGTGTCATTTGTATAGTCCTCCAATTCTCATTGCTATTTACTCAGTTAATCCCAGGGGGCTTCCTAGGTAGTCAAGGGTCTGGGGGAGGAGTGACATCCTCCAGCACCATGGCATCTGGCAAGAGACGGGGAGGCCACCCCTCCTGAAGGTGGAATATATGAAAGGGCCCAGATTTGGTTCCCTCCTCTAATAAGGAGGCCTCAGCAGTTATGCTGTGTTCATGGGGTATTGTTTCCATGACCCAAAGTATAATGGACAAGTGGTTATGGAGGGTCGCAGACTCAAGGTCTGTGAGAATGTCTGTTTCCAAGAAAGTATGTTGACAGCAATTACTGTTTATAATGTACAGGCATATCTTGTTTTATTGTGCTTTCCTTTATTGTGCTTAACAGATAATTGCATTTTTTTTTAATTGAAGATAAATTCTCATATTGGAGAATAACAGTAACCTCAGGAGTTCAGGCTTTTGAGACAAAGTAACCTGCATTCAGACTCTGGCTCACGACTTCTTAATTGGTGATCTTGGGCCAATTACTACTCCTGTTTGAACATAAGTTGCCTCAACTATTGAATGACAGTAATAATAACTGTTGATAATCATGAGAGCTTCCACTGTATGTGTGTTCTGGCACATAATGAGTGCTCAGTAAATGGCAATTATTATTTATATTTATGTGGTCTACAGTTTTTAATGACTTTCACATAATATAACTTCCATCTTCTACAGAGAGATGGCTAATGAATGATGCTTGATGACAGATGAGAAATGCCTCCTGCATAAAGATTGATGGTATGAGGCAAGACTCCTACTTAATCAAGAGGAATTGAGATTAACTTATCCATTAAATTCAGAAACTGTCTTGAAGAGACTTTGGGAATAAGACATGTTAAGGCAGATTTCATTAACAGATTCACAGGATGCCAGCCATTGACCTTTTCCCTTGTGGTAAGTCCTTGTTGATGCTCCTTTCAGAGACTGTGCTTTAACTGGCCTGTGAGCAGCCTGTCTTGTGGTCTGGGTCTATGCAGTCCTGCTTCTGGGCTGTCTAGGAGGGGGCTTAAGTATATAACAATATCCTGTTGTCTAAATCCTAGGGCTTGGGAAAGAGGGGTAAGTATGCCTATTTTTGTGGGAGACGTTCTGCTTAATCACATGAGTTATTATTGTTAGCCAAAAAATTCCCCAACAGTTTTACTTCTCTGGACTTTAATTTCTTTATCTGTAAAATGAGATTAGATTATTAAACTCTTCTTGTTTATCAAAGCCCCAAATCCCATTTCTGACTTCAGATGAGGCGGGCTATAGGGCATTTTATGGCAGCAGTGTGTGTGTGTGTGTGTGTGTGTGTGTGTGTGTGTGTGTGTGTGTGTGTGTATGTGTGTATGTTCACTTAGAATTAGTGTGGAGTGGCTGCCAGGCTTGTGAATATGGAAACTGTGGGCAGCCTGGATTCTCAGGTTTTGTTTCTTCTCCTCAAGGTTGTCTTTCTCAAGACTTTTTCTCTTTTCATTAGGAGAAGTCAGAAGGGGAAAGGACTGTGACTGGGTGTCTGACATATTATTTTCAGGTCAGTAGGAAATTTATTCTTTTATAAAAGCACATGCTTCTTCCTACGAGGTGGATATGTTTCCTACTAGTGAAACAGAGCTTCTGTTTCAACTAGGGCCTGCTTAGGGACTGAGTCCCCAGTTAAATTTCCTCAGGTCTTACTTAGGGCCTTTCATTTACACAGGAGAATGATACTATCACTCCAGTATCTACTAATTCATTCCAGTATTTACTAATTCAGTCCAATTCGTCCATGCTGATTGTGTGCTCTCATTTTGCTATGATAGACAGGGAGCCGACATGTGCCTCTGAGAATTTGTACTGTCACTGGAGCAATAATTCATTTACCAGCATTTACTGTGTCTGTAATGTGCTCAGGGCTATGGCTAACCTGTCAACAGAGAAAAATAAGACCAGAAGAGGTCACAATCTAGTTGTGGTGAGATACGTTCAGTTAGGTGAGAGAGGTGCTCTTAAAGCTACGTAATTGGATGAAGTCACTATGAATACGTCCAGGTAGAGAGGAGAAGGGGCTTGAGGACCATCAAGCTCTGGGGTTGATTATGGAAGAACATAAAACCTGTCTAGGCTTTGAGTCTCCCTTCCTCTTTCTCCAGGGAACATTGATGGAGATGGCAATTGCCTGATGCCAGGATGTTCCTCTTGAAAATGAAAATCTGTTCATTGTAGTGGCTTTAATTTTTCTAGGATAAAAGGCTTAGGACTTCAAAATTATATATATAAGCTTGAGCTTGGGTTTTAGGCAAAAGACTGGCAACCCTTTTGGTGCACAGTGGGGGAGAGAGAGAGAGAGAGAGAGAGTGTGTGTGTGTTTGCATTTTAGTTTTATTTGCATTTTAGTTTTATTTGAAAATTTACTGGTTTGATAAAGTGGACATGAACAATTTTGTTGCTTCTCAAGTTATACCTGATAGTATTTGGTATCCCTGAAGAGCAGAGTCTTGGCCCCTTATTTATGGAAGTATTTGTCATCCCTTGCATGTTCTTCTTACATCCGGCATCTTTCTCTGAGAGCAGGGCACCAGCTATGCAGACCTGGTCTGATCTTTCAGGTGGAACAAAGAGGAAAGCTGAAGAAAACGGAAGAGTTTTCCAAGTGAGGGAAAAGGCACATGTGATTCTTTATGAGAAAGATCTGTAATCCATGAGAGCTGCAGTCCATTTGGAAATGTTAAACAGGAGGCTTTTGAAGAATTTTTTTCCTAAGGATGCTGAGGTCATTTGGGTTCTGAGGTTCCTTGGGTACCTCAAACTTCCCTTTCTCTTCAACTTTTCATTCGCCTTCTTAAACTTCCTTTTGGCTTGACAGTAGGATCTGTCCCATTTATTTCTTTAAATTTTGCATTTGCATTAAGCTCTTTATCCATTTCCTTTCAACGTTGTTTTCCTAGTTACGCTGCTTTCTGTTCATTGTCAGTCTCAACATTTATAGAATCATTTCTTAGTAAATCACCTACCAATTTGACCACAGCACCTTATCATGCGAAATTCTTAGTCCAGCCAAACTTCTTAATCTTTTCTTTTTTTTTTTTTTAATAAATTTATTTATTTATTTTTGGCTCTGTTGGGTCTTCGTTGCTGTGCACGGGCTTTCTCTAGTCGCGGCAAGTGGGGGCTACTATTCGTTGTGGTGCACGGGCTTCTCATTGTGATGGCTTCTCTTGTTGCGGAGCACGGGCTCTAGGTGTGCAGGCTTCAGTCAGTAGCTGTGGCTCGAAGGCTCTAGAGCGCAGGCTCAATAGTTGTGGCGCACGGGCGTAGTTGTGGTGCACAGGCTTAGTTGCTTTGCGGCATGTGGGATCTTCCCAGACCAGGGCTCAAACCCGTGTCTCCTGCATTGGCAGGCAGATTCTTAACCACTGTGCCACCAGGGAAGCCCCTTTCTTTTTGTTTTAAAATGTATCTTAAGTCAATGTTTGAAAGTAAATACACATTGGCCTTCATTTTTAACATCTTCCTTCCATTTATTTCTCCAAGAACATAATTTTTTTAAATCTTATTTCAGATTGGGAGATTTGTCTTAATGCCAGATGTTCAGCACCTCAGTGGAATATTTTGGATGGGAAAAAATCCAGTGTGGTGGAAATGGTAAGATTCACAAGATATAATTCCTTGCCTTCCACACTAGTGGAAAATTAGCAGTTCCATAAGATAGGAAAGCTGCACGATAACCATGATAGATATTTGAGACTAGGGTCATTCACCTGTTTTTCATAGTCTCTGGGCATCATGAATTTGGCAAAAACTTTAAACACCCCTCACGATATATTTCTTCACACAGAGTTCACTCAGCTGAATATTCCCATATATGTCATTCAGATGAAGTTTTTTTCTTTTTTTCTTTTTTGTGGTACGTGGGCCTCTCACTGTTGTGGCCTCTCCTGTTGCAGAGCGCAGGCTCCGGACACGCAGGCCCAGCAGCCGTGGCTCACAGGCCTAGCTGCTCTGTGGCATGTGGGATCTTCCCGGACCAGGGCACGAACCCATGTCCCCTGCATCGGCAGGCGGACTCTCAACCACTGCGCCACCAGGGAAGCCCCAGATGAAGTTTTTGATAAATAATTTCATCTTGATCAATTATCAGCTAAACTCTAAAAATTCCTTTGAAAGTAAAGAATACAACAAAACTTTCTAGCAGAATGATCACTTCATTCTGCTTGAAAGCACTGAGGGTCTGGAACCATGCATTGCAGTGAAAATGGAAGAAAAACAAAAACAAATAAAAAACTTCAGCCATACTAATTTGTTTCTTGTATAGAAAAACAATTCAAGGCAAAGGGGAAAATCTCTGAATATAACAAGGTTGGAAAACTTTTTAAGTCATCATTAATCTCTTCATCAACAGGAGAGAAATTACATTGGAGAGAAATCAATTTTAACCATTGTGAAGAAGCCTTGAGTGAACACTCATGCCTTAAGGCTCAAAGGAAAACTTACATTAGAAAGAAAACTTGTGAGTGTTATCAGTGTGCAAATGCCTTCATAAAGAACTGTGCCCTTGATCTACACAAGCAAACCCATTCTGGAGAGAATGCTCCTGAGTATAATCAGTGTGAAACAGCCTTCAAACAAAATTTACACCTGGTTCACAAGAAAACTTACACTCAAGAGAACCCTATAAATGCGCTGACTGCAAGAAAGGCTTACCTTCTTCCTCGTACCTTAGGGAACGTTTTTTTTCATGGTGGAGAGAGGACGTATGCTTTTAAAGAACGTAGGAAAGCTCTTTCACATTCTACAAACCTTTTTGTACATATGCGAACTCACTAGAGAAATATCCTATGAGTGTAAAGGATGTGGGAAGACTTTCACTCAATCTTCATGTTATTCAGCATTTAAGAATTCACAGAGGACTGATGCCTGTGAAATGTAAGAAACTTGAAAAAGGCTTTTCTTATTCCCCAGATCTTGCTAAGCATATAAGATTTTATACTAGAAACACTGTGTTTGTAAGGAGTGCAGCCCAGAGTTTACTTTTCTCAAAACAGTATTCACATGCGAATTTAAACTGGAGAATGTGGAAAAGCCTTTGTTAGTTCCTCATACCTTACTGTACATATGAAGAATTCACACTGGTGAGATGCCTTATCATTGTAAGGAATGTGGGAAAATGTTTAGTATTTCATCTTGCTTTAAAAGTCACCTGGAAACTCACCCTGGGGTAAAACCTTACAATTATAAGCACTGTGGGAAAGCCTTTATTTGATTCTCATTTCTTATTTGACATTTAAGAATGCACGGTGTAGGGACTTCCCTGGTGGTCCAGTGGTTAAGACTACACTTCCAATGCAGGGGGCACGGGTTCTATTCCAGGTTGGGGAACTAAGATCCCACATATGCTGGTGTAGCCAAAAATAATTAAATTTTAAAAAATTTAAAAAATAAAGAGTGCACAGAAAGACCTTTTGAATGTAAGGAATGTGGTAAAGTATTTAGATAATCCTCGTACTTTAGTCAACATAAAAGAAACACATACGGGAGAGAAGTGTATAAATGTAAAAAATGTGGGAAAGCATTCACTATTTCATCAGGCCTTACAGTACACATGAGAACTCACACTGGTGAACAATCTTTTGAATGTAAGGGATGTGGGAAATCCTTTACTCGATCCACATGTCTTATTAAACATTTAAGAACTCACAGTGGGGAGAAGCCATATATATGAGGAATATGGGAAAACTTTTAGTAATACTTCATGCCTTTCTGAATGTATACACATTCACATTTGAGAGAGAACGCTTGTAAAGAGTGTGGGAAAGCCTTGGATACTTTCACACTTACTGAACATGTACTAATTCATAGTGGAGGTAACCTTATTGTAAGGAATGTGGGAAGCCTTTTGCTCTGCCTTATACTTTAATATTCAGCTGTGAGTTCACGGGTGTGAAAATATTACGAATGTAAAAAGTATAAGATTTTTTTTAGTTTTTATTCTCTGCTTTGGGAAAGTATGAAAGCACACATAATGAGAAATCCCCTGAATGAAAGGGATATAGGAAAGCCTTTGATTGTTCTTTGTCATTAGGAAACATGATTCATACTGGAGAAGAACCATAAATTATAAATATAGGGAGTGTGGAAAAGGCTATGTTAATTTATTGTAAAAGTCACACTGGAGAGATTATGTATGAATGTAAAAACAATTAGAATGCTTTCAATGAATATCTTTTATATATTTTTTATAAATAAAAATCCTAAAAAGTTTTGTTTTTTTTTTTAATGAAAAACCTTTGTTACAAAGAGGTTTTTAAATAAGACCTTGGGAAAGTTTTGGAGTACATGTTTTCACTTACTGCATACAAGAAAATTGATACTGGGAAAGAAAACCAAGTAAATTTTTATTTAAATGAGTTGCCTTTCTTTGTGTGTGTTTTTTTCAAGGTAGACCCATACTTTTAAAGACTAATGATGTTGAGCATAAATATGGTCAACTGATCTTTGATAGAGGAGCAAAGGAAATGGAATGTAGTAAATATAATTCTTTTCAACAGATGGTGCTGGAACAACCAGACACCCACGTGCAAAAGAATAAATCTAGACACAGACCTTGCACTCATCACAAAAATTAACTCAAAATGCATTGCAGCCCTAAGTGTTAAACACACAACTATAAACCTCCTTGAAGATAACATAGAAGAAAACCTAGAAGACCTTGGATGTGGCAATACTTTTAAAAATATGACATAGAAGACATGATCCATAAAAGAAATAATTGATAAACGGGACTTTATTAAAATTAAAAACTTCTGCTCTAAAAAAGGCATTGTTGAGAGAATGAGAAGACAAGCACAAATTGAGAGAAAATATTTGCAAAAGACACAACTGATAAAGGACTCTTACGACTCAGCAATAAGAAAATAAACAGCTGATTAAAAATGGACTAAGACCTTAATAGACACCTCACCAAGGAAGATATGCAGATAGCAAATAAGCATTTGAAAAGATGGCCCACATGAAAAAAAGAGACCACTACAAATCTATGAATCTGTGAGAATGGCCAAAATCTGGAACACTGATAATGATAAATGTTGGTGAAGATATAGAGCAACAGGAAATTTCATTTCATTGCTGGTGGGAATACAAAATTGTACAGCCACTTTGGGATACAATTTGGTGGTTTCTTACAAAACTAAACATAATCCTACCAAGTGATACAGTATTCACACTCCTTGACATTTACCCAAGTAAGTTGAAAACTTATGTCCACACAAAAACCAGTACATGCATGCTTTGGGTTTTTTTTTTGTTTCTTTGCACATGAATGTTTATAGTAGTTTTATTCATAATTGCCAAAACTTGGAAGAAGTCAAGATGTCCTTCAGAAGGTGAATGGATAAACTGGCACATCCAAACAACAAAATATTATCCAGTGCTTAAAATGAATGGACTATCAGGCCATGAAAAGACATGGAAGAACCTTAATGCATATACTAAGTAATGCATATTACTAAGTGAAAGAAGCCAATCTGGAAAGATTACATACTGTATGATTCCAACTATATGACATTCTGGAAAAGGCAAAACTGTGGAGATCAGTGGTTGCCAGGGATTGGTGAGAGTGATGGGTGGAATGTATAAGCAAAGCACAGAGGATTTTTAGGGCAGTGAAAAATACCCTGTATGATACTCTAATGGGTATGCGTCATTACAGTTGACCCTTGAACAACAAGATTTTGAACTTCATATGTAGATCCATTCATATGTAGATTTTTTTCAATGAATATGTACTACAGCATTACACCATTCATAGGTGGTTGTATTTGCAGGTACAGAACCCAGAGGGCCAACTGTTAAGTTGTACTGGTGTTTTCAACTTTGAAGAGGGTTGGGGACGCTAACCCCCGTGTGTTTACAGTGGAGCTGAGAAAGGCTAGTGGGCACTTCTGCCTCAAAACATCCTGCTTTTTTTCCTTGAGCAAAGCCTGGAGTACACAGTTCACATGATACTGCCTTGTCAGGCTGTGCTCATTATGTGGTGAAAGAACCTAGCCTCCTTAAAATATTTTTGGAATGGAATGTAGATTAATATTTTTCCGGTTTAAACACATGCTTCTAGTCTTTAATATTAGTAATTAAGTGCCTAAGATTCCTGGGCCCCTCTTTACATGGGCAGATATTTTATAGAACCGATCTGCCTGAGAAGCATGGTCAGCTGGGAGGGGTTGAGCTTTTAAATACAGATCTCCAGATATGGGTGATTCCATTAAATAATAAGGATCCTCTTAATGATAAAGTTTTTTTATGTCTAGGCAGATGTTTTATTCATGGGGGGTCTAGAAAAGGCACAGAGAGGAAGCTATTGAAATTTTTAAAATCCTTATTTCGGGCTGTCTAACTGTAGTAACAACAACCCCAAAGCACCTTAAAATCTGTCTTTTCTCTACTACCAGATTTCCATTTTAAATCATGGTTCCGGTTATGCATATTTAAGAATCAGCCCTCTTTTGGCCCTGATAAAATCCATTTCTTGGCGGGTAGCTTAAAGTGCTGATCGAGACTGTTTTTTGTTTTTAATACCAGGATAATCATTGTTTAAATTGGAGTCCAGACAAAAAAGTTCTCTGACTTCTGGGGGACTTGCTTTGGTTAGGAAGGGGAGGGGCAGTGACCCCGCAAGAGAATCCATAACGGCTGAGCAGTGAAGTTTGGACTCCTTTTCCCTTCTGACTGCTCAGTCTCCTTTTCAAAACCTTGGGGACCTCTACTTTTTCCATCGAGGAGACCATATGGAGTGAAAGACCCGGGCTCAAGTGCCTGCGCACCATTTTACTTAAATGGGCAATCAAGAGTAAGTTACTCTACTTGAGAAGCCTCCTTCGCTTAAAATAAACTTGCCTGCACTTCGCCTCAATTCTGTGCCCAGGCTCCCTGACCAGGCCTCAGCCACTCTCTCCGGGCCCGCCTCCCAGCCCCGCTCCCCGATCGGAGTTCCGGGGGGGTACTGAACTACTGGAGGCGGGAGCCTCAGGCCCGGGACCCGAAGCAGAGGTGCGCGTCCGCTGGCGGCTTGGTCCTCAATAGCTGCTTCGCGCATCTTACCCGTTTCCATATCCGTTGGCGTTTGATCCGGCTGGGCCCAAGTCCAGGTTCCGACCACGAGTCTGGAAGGGCTGGTCGATAGTGGGGAGGGGTCATGGGTAAGGTTTACGGCGCCAGCTGCTCCTGGGCCGCGGGGCCTCCTGCCGGGCTTCACGCGCGACTTCCCGCCCGGGTCCTCAGGACGCCCCGCTTGTCCTCCAAGCCCCGACCCGTTACATTCGCGCCTGCTGGGGCCGCGGCTTCTTCCCGTCTCCCGGACGACTGCTTGGGTGGTCTGTCCCCGGGAGGAGGCGGGTCTGGAAATAAGGGCAGGGCGCGTCCGCAGGGTCTTTTCTCCGTCGCCTGTCCTCCCCTCTTTAAAAGGCCTCCCCCAAGTCTGACTACTTTTCCTTAAGAAGATGCCCTTTCTTGTACCTCATTTTCTTCCGTTATGACATTCTTTGAAGTACTCATCAGTTCACGGAGATCTGCCCTTTTTTTTTTCTTTGATCTGTCTTACAGTTCTCTAGTGTGTGGAAGCAGCCTAGTCCCCTATTGGTGGACGATTGAGTTGTTCCCATCTGAATGGGCTTGTGCATGTTTCTTCATATTTCTGTACTTAGGACTTTAAGGTCGATTTTTAGAACTAAAGTTGTTGGGTCATGTGTAATATTCCTAGATATTGCCAACTGCCCCCGTTCTATTTTGAGCGCTCAGAACGTGTATTTTGCATCCAGCAAGTTGCACACCTCTCTTAGTTTTCAAATAATCTTAACCTATAGATGCTTTTGGATGTTTACATATCATCCATATGACAGGTTTATTCTTCTTTTACAGTCCTCCAAACTATCATGTCTCCCCATTCTTTTCCGCTTTCCCCAACTTACTGCACTGTCTGTATCATGATTAGTAGAAGGAGCCACTTCTTTTTCTGTGTCTCAAAGGCCTTCAGCTTGTATCTAGTAAATTGAAATGCTTGCTCTATGTTTTCGATACATTTTCAGGTTTAAAGACATTTCCTTCTATTCCTCTTTTCCTCGTTTACTATAATTAACATGTAACTAAAGTGTACAATTCAGTGAATTTTAGTATATTCCCAGAGTTGTGCAACCATCATCACAATATAATTTTAGAAAATTTTCATCATCCCAGAAAGAAATCCACAATATAATTTTAGAAAATTTTCATCATCCCAGAAAGAAATCCCATACTCATTAGCACTCACTCCCACTTCCCTACCCCCCAGGCCACCACTCACTAATCTATTTCTTGTCTTTATAGACTTGTCCATTCTGGACATTTCATATAAATGGAATCATACAATATTTTGTCTTTTGTGAATGACTTTTTTCACTATAATGTTTTCAAGGTTCATCCACATTGTAGCAAGTGTCAGTACTGATTCCTATTAATGGCCAAAAATATTCTTTTGTATAGATACATCACATTTTATTTATCCAGTCATAATTTGATGGTCATTTGGGTTATTTCCACATTTGGGCTATTGTAAATAATGCTGTTATGAACATTCTTGTTAAAGTTTTTGCGTAGACTTACATTTTCATTTCTCTTGGGTTTATACCTAGGAGTGGAATGCTGATTCATATGATAATCGTATATTTAACATTTTGGTGGACTACCAAACTGTTTTCTAAAGTGACTGCACCATTATTCTTTACCACCAGCAAATGAGTTCTGATTTCTCCACATACTCACCAATTGTTATTTGTCTTTCTGATTATAACTATCAAAATGAGTGTCAAGTGGTATCTTGTGGCTTTCATTTGCATGTCCCTGGTGGCTAATAATAAGCATATTTTCATATGCTTAATGGCCATTGTATTTTCTTTAGAAAAATAGATATTTTGCCCATTTTAAAAATTGAGTTTTTTTAAATAGAGTTGGCCAAAATTATTTTTAAATCATGCAATGTTGGGTATTATCAAACACTTTTACTGTATTATTGAGATGATCATACTGTTTTCTACTTTGATCTATTCATGAAACAAATGACATTAATTGATTTTCTAGTAAGCCTCTCTTACATTCCTGGGATAAACTCGACTTGGTTCTGATGTATTATCTTTCTCATTTTTTGATGTATTTGATTTGGACTTATTTTCTATAGACTCTTTGTATCTATGTTTATTAATGAGACCTCAGTATCATTTTGTTTTCTTATAATGGCTGTCATGTTTGATATCAGTATTATACCAATCTCAAGGAACATTCCTCTTCCTTTATCTACTTAATCAAGGTAATCCCTTTGATAAGGCAAACTGTTTTGTGACATCATCTTAAAAGTGGCCTGTCCATCCCCTCCCCTTCTTTCCCCGCATGGTAATTATGTAAGGTACTGTCATAGATTAATCAAAATGCACACATGACGTTTTGGATCGTGCACATTTCTGGAGTTTTGCATAAGTGTGTCTAATCCCTGAAAGATTTGAGTCAGATTAGAATTTTCTCTTCTTTGAATGGCAGAACTGATATATAAAACCTCTGAGCCTGGTGTTTTCTTCATGGGAGAAATTTATATGCCTAGTTCTTTATTTTGTTTTTGTTTTTTTGGTTGTTGTTTTGTTTTTTAAAGAATCTATCTAGGCAGTGAATTATTTGGGCTGGAGAGACCTGGAGTCTCTCTGAGGGGGTCAGCAACAACCCAGATTATTCCACTTTTATATATTTTTTTAAATTGTGGTAAAATATATACAATATAAAATTTGCCATTATAAACATTTTAAAGCATACAATTCAGTGGCATTAGTCACAATCACAGGGTTGTGCAACTATCACTGTCCAGGTCATTTTTGATAATTATTTTAGGACTATTCAGTTTGTTATTTCTAGTCTTATTTCTCTAGGAATTGAGCTATTTCCTGTGACTTCTGAGCTTGATTAGCATACAGTTATTCACAATATCTTACATGTTTATTCTCTGCAGCATCTATAATTGTGTTCTTTTTTGCTTTTCAATTTTCTTTGCACCTTCTCCCTCTTTTTTTCTTGAATAATCTTGCATGATTTTTCCTATTAATTTTCAAAGAATCAATTGTTTTTGTTTGATCTTTTCTGGATTTTTGTTTTCTAGTTCATCATATTATTCTTTCTTTCCTTCAATTTTTAAAAATTTATTTTGAGATTTTTTTCCTCTAAATTTTTTTTGGCCACGCCACGTGGCATGCAGGATCTTAGTTCTCTGACCAAGGATCGAACCCAGGCCCTTCGTAGTGAGAGTGCTGAGTCCTAACCACTGGACTGCCAGGGAATTCCCTAAATTCTTAAATTGGAAACTTAGACTAATTTTTAACTTTTTTTCGAATATAAGTACATAAAGCCTACTTTTTTTTTTCCTAAGGCCCACTTTAGCTGCAACCTACAAGTTTTGGTACTTAGCACTGATCAATACCATAGTATTAATGTACTTTTCAATTTCTAATTTAATTCATTAATTATATCTTTTACCCATGAGTTCTTCGTAAGTGTAGTAATGTTCTCTAAACTCCAGATGTCAATGGCTTTTTTCTATTAGATTGAACTATGGTGAAACTGCTAACATTCAACCTTTTTTTTAACCTATAAAAATGGCAGTTTCATATTTTTCAACATAATTTACTTTTGTAATTAATATATAACTTAATTTCATTTTGGTCAGAGAACATATCTGTATACATCTTCTCTGAAAGGCTTAAGACTAACTTTATAGTATAGCAGTGGGGTCAGTTTTGTAAACATTCCACTTATGCTTGAGAAAGATATGTATTCTCTATTGAGAGTAGTGTCTATAAGTGTTTTAGATGAAGGATGTTCATTTTACTATTCAGACCTTCAAATCCTCTTTTTTTCCTCTGATTATCCATTACTCAGAATAGTGTGTTAAAGTCTCTTACACTGATGGAGATTTGTCAGTTTCTACTTTAATTCTGTTAGCTTCTGTGTATAAATTTTATGAGACTATGTTACTTGTGTATACAACTTCAGAATCTTTATACTTTCTCATTAATTGAATCTTATATCCTAATATAGTTACCTGTTGTAGTGCCTTTTGTCTTAAAAATGTGTGAAATTAAGTTAGCCAAACAAACTTTATTTTGGTTAATATTTGCCTGTTATATCATTTCCATTTTTGAGATTTAGTCTTTCTGTGTTGTTTTGTTTTTAGTGCATCTCGTGAAACAGCATAGAGCTGAAATTTATCTTAATCTAACATGGCAGTCTTTGTTTTTAAACTATAGAGTTCAGTCTATTTATTTGTACATTTATTGTGATTATTGATTAAGACATTTTCTGCCATCTTACAACATGCTGTTTATTTTACTTGCTTTTGTTGTTTTTTTCCCCTGCTTATTTTTGTTGCCTTTGTAATAATTGAAGTTTTTTCCTCATTCTATTGTTTCTTCTAGCCTGTGAGTTAAGCCCACTGTGTTCTTCAGTAGTTGCCCTAGCTATTTTATCATGCACACTTAAAGTCTAAAGCTAATCAATACCTTTATTCTCTAACGGAAGAATACCAGGAGCATAAGACTAGTCACATCCCTCCCAGTTTATATATTTTTATTATTCAGTAGCATTCCAGCTTGCTTTTCCATCTCACAAATTAGATATTGCTATTATTATTTTATATAATCAAAGTTCACTTAATATTTCAGACATAAAAATTCCTATTTCCTGGAATACTGAGAATTTACTTTAGTGATGATCTTTAGATGGGTAAGCTCTCTTGGGTCTTTACTTTAAAATGTCTTTATTTTACTCCCCTTTTAAAACTTTAAGCTTTTCATATGGAAATTTTCAAGCACACACAAAAGTAGAGAAAATAAAATAGCGAATCATATCTTCAACACTCAGTTTTCACAATTATCAGTATTTTACCATTCTTGGATCCCGTAGGCCTGAGCTGTCTAATACACTAGCCATATGTGGCTATTCAAATTTAAGTTAAAATTTAAATTACTTAAATAATACTAGCCTCATTTCAGGTGCTCAATAGCCATATGTAAATGGTGGCTATTGTATTAGATAGTGTACATAAGAGTTGGACAGTGCTGGTAGCCTAGTCACCTGCTTTTTCTTTTTTCTGGAGTGTTTTTACAGCAGATTCTGGACGTCATGTCCTTTCATCGGTACTTAAGCATGCGTCTCTGGCTGGTACATAACCATCACCGCGTTTTCCCACCTGGCAAACTCCAAAGTTCCCCAGTTGTCTCCAGAATATCTTTTTACAGTTTGTTCAAATCAGGATCTTAACAGGGTACCCACCTTGTTTTTTTGAATATGTATCTCTTAAGTTTGTTTTATCCCCTCCTCCTCCTTTTTCCTTTTTTTTTTTTAATCCACTGACTTATTGGAGATATCAAGGCGTTTGTCCTACATTATGGATTTAGCTGATTGCTGCTGCTTTGTGTTATTTAACTTGTTTATCTCTGTATTTCCTATTAAAATTAGTTAGTCCAGAAGCTTGATTAGATTCAGGGTTTGATTTCATAAATTCACCCTTGAACCTAAGGAAGATATTTTAACTGGATTTAGAATTCTAAGTTGTTAAGTTATTTTTCTCTCAGCACACTGAGGGTGTCATCCTTTCTTCTGACATACTTTGTTGCTCTTGAGACGTAAGACATCAGTTTGTCTGTCCTTTTTAGGTGACCTGAGTTTTTTCCCTGGCTACTTTTAAGATTGTGGGGGGGAAAAAATCAAACACCAAAGAAGAAAATAAATGTAGGTGTGGATTTCTTTTTATTCTTTCAGCCTGGGATTTATTGTGCTTCCTGGATCCAAAGGTTAGTGTCTTTTACTAATTCTAGGAAATTCCTAGCTAGTTTCTCATCAAATGGTGTAACAAAGTTCTAATCTGGTAGTTAATTGTTGCATTGAATTTCTAACTTCAACGAATCAGTTTCCTTTCTAAAAGTTATGTTTGTTTCTTAAAACTGTTTCATCATTTCTAGTGTATCTTATTCCATATTCATCCATATTTCTCTTAATTTCTTTAAGCCTGTTAAATATAGAGGGTTTTTTACATAATGTCTAAAAAGTTTAATACCTGCAGTATTGTGCTTTCTTCTTCCTGCTGCCTGTGTTTTGACTGCTTCTCACTCATGGTACATTATGTATTTTATATATTTGTGTTTCATAATTTTTTAAACTGTGACTTCCTCAGTTTACTTAGAATTTTATCTGTGGGAATTCTTTGAGGCCTGGCTTGAAGTTGAGTTTTCCAGAGATAGGTCCATTTGCTCACACTAATTGCCTGGGGGACCCTCTTTAATGAAACCTAGAACCTTCTTTAAATAAAATTATTCTCTTAAGGGAATAATTTTGGATTACACAAGTAATGTGAATTTGGACCAAAACGTAAGATTTTCTTTTTCTACTATATCGGATGCCAAGGTCCAGACCAGTACATTTTCTCTCTGTCCCCTTCTGTATGGAAAGTTATATTTCTTTTCTTTAGAACTTTTAATTATGGATTTTCAAACATACTCAGGAGTGTGTATGATGAAACCTCCCTGTAACCATTATCCAGCTTCAATGATTACCATGATTTTGCACTCTTAATTCTTCCCCTTACTTACTATAATAACTGAGTTTTGTTTTCCTGGAGCATGTTAAAACAAATATCAAACATCATGTCATTTCACCCAGAATTTGAGTTGTATCTCTAAAAGAAAAGGATATCATAAGGATACAACCAGCCTAACCCAGTCTGGGGGCAAAAGAAGAAGGAGAACTGTTACAGAGCAAGAGACTTACGAGACAATTCTTTTTTTTTTTTTTTAACATCTTTATTGGAGTATAATTGCTTTAAAATGGTGTGTTAGTTTCTGCTTTATAACAAAGTGAATCAGCTATACATATACGTATATCCCCATATCCCCTCCCTCTTGTGTCTCCCTCCCACCCTCCATATCCCACCCTTCTAGGTGGTCACAAAGCACCGAGCTGATCTCCCTGTGCTATGTGGCTGCTTCCCACTAGCTATCTATTTTATGTTTGGTAGTATATATAAGTCCATGCCACTGTCTCACTTCTTCCCAGCTTACCCTTCGCCCTCCCCGTGTCTTCAAGTCCATTCTATACGTCTGTGTCTTTATTCCTGTCCTGCCCCTAGGTTCTTCAGAACCTTTTTTTTTTTTTTTTTTAGATTTCATATATATGTGTTAGCATACGGTATTTGTTTTTCTCTTTCTGACTTACTTCACTCTGTATGACAGTCTCTAGGTCCATCCACCTCACTACAAATAACTCAATTTCGTTTCTTTTTATGGCTGAGTAATATTCCATTGTATATATGTGCATCATCTTCTTTATCCATTTATCTGTTGATGGACACTTAAGTTGCTTCCGTGTCCTGGCTATTGTAAATAGAGCTGCAGTGAACATTGTGGTACATGACTCTTTTTGAATTATGGTTTTCTCAGGGCATATGCCCAGTAGTGGGATTGTTTAGTCATATAGTAGTTCTATTTTTAGTTTTTTAAGGAACCTCCATACTGTTCTCCATAGTGGCTGTATCAATTTACATTTCCCACCAACAGTGCAAGAGGTTTCCCTTTTCTCCACACCCTCTCCAGCATTTATTGTTTGTAGATTTTTTGATGATGGCCATTTTGACTGGTGTGAGGTGATACATCATTGTAGTTTTGATCTACATTTCTCTAATGATTAATGATGTTGAGCATTCTTTCATGTGTTTGTTGGCAACCTGTATATCTTCTTTGGAGAAATGTCTATTTAGGTCTTCTGCCCATTTTTGGATTAGGTTGTTTGTTTTTTTGATATTGAGGTGCATGAGCTGCTTGTAAATTTTGGAGATTAATCCTTTGTCAGTTGCTTCATTTGCAAATGTTTTCTCCCATTCTGAGGGTTGACAAGACAATTATTTAATAAAAATAAACTTTTAATTCCTAATTTAAATAAATTAGGAGTTTGGGATTAACAGATGCACAAAACTATATATAAAATAGATAAAAATTAAGGACCTACTGTATAGCACAGGGAACTATATTCAATATTTTGTAATAACCTATTATGGAAAATAATCTGAAAAAGAATATATATATGTGTGTGTGTATATATATATATCTGTATACACACACATACATAGCTGAATGACTTTGCTGTACACCTGAAACTAACACAACATTGTAAATCAACTGTACTTCAATTTAAAAATTTTTTTAAATAAACTTTTTTTTTTTTTTTTTTTTTGCGGTATGCGGGCCTCTCACTGTTGTGGCCTCTCCCGTTGCGGAGCACAGGCCCCGGATGCGCAGGCTTAGCGGCCATGGCTCACGGGCCCAGCTGCTCCACGGCATGTGGGATCTTCCCGAACCTGGGCACGAACCCGTGTCCCCTGCATCGGCAGGTGGACTCTCAACCACTGCGCCACCAGGGAAGCCCTTACATAAACTTTTAACAGACATTTTTAGCATTATCACAACACCATTATCACACCCCCCCAAATTAACAGTATTTCTTGATGTTATCAGTGGTCTTTAGCTGAAGACCACCAGGGGCACACAGAGTTAAACAAGTTGGATTTATTACTTACTGCAGCAAGGCAGAATGCACACAATGGTGAACTGTGGAATATCTCAGTAAGAGAGTGTTAGAAAAGACTTATTAAGGACTTTGGTTTTGAACACATGAAACTTAGATTTTATAAATCATTGTTATCTCAATTAAAATAAATTTTAAAATTACTTTTAAAAAAGGAAGGAGAGGGACTTCCCTGGTGGTCCAGTGGCTAAGACTCCCAATGCAGGGGGTCTGGGTTTGATCCCTAGTCAGGGAACTAGATCTCACATGCTGCAACGAAGATTGAAGATCCCACGTGCCACAACTAAGACCCAGTGCAGCCAAATAAATAAATAAATATTGAAAAGAAAAAGGGGGGAACATTGCTCTTGATATACATACTAGCAAATTGGCTAGTATAATAAAAAGTCATACATCATTTTAACATTGAAAAGGTTTCTTTAAAGGGCATTCAGGGTAAAACTACTGACTCAGAAGCATACTGCGTATCGGAATTATAAGATGTCATTTCAAGGATCAAGAGTGTGAGTTGTAAGTGAATGTGATTTTTCAAGCTATAGTGGTATTTCCCGAGGGATGGTGATATTTAAAATAAAATTGTAGTTTAATCCAACAACAATACCTTTTGTCCACTTTGGTAGAAATAGCTATTTTTGAAGGCAGATTTTCTAGTTTTCAAA
This sequence comes from Stenella coeruleoalba, assembly GCF_951394435.1. Taxonomy (NCBI): domain Eukaryota; kingdom Metazoa; phylum Chordata; class Mammalia; order Artiodactyla; family Delphinidae; genus Stenella; species Stenella coeruleoalba. Next base: position 167,615,037 of record NC_137148.1, on the reverse strand, counting down.
CTAATTTCTTTGTCAATGTTGGGCATTTTTTAGACTTTGTCATTGTCTGGTTGACCTTTGTCAATTGAGAACCTAAAATCATAACTTAAAGGGATATATTTTTAAGATGCCAGCTGAAACCAGGAACTTAGTAAATGCAACTACAAAGCCTTAATATAAAAAAACAAACAAAAAACTCACACATTTTTCTAACCTATAAAAAAAAGAATTGGGGCTCGTATTAGGTGCTTTTGGGGTGAGTTCTGGATTGGATGTTGTAGGGTGCAAGGGTATTATTCTGTGTTGGGCATCTTAGTAAATGTTACCTACAAAGGGGGAAAACTATACAGAGGCTAAAATTATAATTGATAAACATGGAGCAGTCACTCATATTAGCCAGAAAAGGGGGATGTTTGGTCATTTCTGAGGTGTAAATAATGTTTATATTTTGTCCATGTTCAAACACAGTTACAGAGTGTTCTTGCTTTTGTCTCAATATATCATGGTCACAGAGTGACCTTGTCTTGTTGCTGTTTTGGGTGTTGAACAAGAGAACACCCAGACTTTGCTGTGAGTTTCAGGCCAGCTCATCACAACAGCAAGGCCTAGCTGAGAGTACCAGGTCAGCTCCTGCATTTTAGGAACTGCTTTCTCTCTCTCTCTCTTTTTTTTTTTTTTTTTGGTTCCGAAACCCAGGATGCTTTTCTCTTTACCAATATCGTCTAATATCCTGTCTGTGTTCTGTTAACACCACGTGTCTCAAATGTGTTTTTATAGTCGTTCGAATCAAGATCTAAGGGCCACACTTTACAATGGATTGTTACACCTCTTAAGTCTCTTAATCAGGAAGAGTTCTCCCTTCCTCTTTCTCCTCCAAACTGGATTTGTCTGGTTATGTCCTGTATATAATATCATTTAACATGTCCTCTGTCTCCTCTTACCCTTCTTCTATAAACTGCTAATTAAAGGATTTGTTAGGATTTTTTTTGGCAAAAATATTTTATAATTGGTGTTGTTTTTTGTTACATCATATCAGAACTAATGATGTCCAGTTGTCTCTTTTGAGATGTTAAGATTTATCAGTTGGTCCCAGTGTCAGCTTGATCTTACTTTATAAAGTTCCCCAGCACATGTACTTAGTCTTAAATTATCTCCTTCAGGTTTCTTGTTAATTACAAAAGAAAAAAAGTGTAACTTAATGGGGAAACATGCATACCACCTTAACCAAGTGATCAAAGTTAATATCAATAATGAGACAAGACTGGCATCATAAGCCTCCTGAAGTGATGCAGAGAAGGACAAGCATCAATCACATAATACATCATCCAAAAATGAACTTTGTGAATCTAATCATGAGAAAACAACAGACAAACCAAAACTGAGGCTGTCTGTAAAACATCTGGCCTGGACTTTTCAAACCTGGGAAGATGAAGAAAGGCTGAGGGACTGGTCCAGATTAAAGAAGATTAAAGAAACATACTTTGAGGGCGTGATCCTGGATGGGAAGTTTAAAAAGTGACTGCTATAAAGGACATTATTGGGCCAGTTGGTAAAATTCTGCATATGGATTGTATGATAGATAGTAATATTAAATCCTGCTTTCAATCATTGTGTTTGTGTTAGAGAATGTTCTAAGTTCTAAGTTCCTATGATACTCTGAAGAATGTAGGAGAAAAGAGTCATGACATCCGCAATTTCCTCTCAAGTAGATTCGTCTCAATATCATTCTTGATGAAACACACACACACACACACACACACACACACACACCCCTACAGAGAGAGAAAGAAAGCAAATGTGATAGAACTTTAACAACTGATAAAGAGTATAGGGAAGTTCATCATATTTACACTATTCTCACAACTTTTGAGTTTGAAATTTTTTCAAAATAATTTCAAAATTAAAAGTTGAAAATAAACATCCCCATTCACTTTTCATCTAATATTTTAATAGCCATTTCTTGTCATTGCCTAGGTCCATTAATTTACTAGTGGTTGCAGAATGGTGACTTTCTGATTCTAGCATTTTCTTCATAATAAATAAAGCTCCTAATAAAGTTTCTATGATTATTCTATAAAGAGCTTTCCCTTATCGCAACTATTTGGTAATCATAAAATATTGTTCATAAAGGAGGGAGCGCGGTGATACATTTGAGTCTTTAATTACATTCTTTAAATAAATTTATTTATTTTATTTATTTTTGGCTGTGTTGGGTCTTCATTGCTGTGTGCGGGCTATCTCTAGTTGTGGCAAGCAGGGGTTACTCTACTTTGCGGTGCGTGGGCTTCTCATTGTGGTGGCTTCTCTTGTTGTGGAGCATGGGCTTTAGGCACGCAGGCTTCAGCAGTTGTGGCACGTGGGCTCAGTAGTTGTGACACACGGGCTTAGTTGCTTCGTGGCATGTGGGATCTTCCCAGACCAGGACTCGAACATGCGTCCCCTGCATTGGCAGGTGGATTCTTAACCACTGAGCCACCAGGGAAGCCTTGATTCTTTTCAGGAATTTTCAGAATAACAAAATTATATCCTAGCCACCTCCGATAGTGACCATTGAGGGTTTTTTTAGTAACACTATATACTCATGGCTTTGTTTTACATTTGGTATATTTCAACTGATTGTAGTCATTATTCTTTATTAAATTGTTCCATCTTAAGCCAGTGGGAATCTTTTTAAGTTTTCTCCTGTGTGGTAGGCTCCTTGCTTTCTGGTATAAGCTGTTCCAGGCTCATCTTGCACATTTCTTGTTCCATATTGGACTCAGCTATTTGCCAAAGGAGTCCTGGTTTCTTATACAGACAGATGGCATTTTGAGGAATTTTAACACTAGAGCGCTCATTGCTCCTGAGTTGTGAGTGACTCTAGGCATTTTTGGTAGTTCAGTCTAGGGAAAAGTTAAAAAAATAAGTACATACAGGGCTTCCCTGGTGGCTCAGTGGTTGAGAGTCTGCCTGCCGATGCAGGAGACACAGGTTCGTGCCCTGGTCCAGGAAGATCCCACATGCCACGGAGCGGCTGGGCCCATGAGCCACGGCCACTGAGCCTGCACATCCGGAGCCTGTGCTCCGCAACAGGTGAGGCCACGACAGTGAGAGGCCTGCGTACCACAAAATAATAATAATAACAATAAGTACATACAGTATTCCCATTCCTAACTGTTCTTGGATAGGGAGATAAAATCTGTACTGTATGGTTTGTATGTATATGTGCATATATGTGCATTTGTGTGTGCGTTGTTAAAGCTAGTGTGAGGAAGCTTCCAGGCCTGTAAGTGTTGAATATCTGTCAGGTCAAGACTCTCATGGCTTCTTTCTTCTTCTCTAGGTCTGCATGCTCCAGTCCAGGAGCCTGGCCAGGAGGGAGACACAAGAGGAAGAATGGCTGCAGGATTGCTGACAACCTGGTCACAGGTATGTGGGAAGTTATTGTTTCCAAAAAAGCATTGCTGTTGCTAAAGGATACATCTCTTGCCCATGACCCACAGCTTCACAGCCCAGGCAGGCTGGCCTTAGGCTTCCCCAGTTCTCTGGGCTTCTCAGAATAGGAGATAGAGGATGTCTTAGGAAAGGCCTCAACATTTGTTAATTTTTTTTCAGATAATCCTCCAGGGTGAGTATTAGTTCCATATTCTGCTGGGTGCCATGAAGGAAAATAAAGACTTTTTTCACTAATTATTTTTCTCATTCTACAGTATGCTCAGTCTTGATCTTCAATAAGACTGGCAGATTCCTCACAACCTAGTTGTGGAAATATAAGTTCCACTGTGTTAGAAAAGCTGCTAAGCTGCTGGATGATATGGTCCAGGGAGTGAGGACAAAAGTGGAAAATTCCAAGAATTGAGCCTTGGGTCAAATAATGAGACCTCTGAAGCATGTCTGAGCTTCCTACACATTGGGTCTCCTTCCCAAGTCCTGTCAGCCTCACTCGCCATCTTTCTGGTTCAGAGTTAGAGATGGTCCTTGGCTGAACCTGTGTACATGTGATGTTTTAGGACTTGGTGACCTTCGAGGAAGTGGCAGTGGACTTTTCACAGGAGGAGTGGGCACTGCTGGACCCTGCTCAGAAAATCCTGTACAGAGACGTGATGCTGGAGAACTTTAGGAACCTAGCCTCAGTGGGTAAAGTTGACTTCATTCCTTCGTATTCATTTGTTCCTACACGTAATAGTTCTTCATCACATATCTGTTCCAGCAACTGTGAAAAGAATGGCAGTACATGGTAAACACAGAATGGATGGTTCCTGCCCTTGTGGAGCAGTCTTGTGGCTTCCCATGAAAATGCACTGATTGTATTTTCTCGATCCTTAAAAAATTTAGGTAATTTGCAGATCTTGGGCTTGGAATTCAAGGGTCAGGTCATGTGGGGCAAGGAGTATGCGTGTCTGTTTTGGGGCCCCGTGAAATAGTTATATAATCTGATTGTTTTGCTCCCCCTAAAGCTGCACTTGCCTATCTTCAGAATCCTTTAAAACCAAAGTATTGGAATCAATTTTGTGGAAAGATTTCTTGTTTCCTTCACAGTCTCCCCACATCATGTGTCTTTCCCCATGAGCAGGGTATCATCTCTGCAAACACAGTCTGTTCACCGAGGTGGAGCAGGAAGAGCTGAGGCCAGAGCAGAGACGAATTCTCCAAGGTGCTTATAGAGGTGAGCCCCAGGCAGAAAGGGGTCATTGTATGAAATAGCCACAGCCTGCAAGGGGTGATACTGTTGGGAATGTCAGTCATTGTGGGAAAGAAGGCAGAGGCCATTACATGAGCTTTCCTTCTTTCACCATCTCTCCATTCATTCATACTTCCATTTGGTCTCAAAGGAAAAACTATTTTAATTACTCTTTCAATTTCACATTTCCTTGAATACTTTTTGTTCAGTTCTCCCCACTTGCTTTCCAGATAATACCTTCTCTTATTGTCTCAAGCCTCCAGAATCCTTAGTAAAATACCTCTCATTTCCATTGCTTGTCCCTATCATTGGCATCTTTTTCCAGAGCCAAGTTCCTAAATTAATTTCTCTGGTCACTGGTTGCATCTTCTCTTTCACATTTCCCTCCTATATTTAGTGTTATTATTTGAAAACAAATCCATAGGGTGCCTGCCTCCTTTTTTCTTTCATCCCTACTTTTTCTCCCAATAATTATAAAAAATTTCCCCATTCACTTTCAGACCAGGATACTCAACTTAAATCAAAAGACGCAATTCTTACACAGAATGTTCCTGGGGAAAAAACTTCCAATGGCATAAAAACGGTGAGATTCACTAGAAATGGTTCCTGGTTTTTTAGAATGGGAGAACTCTGTGAATTTCAAGGAATTAAAACAGCAGCAGCACCCAAACAAGGGGAGACACTTGAGGCAAGTGGAATTCACTCATCAGAAAGCTGCTTCAGGAAAGCCTTTATGAATCCCATAAAATTGGAGAAATCTCCAAACCTACCTCAACACTTGCTGCCATGCAGAGAATATCAACAAGTAAACATTTACTTAAATGTGATTCAATTATTATTTAATAAATAATTCATTCATTCTTCACACATGACTAGAAAAACTATATTTAGGATGCCCTTTGATGGGAATGAATACCATGGGGTCTTGGGAAGAGTATTCACCTATTTCAACTTGAAAGAATAGCGCAAAAGGTATACACACACCCTGAAAATGGTAAAAATGTTAGTTATAATAATATGCTTTATATATATGGCAGAATCCACATGGGAGTGAGTTCCTCTGTGATGAAAGTGAGAAAGCCTTTAGTCACCACTGATTCCTTATTCTGTAGGCAGCAACTCACCCTGGTGAGAAACCAATGGAATTTAATCATTGTGGAAAATTCTTTAGAAAGAACTGTCACCTTATTTGTCCAAGATATTGCAAGAGAGAGAAATGCAACAAATATAAAGAATATGGGCAAGACTCTGGCCATCCCTCAACTCTTAGGAGTCATGTGAGTACTCACACTGGAGAGAAAATTATTGAATTTAATGGTTGTGGAAAAATTTTCAATCAAGAGTCATCCCTTAGGAAACACTTAACTCTCACAGGAGAGAAATCTTCTGAGTGTAATCAACATCTTATGTCCTTCAACTTACACTCTTCCTTTTCAGTACATCAACAAATACCTACTGGAGAGAAACTCTGTGAATGCAGTGACTATGGAAAAAGATCTTCCCTTAGTTTCCACAAAAAAATGTGTACTGTGGAGGAAAGCTCAAAATGTAATGAACATGAGAAAGTTTTCACTGGCCCCTTGTCCCTTCAGATATGTGTGAGACCTCACGCTGGAGAGAAACGTTATGAATGCAGCAATTGTGGGAAAGCCTTTGTTTTTCAGTCTTCCCTTAAGAAACATGTGAGATCACACACTGGAGAGAAACCTTACGAGTGTAATCATTGTGGAAAATCCTTCAGCCAGAGCTCTCATCTTAATGTGCACAAAAGAACTCACACTGGAGAGAAACCCTATGACTGTAAGGAATGTGGCAAGGCTTTCACTGTTCCTTCATCCCTTCAGAAACATATGAGAACACACACTGGAGAGAAACCCTATGAATGCAGTGACTGTGGGAAATCCTTTATTGATCAGTCATCCCTTAAGAAACATACACGATCTCACACTGGAGAGAAACCTTATGAGTGTAATCAATGTGGAAAATCCTTCAGTACAGGCTCTTATCTTATTGTGCACAAGAGAACTCACACTGGAGAGAAAACCTATGAGTGTAAAGAATGTGGGAAGGCCTTTAGGAATTCCTCTTGCCTAAGGGTACATATGAGAACTCACACAGGAGAGAAGCCCTATAAATGTATTCAGTGTGGAAAAGCATTCAGCACCAGCACTAACCTTATAATGCACAAACGAATACATACTGGACAGAAACTATATGAATGAAATGACTACAGGCTAGCCTTAGGTCCTTTACATCTCACTCATTTTAGAACTCACTCTGGAGAGAAACCCTATTGTGACCAATTTAGAAAGCCTTCAGGCACAACTCTTTAGTCACGTTATACTGGAACCAACCTTATAAATGTTATGGTTCTGTGATTGTATTTATCAGTGAGTGTTTAATCTTTAAAGTGTGACAACTCATTAATTGATGAGTATTAAAGATTATACAGCACTCTAAATTCCCCTTGATCTGCATCACAAAAGTTTTGATACATAATGTTTTTATTGTAATTAAGTACTAAATATTGTCCATTTCTCATCAAGATGTCTTGGACCAAACTATAGGTTATTTAGAAATATATATTTTAATGTGCAGACTCTTGTGCATATTTTAGTTATCTTTTAGTTATAGATTTCTAAATTAATTGCATTATGCACAGAATGCATGGTCTTCATGACACAGATTCTATAAGACATAGATTCAAACAAAATTATTAGAGACTTGCTACATGGCCTAATGTGTGAGACAAAAGAAGTTGCTGTCCCAATATCCATTCCTCCCCTCCTTCTTTCAAGTAACAATACAACTGTGTTCAAATTAGCAGTGTGGACAGTTCTTAAGAATTCATCTCCCAGCTTTCCTTGCAGCTGTGAGTGCCCATGAGCCCACAGTCCTGGCCAATGAGAAAGGAGGCAGAGGTCACTGCTTGTGGGTTCTAAAGAATTCCATGGAAATGGGAGCATCGCATCTGGCGTTTTCACTTTACCATTTGCCCTTTGTCTTATCTCTTCTTTTTTCCTAGAGAATAGACCAATAGGATGACAGTCATACACTACTGATTATATAATAAGAACATAGTATTTAGCTATGTATAAGCAACTATGGGTTACTTATTTCTGGACTTCTTGTAACATGAAAAAAATAAACTAACTGGTTTAACACTCTTGTGGGAAGAGTCTGTTTCAGTGGATTTCAGTCTCAACTGATACATCTCATATGGTCAAGTTTTAAGAATCCTTCAAGTATAGTTGAAAATAATGTGTATTCTATAATTTGTTGGGTGTAACAGATTTTCAGTATATCTGATGGATAAATTTTATTGTGTTTTTAAAATCTGTATCATTAAAAACCTTATCTCATGATCTCCCCTTTACTGAGAGAGGTATGTTAAAATGCCCCAGTATGACTGTGGGTAGTCAGATTGTTTTTTAAATTCTATCTTGTATTTTGAGGCAGTATAACTGGATGCATAAAAATGTAGTCATTTTATATGTTTTTGGTAAATTGTCCTTTCATTCTTATATAGTGTTTATCCTTTTCCCCCTAATAATGAAATTTCATTAATTCACTTGATATAAATGTGAGCTATTGACCTAGTGGATAACATTTAATGCCTACAGATTTTTAAGGACAACCAGAAACAACTTACCTTTCTTCATCACCATATTAGTTATGATGTTCCTTGCAACACCAAGAGAGATCTCCTCCATGACATCCCTTGTGGCAGACAAAGAGATCAGTAGTTCCCCAGTGGCTGTCCCCACCAAAGACACCAGCAGCCCTCACCTATCTCTCTGTTGTGCCTTGCTTTGCTTCTGTAGTGATTTCCAACCTAGTGGGATATGAGGGATCTCATCCATAGAGACTGGTGGCTCAATGTTTAATGAAAAAGGAAAAGGGGAAGGAACATTTTGTTCTTGCTCCCAAGAAACCTCAGAAGTTTTCTCAACTCAAATCAGTTTGTAAATCTCCTGGTCAGTGTGCTTGGGCTCTCTTGAGTACCGCTGCCCATCAACATGTAAGAGCATCCTCCTGAAAACCAAATTGTTACAAAATAAGGATTCCCCCACCTTGGATATAGACTCTAGTCCCCCTGAGGTTGATAGGGACAGTCTAGAAAGGGAGGTCACTGCTCACAGCAGGGGTCACTCGGGACCACCAGGAGCTTAGCAGGTAAATATCTAAAGAAAAAAGAAATAAAGAAAACCAGGGAAACACAAGAGACCAAAAGAAAAAAATTAAGTATAAAGGCTGGGACTTTACGAAGCTACAAGCAATCCCCCCACCCCCTACTAAAAGAAAGGGGAAACTTTAAATCTTACGTGCCAAGTAGTTTTGAGGTCTAGCAAACGTAATGCTGTCTTCGATTGCTTACTGATTTAACAACAATGAAAAACCCCCCAGATGCAGGGGACAGCATTTGAGTTTAGCACTGTGTCCTGCCTTGTGGAATTGACCGGAGAAGACAGACTACTTCATGGATCGGCAGGATTATCGATATGGGAAAATCACTGTTAGGGCTCCAGGAACGAGGCGAGAGGCACGTAGACCTTTTTATGTGCTTGCTTGGGGTGGGTCCCTGCCCGCAGCCACGCCCTTCAGGCGCCAGTATTCAGCGATCTAAATACGCACAAAACGTATCCCACCTCCAACCCCGCCTCAGAAACAGACTGCGCCCCCCACCAGCAGCCCCATCTAAGGACTGGTTCCAGCCTCAATCTTGTCTTTGGGGCTCATTCGGTCCCCAGCCCCCGAACCTAGCCCACCCGGAACCCATCTGTACCCACGCCAGAGAAAACTAGAATTTCTCCACCTGAAGGGATCGAACGTGGCCGACGGTGCCACCACGGAAGCCCCGCCTCTTCCGACCCCTCCCGAGCCGGAAGCGGAAGTGGCGAACTTCGTTCGCCGCAGTCTCTTCCGCTGCTGGCCGGGTGTTTCTTGAGCAGTTTCCGGTTGGTCGTGGTTTGGCCGAATCCGGCGTCCGGTAGGCCGGCGCGTAGGAGAGGGAAGCAAATGGAAGGTGGAATTAGAACGAGTCTGTCCCGGGCCGCCCTGGGGTCAGCTTAGAGAGGCCTACGCCGCTCACTTCCGCCGCGGCCTCGGGGCCTCCCGGAACGGCCAGGTCCAGAGGCCGCCCCGGCGAAATATCCTAAGGGTGCTTCCGCGGGGTCGTTTAGGTTTCATCCTGTGCTCCCCTCTTCAAAAGCCTCCAAAGCAGCCTTCGTGATTTTTCTTCGAGAGGTAAAGAATTTCCGCCTTTAGGGTCCGTTGACTCCAGCCCCGTGTCCTCGAGTCCTTCACGCACCCGGCGATTCTGGCACATGCCGGTGAGCAGTGGGAGAAAGAGCCTCCGTTTCCTTTTCTATGCAAAAAAAGAAGTTTCGTCTGAGAATTTGGCACTATCTTTGCGCGTTCTTTATTTTTGGCGCATTACATTCGGGTAGAAATGTACTTTCATGGATGTCTATGGAGTGCGTTTTTTTGTATAGAAATATAAGTTTATATAGGCCACAACTCTTGCTACAAAAGAGAAGCAAGGATGCTCCCTTATCTCTTCATCTGAACTTCCTAAACCTGTACCTCCCTACAAAACTTCAAAACATGGGATTCCAAGAAAAACGGATGGAGGCTTTTTTGCCCTATATCTAGGATAATTGAACTTCTGATTAACAGGATGTTTGGTCTAAGTATTGTTTCCCCACATTTTTCGTTTGAAAAGTCGTAAACCTAAATAAAATGTGAAGCTTCGGTACAATTAACGTCCGTTGAAGTAGAGTCACCCATTTTGGGCATTTTGCATGTTTGCTCTCTTTCTCTAGATAAATACATTTTTTGGTGAGTTATTCGAGGGAGTAAGCTGAAAATAAATTGCAACCATGTATTAATACTTGACCTTTAAATACTTGGTAATGCATCTCCTAAAGATAAGGACATTGTGCTAATTAAACCACAGAACTATTATTTACCCCAAGAAAATTTAAAGTAATAATGTCACCTTCTATCTACTCTGTGAAAACTAAAATCCTCCACATTGCTCTGAAATACACTTCTGAGTGTCTTTGGATCTGAGGTGCAATCAGGGTTTATATACGGCAATTTTTTTGTGTCTTTTAGTCTCCTTTAACCTAGAGCGTTGGCCGTTATTTCTCCATTATATTGATTTTTTGAAAAGTAACACGTTTTAAAAAGTCACACATTTTGAAGTTTTTTAAAGTTGAGATATAATTGACATATATTAGTTGCAAGTGTACAACATAATGATTCAATGTTTGTATATCTATTCCGAATTAAGTCTAGTTAACATCCATTGCCATCCATAGTTACAGATTTGTGTGTGTGTGATGAGAACTTTGAAGATGTACTCTATAAGCAACTTTCAAATATACAATACAGTATCATTACCCATAGTCACCATATTGTATATTGCATGTACTCAGGGCTTATTTATTTTATAACTAGAAGTTAGTACCTTTTGACCACCTTTACCCATTTATCCCATCCCACTCTCCCCTCCTCTGGCAACCATAGATCTGTCTATCCATGCATTCTAGTTTTTTTTTTAAGGTTCTACATATAAGTGAGGTCATATGATCATATGGTATTTGTCTTTCTGTGTCTGACTTCATTTAGCATAGTGACCTCAAGGTCCATCCATGTTGTTGCAAACAGCAAGATTTCCTTCTTTTTTTATCCCATTGTGTGTGTGTGTTGGGTATGTATATGTGTGTGTGTTCATGCAAACACACTATGTTTTCTTTCTTTATTCGTAGATTGACACTTAGGTTGCTTCCATGTCTTGGCTATTGTAAATAACATTGCAGTGAACATGGAGGTACATATATCTTTTGAGTTAGTGTCTTTGTTTTCTTCACATAAATACCCAGAAGTGAAATTGCTGTATCATATCATAGTTCTATTTTTAATTTTTTGAGGAACCTCCATGCTGTTTTCCCTAATGGCAGCCCCAATTTACATTCCCACCAGCAGTGCACAAGGGTTCCCTTTTCTCCACATCCTCACGAACACTTATTATTTGTTGTCTTTTTGATAATAACCATTCTGAGAGATGTGCTATTTCGTTGCATTGATTTGCATTTCCCTTAATAGTAACGTTGAGCACCTTTTCACATACCTTTTGGCCATCTATATCTCTTCTTTGAAAAAACATCTATTCAGATCCTCTGCCCATTTTTAAATTGCATTATTTGTCTTTTCCTGTTGAATTGTATGAGTTCATATAGTTTGGATATTAACCCCTTAGCAGATACATGATTTGCAAAAATTTTCTCCCATTCTGTAGATTGTCTTTTCATTTTGTTGATGGTTTTCTTTGCCACGCAGGAAGTTTTTTACTTTCACCTAGTGCCACTTGTTTATTTTTGCTTTTGGTGCCTTTGTTTTTGCTTTTGTTGTCAAATACAAAAAAATCATCTCCAAGACCAATGCCAAGGGGCTTACTGCTTATGTTCTGTTCTAGGAGTTTTATGGTTTTAGGTCTTACATTCAAGTTTTTAATCCATTTTGAGTTAATTTTTGTGTATGGTGTAAGAGAGTAGTCCAGTTTCATTCCTTTGCACGTGGCTGTCCAGTTTTCCCAACATTACATTTTGAAGAGACCGTCCCTTTTCCATCATATATTCTTGGCTTTTTTGTCATAAATTAATTGTATTTGTGTGGTTTTGAATTTCTGGACTCTGTATTCTGTTCCATTGATCTCTGTGTTTGTTTCTGTTCCAGTACCATACTGTTTTGATTACTATAGCATTATAATACAGTTTAAATTGGGCAGCAGGATGCCTTAGCTTTGTTCTTTTTTCTCAAGATCACTTTGGCTATTCAGAGCCTTTTGTTGTTCCATACACATTTTAGGATTGTGTGTTCTATTTCTGTGAAAAAACGCCATTGGAATTTTGGTAAGAATTTCATTGAATTTTATATTGCTTTGGTACAGGGGACATTTTAACAGTAATTCTTCCAATCCATGAGCCATGGAATATCTTTCCTTTTATTTTTGTCTTCTCCATTTCTTTCATCTACATCTCATAACTTTCAGTGAACAGGTCTTTCATGTCCTTGGTTAAATTTATTCCTAGGTATTTTACTCTTTCTGATGCAATTGTAAATGGGATTGTTTTCTTAATTTCTCTTTCTAGTAGTTTGTTATTAGTGTATAGAAACCCAATTGATATTTTTTATAAGTTCTTACTTTATTAGCATAATTTCTTGTTTTTTCAATTTAATTTAGTTTTTATTTTATATTGGAGTCTAGTTGACTTACAATGTTGTGTTAGTTTTAGGTGTATAGCAAAGTGAATCAGTTATACATATACATATATCCCCTCTTCTTTTAGATTCTTTTCTCATATAGGTTATTACATATTGAGTAGAGTTCCCTGTGGTCTACAGTAGGTCCTTGTTGATTATCTATTTTATATGTAGTACTGTGTATATGTTAATCCCAAACTCCTAATTTATCCCCCTGCCATGCAGTTGATTTTTGTATATTGTTTTCACATACTACAACTTTACTGAATTCATTTATTAGTTCTAACAATGTTTTGGTGGAGCCTTTTGGGTTTTCTGTATATAATATCATGTCGTCTGCAAAGAGTGACACTTTTACTTCTTCCTTTCTAATTTAGATGCCTTTTCTTTCTTTTTCTTGCCTAATTGCTCTGGCTGGACTTCCAATGCAATGTTGAATAAAAGTGGTGAGAATGGGTATCCCTGTCTTTTTCCTGACTTTAGAGAAGCTTTCAGCTTTTCACTGTTGAATATGATGTTAGCTGTGGACTTGTGATATATGTCCTTATTATGGAGCAGCATTCTCTCTGTACCTGCTTTGTTGAGTTTTTAATCATGAATGGATATTAAATTTTGTCAAATGCTTTTTTCTGCCTCTGTTGAGATTATGATATGATTTTTGTCCTTTTTTTAACTTTATTTTTAACTTTTTAATTTTTTTTTTTTGGTTGTACCAGGTCTTTGTTGCAGCAGGCAGGCTCCTTAGTTGCGGCACATGTGCTCCTTAGTTGCTGCACGTGTGCTTCTTAGTTGCGGTTCACTGGTTCCTTAGTTGTGGCATGTGTGCTCCTTATTTGCGGCCGGCGGGCTCCTTAGTTGTGGCATGCAAACTCTTAGTTGCAGCACGCATGTGGGATCTAGTTCCCCAACCAGGGATCGAACCCATGTCCCCTACATTGGAAGGCGGATTCTTAACCACTGCGCCACCAGGGAAGTTCCCAATTTTTGTCCTTCATTCTGTTAATGTGTATCATATTGATTGATTTGCAGATATGGAACCATCCTGCATCTCTGGATATATCCCACTTCATCGTGGTGTATGATCCTCTTAATGTATTATTGATTTGGGTTTGCTAATATTTTGTTGAGGATTTTTGAATCTGTGTTCTTCAGGGATAGTGGCCTGTAATTTTCTTTACTTGTAGTGTTCTTGTCTGGTTATAGTATAAGGATACCACTGGTCTTATAAAATGAGTTTGGAAGTACTCCCTCCTTCCTGTTTTCTTTGGAAGATTTTGAGAAGGATTGATATTCATTCCTCTTTAAATGTTTGGTGGAATTCACCAGTGAAGGCTTATGATCCTGGACTTTGGTTTGTTGGGAGGTTTTTTACTACTGGTTAATCTCCTTACATGTAATCAGTCTGTTCAGATTTTCTGTCTCTTCATGATTCACTCTTAGTAGATTGTATGTTTCTAGGAATTTATCCATTTCTTAGGTTGTCCAGTTTTTTGGTGTACAGTTGTTCATAGCAATCTCTTATGATCATTTGTATTTCTGTGGTATCAGTTGTAGTATCTTTTTCATATTTAATTTTGAGCCCTCTTTCTTTTTCTTGGTGAGTTAGCTAAAGGTTTGTCTTATTTTGTTTATCTTTTCAAACCTCTCAGTTTTATTGGTGTTTTCTATTTTATTTTTATTCTCTATTTCTTTGAGTTCCATTCTGATCTTTATTATTTCATTCCTTCTACTACCTTTGGGCTTTGTTTGTCCTTCCTTTTCTAGTTTCTTGATGTGTAAAGTTAGCTTGTTTATTTGAGCATATTGATATTTCTGATTTTATTTTCATGGTGTGTTTAAATGTTTATTCTGTTTCTTATATTTCTATCAACTGGTAATTGGATCCAGAACAACAGCTAGCACACACTGTCTGAAAAGGGACAGGGGACTTTCCCAGTGGTCCGATGGTTAAGATTCTGCACTTCCAATGCAGGGGGTGCAGGTTCGATCCCTGGTAGGGGAACTAAGATCCCACATGCTGCAGGGCGTGGCCAAAAAACAAAAAAAGAAAAGAAAAGGGACAGATAGGAAGTACTTTATGCTTTCCAGGCCACAAGGTCTCGAATTAGTCCATTCTACTTTTGTCGTGGGGAAGTAGCCATAGATCTCAGTAAACAAGTGTATATGGCTGTTTTTCCATAAAACTTTATTCACAAAAAAAGGCCTGTGAGTCATAGTTTGTCACTTACATTTTGGTCTGCAGGCTTCAAAAGATCATTTACAAAATATATCATAGATAATGTTGTATTTCATCAGGAAGACCTAGATTTATAACATTCTTCTGTTAGTGATGCTACATTTCATTACTTAAGGTAATGATCACCAGAGACCTGTATTTTAAAGGTAAACTACTTTCTTCTTGAATAAGAAAGTAATATGTGGGGTGATATTTTGACACTCAGAATATCTTGTTTTCTAACAACCTTTATCAATTATTCTGGCATCTGTGATTTAGCACTACTAACAGTGATCCTCTGTGTATGTTGTTTCACGTTTGTAGAGGTGCATCTTCAGGACTAGATTTTAAAGTTGGGTTTCTAGGTCAAAGGGTCAAAACATGGTTAATTTTTCTGGTATATAAATCCCTTCCATAAATCTTGTGCCATTTGGTAGTTTCCAAATCAACATTAAAATAGGATTAAAATTATTCTGGAGAAACATAAGGAACACATTTTAGTTTTGACTTCAAGGCACTTGTTTTCAAAAATGATATCCAGGGAATTTCCTGGTGGTCCAACGGTTAGGACTCCGTGCTTCCACTGCTGGGGGCCTGGGTTCAGTCCCTGGTCAAGGAAACCAAGATCCCACAAGCTGCGAGATGAGGGGAAAAAAAAAGTTGATATCCAGTCCAGTTTCTTCCTAAGAGTACTCAAATACGTTTTCAGAAGTACAGTGTTTTGATTTGTATTGTGCACAGACATTTTATATGATTCCTATTTCATTTTGTGTTGTAGTTTTTTTGTTTGTTTTACTTCAATTTGTGCATATCTATGCTGTAACATTTGTGTGGGGATTGGCAATTCTGACAGTCCACCTAATGAGCTAGGCTGTCTTCGAGAAATAGGGAAACAATGGAGATCGAAATAAGGATAGTATTGCTTCTATGG
Organism: Stenella coeruleoalba; assembly: GCF_951394435.1. Taxonomy (NCBI): domain Eukaryota; kingdom Metazoa; phylum Chordata; class Mammalia; order Artiodactyla; family Delphinidae; genus Stenella; species Stenella coeruleoalba. Next base: position 167,598,981 of record NC_137148.1, on the reverse strand, counting down.
GGTTTACAGTTTATTTAGGAAGACATTTTAAGTGATTGTTGGCAAGTTTGTTATCTGGACATAATAATGGCTTAATATGAGGGGAGAAGATATATTGGGAGGTGTTGATATTTGAGTTGAGAATGAAAGCATGGATATGACTTAGCTAATCAGGTTGTTGAGCTAAGGTGAGGAGGTGTAGAATGAATGAGAACATTTCAGATGAAGGGAACTTCATGAGCAAAATCCCAGAGAAGTTGCGAATTCAGTGTATTTCCTAAGGTGAGGAAAGAGTTGTCTGAAGCAGAGCAGAACCAGAGAGTGTTGGGAGGTATATTGGAGAGTGGGGGATAGGGCCAAGGGAATTACTTACTCTGAATTATATTCTAAGGCCATGGGAAACTTAGGAAATATTTTAATCAAAGGAGTAATTTGAATCTACTTACAACTCCTAGTTTGAGAATGGTCTTCAGAAAGTATGAAAGTGAATGCATGGAGTCAACCTAGAAGTTTATGATAAATAAGCTTTAAAACACGATGGTGATAAATTACAATTGGATTATTATTATGGAAAAGGAAATAAATGAAATGATTTGAGAGTTTTATAGAAGGTAAAGTTGAGAGAATTTTAATTACTTGATGAAGTTATTCCTTCATCTGTTGATTTACTAGAGGATATATTATAGTCAGTGCTTGAATGATTAAGACATAGTGAAGAAAACTGAATTCCTCACATTTGTTCACAGACTTGCAGATATAGTTTCCTAAAGACTAAATGGTAATGTTAACCATTAACACCTTATGTATAAAATTAAAATGGGGAGGAGATAGAAATGAATCGTTCGTTTATATAAATAAACATATGCATTAAATAAATGCATACATATAATAAGCAAAGAGAAAACGTGCAGAACTACTACCATTCTTGTTTCTCTAATTGGTCTTGAGGTTGTGGTTGACATCCATGGGTTACTTCTTCAACAATCAGTTTCACATTTCCCTTGCCCTCAATGAGACCCTCGCCTGGTCTGGGTTATGTACCTGGTGGAGTGGCCCAAATGTTCATTCCCAGGCACACAACAGTAGTGTTAGCTGGGTCATCCATGGAGAAGGGGAGTCCATATTGTTGAGCCCACAGATAGGCTTTATCCCCTTTAGCATGGCCATTTGGTTCATGGACCCATTGAGGAAACACTGTTTTGGCTGGGAAAAGTAATTCACATCTATGGACTGCATCATTTTGTCCACCTGATTATTAATAGTCTTATTTATAGTGGATTGCTCTTGGTGGACATTCATATAGGACACAAATAACTTTACAGTTTATGTGCATTCAGAGACATCCTTTCATATACTTTTCCCAGACTACTTTTCTTGTCATCAACCTTCCAATCTTGTTCCATTCACGTCTTTGACTCTCTAGTCAAGTGATTGACAACTGTTTGTGAAGCAATGTGTATCCATACATGTGGCTGTTTTTCACTCCAGACCTAGCAACAGCCAAATATACTGCTTGAATTTCTGCCACTGGGAAGATTTTTAATTACTACTGCCTTTCAGGGTCATCCCTTCAGTAAGGATATAGAGCTTCAGGTCTAAACTTCCAGGTGTAACTAGCTTACTATGCAGACCCATCTATAAACCAGGTTTTGTCTCAGCCAGCTCGGGTAAGGAATACCACAGGAAGCCATAGACATAGACTGAGGAAGAGGAGGTAGTGCAACTGTACTTAGGTGTTGAAAGAGCCTTGGCAGCCTATCATACAATTTACTTGCACTCACTGGAATTGCCTGAGCTTAATCCCCTAGGAACTCCTAGGAGTTTACATGTTCACCAAACTCTTTTGATACACATTTGCAGAGTTGGGCTTATTTTGTATGTAAGCTGTTTTCTCCTACCTTGTGTTGCATACTGTCCTGTCCCCTTGGATTTTGCACTAGTTGTGTGTCCAGAGGCAACGGCAGGTAATTGTGGTGGGTCTCGAGAGTGAGCATTCCTTCCAAGGCATCTGCTCTAAGTGAGATTATCACACATTTGTCAAGCAGAGGAAGGCTAGTATCTTCAGAAACCTAAGAGCAAGCTACTTCCCCGATAAGGGAGGCTCAGAGTGTCTTGGGGGTTCAATATTGTGAGTGTCATCAGGGTCCCCATAGATATCCCTATTCCAAGTTTCCTGTCTCTTTCTTCCCTGATCAGTGCCTCATTTTCACATGAAAAAGTATGTGAGACTGACTTTAAGTATGGTTGAATACTTGAACTCTGCATTTGATTTTTGCAATATCTTTCCCATGTGACCACATGAAATGAGTTTTTAACCTGTCATGGAATCTCTCTGGTTTCAGACTTTGACTTGAGATAGTAGATCTGAGCTTGTCATTGTCTGGGCAACTACACTCAAAAGAATCCATCTCTCACCACAACCATTATAATCACCATTATTGTTGTACCGTTAAGTGTAGCATTCACCTGGTCTCCCAAGGCAAGAGCTGTACCATAATCATCATAGGTGATTGCTTGACAGTTGTAATTCTGTGAAAGTCTTTCCCATTGGCAAGGCTTTTAGCTCTATGCTTGAGTCTAAATGTTGGACCAAACATATCCCAAAATGTCATCTTTACTACTTTGTCTCCAGGGATCACCTATCTTCACTATTGTGTATAAGTCTGCATGAAATGAAGAGACAGAAATCGTACTTTGATTTAAACAGGAGAAGTAAAGTATAAAATTGTAAAGAGAATTCTGTCATATATCCTAGAGTTCATGGAGAATACCTAAGGAAGGCCAAACTTATAGTGGGGGCCTCTCCCCAAGATTGATTTCAGAGCTTGTTAGAGAAGATATCATGGCAACCCATTGAATGTGAGGAAATTTGCTAGGTTGCCAGGGCCAGAACTAGTTAAGAGTCACTGGGCAAGGATGAAGCTCCCCTCTGGTATGCAGGCAAGCCATGACCAGTATGTAGATGTAGAGAGGGAATTGGGGTGCCACTGCCAGTGCAGGACCTAGAGCACTAAGTGTCCATATAAGGAGGCTTTGGGAAACAAGTGACAGGTGTGCAGATAAGCCGACGCTGGTGTGAGTGCTTGAAAGAAGATGGTGTTCCTCCCACCCTTACATTCTTAGAGTAATCAAATACATTTATGAAAATAGATATATGTTGTATTATGAACAGTTATTTAGGTATAACCTAGGTGTACTTGAAGAGTGATGTGAAGGAGCTCCACTCTGTCAGTCACCAGTTAGTGGGTGCCTTTGGTGTGCCAGACACCGTGCCACTCTTTGTACTGGCAGACACTGACATCCAAAACAGATACAGTGCTACCAATGATATGCCAAAAAAAGAAACTCTCCCCCAAAAAGCTGATCCTTATGTCAGACAACGTTGTCAAGAAGCATTACTACAGATACAGAGGTCATGATAAACAAATCTGTTTCTCCAAAAATATAAAGAATCAAATGCGTATCCACTCAATAATATTGTTGCAAATATATAAAGCATTACTTGAAAGAAGTGGAAGAAGAAATAAACAATTTCAAAATTCTAGTGGGAGATTTTAATGTATTTTGCCCATAGTTTCACTAAACAGTACACAAAAAATCAGTTAAGACCCACATTTGAAAATGCTGTATTAATTGCCTAATATACATATATAACATAATGTATCTAGTAACAGTGAAATCAGAAAGTGCTTGTCTGAGCGCAAGAAGTAAGGAATGGATGGGAAGGGACAAGAAGGCTTTCCAGGGAAATAAATATGTTCTGTTTCTTGTTTAGGCTGGTGATTATACAAGTATATGCAATTATCAAAATTCATCTACTAAATACTTGAGATCTGTGTATTTCATTAGACATTAATTATATCCAACTACAAAATAAACAGAAAAATAAAACATTTTATCAGGTACCGCCTCACTAAACTTACTCAACCTAAGGACTCCTGGTTTGAGACCCCTAGTAGTAAGTACAGTTATAAGGGAGTCTAGACACCTGATTTTTTTTGACCTCATGTATGTATGGGTTTTAGTCTTCTCTACTGAAGAATAAGGACTGTGGGGACAGTGAGGATGAATATGGTCCATAGGTTCATAGGTAATGAACTGTGGAACTTTCATTGTCATCATTCGTATCCAGTTTTGTAGACCAGCATTTGGCCTGGTGGTCTGTGTTTGATATATTAAAGGTTATTGGTGTATAACAAAAAGAAGTTAACTTTTAAATACAGAATGTTAAAAGACAAGAAGCATGAAGAAAGTCTGTGGAAGAAGTAAGTAAACATAAAAGCAAATTTTTCAGTTCCATGAAAAAGGAACTGAAAAATAATATGAAAATGTGATTGTCTGAAAAAATTCATTAAAATAGACAAATGTTGGGCTAAGTATGACAGGGCCTTGCTCCTTGTCCAAGGCAAGGAGAGAGTACAGACCCGTTTGATTTGAGTGTTTCCAAAACGGAGACCCATGGAGGCTTCCCAGTACTTTCATGTATTCTGAATTCTTTTGTAAAAAGTTTGACAAATTTTTTTCTAATCTTTTTGGACCAAGTGTGGAAGACCTAATGATTTCCCCTTTCTTTCTTTATCTGGCCCGGGAACTAACAATGTGTGTGTGTGTGTGTGTGTGTGTGTGTGTGTGTGTGTGTGTATGTGTAGGATACCCTTTATTTTTTTTTACCTGCTTGATTGTTTTCCCATGTTACTAATGAATTGATATATCAATTATTAGTTTATTGTCTATCTTCCCTAATAAGAATGGTGGATATTTAATGCCTAGAATATTTTCTGTATATGTTACTGCTCTCAACTGATTGCCTAGCACAAGGTTGTTGAAAGAAAGGAATAATCCAGTGATAAGAACTAAAGGAGGCCTAGAGCTTCAAACTTCTCCAACATCCATCAAGAGAAGCTCAAGGATGTTGACCAAATAGAATGTATTTTTTTCCCTTCATAAGCCCAGCAGCAGCCTACACCAGTGCTTTTCCAATATAAATATAATGTATAGACCACGTATATAATGAAAATATTTTCAGTACCCACAATAAACAAAAATGAAGATTATTTATATGAATATATTTTATTTTATCTCATATATATTAAAATATTACTTAAACAGTCAATTTAAAAATTTAGATATTTTAATTTTTTTCATTTGAAGAGTTTTAAATTTACTGGACACTAAATTTTTATCATATATACTTAATTTCTGCTTAGAGCATACATAATTTACAGTTGAAAGAGTAGATTCCAGTATTCAAGTTGTTCCAAACATATAGGTAAGCTGTAAGCTCCTAATGAGATATCTGGTACATAATGTACTCAATGAATAATAATTGATGTTACTGATATTCTTGTTGTAGAGCATACTCTTTTAGTAACTATGTTATCTACATAGAAAGAGCTAATTTATGATGTTGTGTGTGAGATAACTAATATTTGTTGATTAATGATTGATATGAAGCAGGACTCCAGATAACCCCATCTCCAGGGGCATGGAGATGTCCCTGTCCACTTGTATTCATAAGCTGCCTGACATGATCTTGACATCAAAGAAAGGAATTTTCAGGCAAATTTCACCATCATTGCAACATGACAGCTATATGTTCCATGTGAAGTCCCTATTAATGTCCTTTTTCAGAGACTCTACTTTAGGATCTGCCAGTCTTTTGGTCTGGGCCTGAGCAGTCATGCTTCTGGTTCATCTAGGAATTGCTGAAGGGAGCCAGATAATGCTGTTCTCTAACTCGGCTTTCTGGTATGCGCATTTAGGTAGAGTTGCTGCATAATCTTTTTTTGTTTGTTTGTTTTTTGGTTTTGTTTTTTTTGTTGTTGTTGTTTTTGTGGTACACGGGCCCCTCACCACTGCAGCCTCTCCCGCTGCAGAGCACAGGCTCCGGACGCACAGGCCCAGCGGCCATGGCCCACGGGCCCAGCCATCCCGTGGCATGCGGGATCCTCCCGGACCGGGGCACGAACCCGCGTCCCCCGCATCGGCAGGCGGACTCTCAACCACTGCACCACCAGGGAAGCCCTGCTGCATAATCTTATTCAAGTATTTTATTGCCTTGACAAATGAAGAGTCACATTACTCAGGTCTTAAGGTTGCTTCCCTGTAAAATGAACCCATTACTCTTTTCCTGATGGGCAGCATGGCTCACCATCCCCTTTTCTGGCTCCAGGTGAGACAGGACTACTCTGGCATTTCACAGCAGTGGTGTGTATATATGTGAGATTTCTTGAGTGTGCAAAGGATAATTGGGAATTTCAAGCTAGAGTTGAATGACTTCCAGGCAGTGACTGTGGGAATTATGATCATCTCTGGGTACTCATGCCTTCTTTCTTTTCTCCTAGGTGTTCTAAGGACCCTTTCGCCTTCCTGAGGAAAAGATAGAGGCAGAAAGGATAATGGCTGAGTGTTTGAGACGTTGTTCTCGGGTAAGAAGCAAGTCTATCCTAAAAAATGAGCTACTGTATCCACCAGATGGACACATTCTGTTTTGGTAGGCCTGTGTCCAGAGCTTCTTAAAGAAATAAAGCCACTGCAGGACTCAGTCCCTGATGAATTCCCTCCTTAAGTGGAAGCTCATACTGGTGACACATTACCCTGAATAATCTCAGTATTTCAGTAATGACTTCCTAATCTTGCCTCTCATGATGGTGACTGCATATTTTTTGTTTTGCTTGGTGCTCTTACACAATAAGGAAGATGACTGTGCATTTCTCAAAGAATGTATTCATTCATCAGCGTTTACAAGTGCTTCCAGTTGGCTTAGGACTATGCTACAGGAGAGAAACAAAACACTTTAAGGCTCATTCTTTTGAGATAAGTTCATGTATTACATGTTCCATTAGAGCTGTAGCTGAGGGATATCAATCATGAGTGAGTGTAGATAGAAGAGAACCTAGGACGATTGTGTCCTGGGGGAGATGATGAGAGACATTGAATCATGGGTCACCCGTCTCCAGTCCCTACCATTGGTGGAGGGCTTACTTTACTGAAGCTAGTATGTGTGTGATGGTTTAGGACTCAGTGACCTTCGCTGATGTAGCTGTGGACTTCACCCAGGAAGAATGGACTTTACTGGACCCCATTCAGAGAAAACTATACAGAGATGTGATGCTGGAGAACTACAAGAACCTGACCACAGCAGGTAAGGCTGCCATCATTCCTATAGCGTCTTAGAGAACAGATATATGTGATGCACTTACTGTGTTGCAGCATGGGTGATGTTACATATGAATATAATGGAAACTAACAGACACTGTTCTTCACATGAATGGGTTTTAATTCGGTTGGCATCTGAAAATGTGCTTCTAGGACTAGCATTATCACCATCGCTCTTAGAAATGTGCATTCTCAGACTCCATCTTTCACCTACTGAGTGAAACTGTGGCATTGGGACCCAGTCATCTGTGTTGTGACAGACACTGGACTTGGTTCTCATGGACACCAACGTTTGACACTCATTGGTGTATTGGTTTCTCCATGTGAATCAACATCTTTTTTTGCACTTACTTTGTTTCCCATATCAAAAAAAGTCTTAAGCTTTGTAATTGTTTATATCATTCTGAATGTGGGCTTCAGGGACCAGAGAGAAACAGTCTTTGTGGAGAACAGAAGGAGGTGAATTTCCTGTTTTATCCCTTCTGAAATAGTTTTACCACAGTTTTAGACATATAGGAGCTGTTTCATTGGACAGTTTCTTCTATTTTTCTGGAGCTTCTTTCATTAATTTATCTTTCCTCATAAACAGGATATCAATCATTGAAACCCACTCTGATCTCTTGGTGGGAACAAGAAGATGATTTGAGGACAGCGGAAAGAAAAGGAGTCCTCCAAGGTGAGTGATTCCTGATCAGTGAAAATTTCAGTGTCTTTGGAATAATAATGAGGAAACTTGTAAAGATGTGCTTTCTCACAGAAGGCTGAGGTCACTGGTCTCTGATGTTTCAGGATATATTCAAGTTGTCATATGTACGTACTTCACATTTACTCACAATTTCTTATGAGCTCACAAAATGGTTTGTTCTTTCTTTATTTTAATATAATTTTATTGAAGTACAGTTGATTTACAACGTTATGTTAGTTTCAGGTGTACAGCAACTGATTCAGTTTTATATATATATATATATATATATATATATATATTCATTCTTTTTCAGATTCTTTTCTCATATAGGTTATTACAGAATACTTAGTAGAGTTCCCTGTGCTATACGTTAGGTCGTTGTTATCTATCTTATGTATAGTAGTGTGTGTATGTTAATCCCAAGCTCCTTATTTATCCCACCCTCCCACATTTCCCCTTTGGTAACCATAAGTTTGTTTTTGATATCTTTAAGTCTGTTTCTATTTTGTAAATGAGTTCATTTGTATCATTTTTTAAAATCAGATTCCACATATGAGTGCTATCATATGATATTTGTCTTTCTCTGTCTGACTTACTTCACTTAATATGATAATCTCTGGGTCCATCCATGTAACTGCAAATGACATTATTTCATTCTTTTTTACAGCTGAGTAATATGCTATTGTACATATGTACCACATCTTTATCCGAAATGGCTTGTTCTGTTTCTTTTTTTAACTTTATCATTTTGATATAGGCTATTTTTCCTAACATTCCTCTTTTCCTTCACTGATAATATTCAGATTTTTTTCCCCATCATATTTAATTTTCATAGAATTCTTTTTAATCAGGTACTGAATTTTGACTCTGCATTCCTATCATTGTTAAATATTTGGCATAGCCAAACTCCTCAAATCTAGTATGTATGTATTGATATTTTTAGCATCTTTAATTTGGAAGCCAATACAAACGAGTATTATTATTTTTAACTCCTTCAGCCTCCTGTTTCTTTCTACAAACTCTTACATTTATTATTTTTTTATGGGAAATGCAACTTAAAACCAAAGACTCAGCAATTCAGCAGGATAATCTTGGGAGAGAAACATCTGTTGGGATGGAAACAGTAACATTGGTAAGTTTAAAACATCATATTTCTCTTTTTCCACATTCAGAAAAGAAAGGGAATTTCATTTATAGCATGAGCACAAGTGATAGATGTTTGCAATAGGTGGCAGTCACCAGGGGAGAGCAATGTCTATGGTGAGATACTCTGCATAGGTTGAATTTGGGGATATCCTAAACCTAGCTTGATAATTATTGCTTCAGAGTTCCCATAAGTCCTCATTTCCACATATGTAACAGGACATTTGAGATTTTACAACAATCCATGAAGTTGTACAGGATTATTTGAAGGTTGGAGTAGATGGAACATCATTCTGGCAGAAGGATTCCATCATTCAACTTGAAAGAAATCAACAGGGCAGAGGTGTATGAATGTAGTAGAAATGGTAAAAGTCATCTTCATCGTTGTAATGATGTTTCAAGTTTGAGATGAGTAGGATCAATTAATGAGTCTGAGCAATCTTTGCATCATCATTCATCTATCCATCCACAGGCAAGAATGCACAATGGACGGAAACTCTGTAACTGTGAGCAATATAGGAAAGACTTCAATGAACACTTGAGCCTTAGGACAGGCAGGAGAACTCAAAATGGAGGCAACACTTACGAGCATAATGAGTATGGAAAAAGCTTCCTTACTCTGCAGAAGAAAACCTCTATGGTTGTGAAGCATTTTGTGTTTAATCACTGTGGAAAAGCCATCATCCTGACTCCAAATATTGTGGACAGGAAAACCTGCATGGGAGAGAAAGCCTTCGAATGCAGTGATGGTGAGGAACCTTGTGTGAATCAGCCTTCTCTTCAGGCACAAGTAGTAACTCAGAATGGGGAAAAACATTGTGAACAGAAGGAACATGGGAGAGCTTCTGTTCACTCCACAAGGCATGGTATACCTGTACGAAATCACACCACAAAAAATAGTTATGAATGTAAGGAGCGTGGGAAAGTCTACAAATATCATATATCCATTAAAATTCACATGGGAACCCACAATGGAGAGAAACCCTATAAATGTAAGGAATGTGGGAAAGCTTTCATTATAGCTTATGAACTTAAGAGGCATATAAAAAATCTCATACTGGAGAAAAGCCCTTTATATGTAAGGAATGTGGGAAAGCCTTCATTAGAGCGTATCACCTTAGGAGCCATATAAAATCTCATACTGCAGAGAGGCCCTTTATATATAAGGAAAATGGAAAATCCTATTTTTATCCCTTATTCTTTAATGATCACATGCAAAATCATAGTGAAACAAAAGTGCATAAATGTAGGGAGTGTGGGAAAACCTTCCTTACTTCCTATAGACTTAAAGAACATATAAAATCTCATAGTGAAGAGAGGCCTTTTCCATGTGAAAAATGTGGAAAATTCTTTAAAACTTCTTCATATCTTAAGATTCACAATCGAATTCACACTGGAACAAAACCATATAAATGTACGGAATGTGGTAAAGCCTTCATCAGGCCTTTTGCACTTACTGAACACATGGAAACTCATGCTAGAAAGTTTTTATGTGAAGATTGTGGTAAACTTTGTCAGATCTCAGTTTAGGGACCATAGAAAATCTCACATTGGAGATAAGCCCTTTCTATGTGATCAGTGTGGAAAATCCTTTAAACATTCCTTATACCTTCATCGTCACAAGACAATTCACTCTGGAATAAAACCTTACAAATGTGATAAATGTGGGAGAGCCTTCACTTGGAAATCAGACCTTTCTAAACATGTCCAAACTCATGGTGGAGAGAAAGAAACCTGAGGATGTAAACAATGTGAGAAATCCTTCAGTTATTCCAACTCCTCAGGAAAAACTCACCCTCTAGCAAAATCCTATAAATGAAGAATATGTGAGAAGACCTTCAGTTCTCTTTGTTCATTTGTCTTGTAAGATATCACTTTGTCTAACTGATGTCAGGTATGTGGGAAAGCCCTCAGTTGCCCTGATACACTTGACGTGAAAAGAGCACACTGGAGAGATGGTCTTCAAGCATAAGGAATGTGGGAAAGCCATCCATCTCACAACCCAGCCTGTTAGGGCTCACAGTGAAGCCATACTATTAAGAAACATGGAAAGCACTTTACTGTTTGCTCAGGGAAATATATATTCCCTAAATATGAGAGATCTTTCAATGCAGAGGAACTCTACTGATATAAGATTTCTGGAAAACTGTACATCTCTTGAGTACTTTGATGTTCACTTGTGATCTCACTGTGGAGAAGAACATTAGGAATGTGAGAAATATTGTAGAGTCATCATTTTTTTCCACTAGATTGTTGCTCATGCTTAATAAACATGGGGTGATTCACAGGCAAGAGAAACAGAGTGTAGTAAATATGGGAAATGCTACCCTGAGTCTGAAATCTTAGGGTTTCTGAGAAAGGATAGTGTTCCAGGTGGTCCCAAAGATCTATTTTGAACATTTTTCATTTGGCCGTGACCTTTCCTGGGCAGTGATATGTCTTTCCCTCATCATCAGGCCAGGCCAGTCTAGTTGCTACATTTTTCCAGGTCACAACCTGGCCAAAAGTGGAACTACAGGGTTCACACTTAGAGCCCCTGTTTTTCCTGTTGGATGGACCTGGTCTTATATTGTGAAGACAGGAACTGCTTGACTATATATGAGGCTCACCAAGTCCATCTACATCAAGTCTCAATGGCCAAAGTGGAGGATATAGTACATCTCTGTAAATCTTGTAAAGATGGCTTTGTCCTCTCTCACACCTGATCCTTTCAGGGTCAGGGTCAAGCATGGGATGAGTGGAGAGGAAGTGAGATTTCATCCACTAATGTGAGACACCCTGATTTCCTGACCTTTGTGGGAGAACAACACCCCGACACCTGTGGAGGACATTCAACCTCAGGCGTTGCAGGAAGAGGGTGAGATTGTTCCTTTTCACCCCTATATTTAGCTCCACACCCATGCAAAACAATCATGTCATGTGTCTGGATCAAGCATTGTCTGCTGTAGGTGACATGTCCTCCCTCTGGGTTTGTCCTCCAATCCAAGTGCTTGAGAAGTGAAAAACTCATGTGACTGGCTGCTCCTGATAATGTGCGCTGCTTGATGCCATGACTGGCAGTTCCTGAAGGTGGGCTTTGGGTTCAGACACAGACAAATGACTAGTACACCTATTATTCCTCTTAAAGATGGCTTTACAGAGGTTCATCTCTCCTCAGTTACTCCCCAATCTTTGTCACCACTGGGAATTACAGAAATTGAACAGGATCTGTCGGGATTTTTTTTTTTTTTTTTTTGCAGTATGCAGGCCTCTCACTGTTGTGGCCTCTCCCGTTGTGGAGCACAGGCTCCGGATACGCAGGTTCAGAGGCCATGGCTCACGGGCCCAGCTGCTCTGCGGCATGTGGGATCTTCCCGGACCAGGGCACGAACCCATGTCCCCTGCATCGGCAGACGGACTCTCAACCACTGTGCCACCAGGGAAACCCCAAAACAGTATTTTTAAATGCCCACGCGCAGGGTCACTTGTGAGGTGGCCGGCACAGGGAGGTCAGTAGCCTCACAAGCACAGCTGCCTCAGCCATTCAGAAACAGAAACACCCTGTTCCCAGGCAGGCACCAGAGGGCAGGCCAAATGCAGTGGGTCATGCAGGGAGAGCATCGGACACACATCACTGAGAGCCGGTGGTTGGGGAGGGAAGGTGGGCTTTGACACCAATCAGCCACCAAGAAGTGCTTCAAGGAAGAAGCCCACACAATATAGTGTTCTGTATTCCCAGCTGAGGGGAGCCCAGTAGCTCCTGGAGCTGCCCTTGTAGATATTTGGGCTCCAATCTGCCTGGCTGCTGAGGCATCACATGGCCTTCCAGGCCAGCGCAGGGGCCTGGTGCCCCCAGAGTCACCATGGGCTGAACGGTGTACCTGTCTAAACATGTTCCGTGACCAAGAACTCTGGGCTTTGCTCTAGAGACAAGACGTGATAGATTCAGGCGGAAGGATATCCCCAACCTGTCCCTTAACTTTTCCATGAACATTGAGATAAGAATGATGAAATTGATTCCACTGATGAAAGTGATTTGTAATGGTGAAATGCGCTGTGTTCCAATGGGTCACAAGTGAACTGGTTCAGAAGCTCAGGGTGCAGATCTCTCCTCCCCTCATGGAGCACAAACACAAGCTGACCCTACTCCACCCTTCACTCTAATGAATAATCTTCCCCACTCCTCGCCTCAAAGCTCCTGTACTAAAGAGATGACTTTCTGCTGTTATGCGGAAAGACATACTGCTCAGGGGTAATAACGTCTTATATAATGTCCCCATCACCAGGGACCCACAGGCCACCTGTTATGTGACAAGTGACAGGGCAGTCAGAGGGAGAGAAGGAGGCAGGAAGACAGCTGTCTGTGACAGTGGCAGGTCTGGGTAAAGAGTGAAGAAAGGGCCAGAGCTGCACTGACTGCAGGGTCCCAGAAAGGCCAGGGGACAAAGCCAATGGGAAACCCAACGGATGCACCACTGGGGGCTGAGGGAGACAGCCAGGTCCAAAGTCGTCTGGGATAGAAAAGGCCAACATGAAGCCTTCATGACCCAGGAAAGCTGGGGACCAGTCACAGCCGTTTCCATCGTCATTACTGTTAGGTCCACAGCGTGGCAATCATGCAGTCTCCACAGCTGTACCCCTATGGAGGAGGCCAATTTACCTCACAAAAGTGCATTCATTTCACTGTTTCTGATGGTACTGAGCACTTCCCTACAGGGCTATCCAAGTCCCTGTCAGATGTAACCTCTCCCAAAAAGGTGGGGCTCTGCCACTTCTCAAGGGGGAGTTGGTTCTTTTTCCCACCTGGGTCTGTTTAGTGGCTCTTCTAACTGTGGACTTATTTCTGGGTCTCTGGGTCAGTGTGCTGCTGAGGAGTTGACGATGGGCATTGCTGTATTCACAAGTCCCAGTACACTTTGTACGAGGGAAAAGGTATTAAGACTTCAATGAAAGACATTAATTTAAAAGGTTTCAGGGTAAAAACTAATATAAAATTAGTGGAGCATATAAATTTCAATCATTGACAGTAAAATCATTTACATGAAAATATACTAACAATGCAGAGAAAGATGAAAAATGTGATAAATACGGAAAAAATAAGATGCTGGACACAAACCCGAATTTATTAGTAATTACATTATATTATAAATACACCAAGGGGGAAAAGAGGATTTTAAGACTGCATTTCAAATACCTGGGCATCTTAAGACTCCATATAATATCTATATCAAAAGAGACATTTAAAAAGTAATGCTACAGGGTTTCCCCGGTGGCGCAGTGGTTGAGAGTCCACCTGCCGATGCAGGGGACGCGGGTTCGTGCCCCGGTCTGGGAAGATCCCACATGCCGCAGAGTGGTTGGGCCAGTGAGCCATGGCCACTGAGCCTGCGCGTCCGGAACCTGTGCTCTGCAACGGGAGAGGCCACAGCAGTGAGAGGTCCGCGTACCGCAAAAAATAAACAAATAAATAAATAAATAAAAAGTAATGCTACGATAAGATTAAGAAATTAAGGAAAAGGAAACTGATATAACTACTGATACACTTACTGTTGAGCCTCATTAAGGAGTAGGACAGCAGGGATCCTTGTTCCCTCTTCTTGCCCCAAACATGGGCAAATGTCTGGGGAAGAGCTTTCATTACTGGATTCCAGATGCTTTTCTGTCTTTCCACCCAGCCTGGCCACTACTGTTCTGCCTCTTCCAGGAAGCCACGTCTCCATCACCAAAACTGTTGGACCAGTGACTTGATTATTCCCTTCCTCCAAGGAAAGTTAGCCTGTTTGTATTGGTTCCCTTTGTCCCTGAGTCTCTCAGGGGTGACACACAGGGCCCACGTGGAGTCTACACATACACTGGGTTGTCTTACAGGAAAGCAATGCTGGGGTTGTAGAATTTATTTCAGTTTCTTTGAAGCAGGAACCAAGCCTGCTTGTAGTCTCAATGGGAGAGATGATGTCGTCTTTCCAAGCTCCTCACTGCGTTTCTCAATTCTGAGAAAAAAAGGGGTCAGAGCCTAGTATTCACATGTACAACATGATGAGCAGGGGCAAGAGCGATGCACGGAGGAGGGTCTTCAAAAAGCTTCTCCTGGTTGACACGTCAACTTGGCTTACGGAGAATTTTCACATGCAAGTGACATCTGGTCAGCCACTGAAGAACAAAAGCTGGGATGAAATCTGCTTCATGGATCTCAGTGAGCACTTGTTGATGACACTATCACTAGGAGTCGAAGCAGCAGAATGAGGCCAACCTGCATATAAACCTCTAACATGACCCATGAGGTCTCAGACTCAGGCAACTGCAACAAATTCTGCTGGAAATGTAGGTTTTATTCCAGAAAATCAGAATGTCATCCAGGGCTAGTTTATAATCCATTACACTGAATTCAAGGGAGTTAAGACTAATCTGCTGATAATTAGTGTCACTGCCAATAATTAAAGAGGTCAACAGATAGGCCAAATAGCAATATGCATACACAAAAAGGAACCAAACATGACACGTTACTCCATATATTAATATGTATAAATGAAGGTTCAGAGGTTAATTCCAGTCCAGGCTTTGTTTTAAGCGTGATTTGGATTATTATTACAATTGTTTGATTAGCCTCAAGAAAGTATCATCAAGAAAGTGTCATGGGGCTTCCCTGGTGGCGCAGTGGTTGAGAGTCCACCTGCCGATGCAGAAGATACGGGTTCGTACCCTGGTCCGGGAAGATCCCACATGCCGCGGAGCGGCTGGGCCCGTGAGCCATGGCTGCTGGGCCTGCGCGTCCGGAGCCTGTGCTCCGTAGCGGGAGGGGCCGCAGCAGTGAGAGGTCCGCGTACCGCAAAAAAAAAAAGATACATGCACCGCTATGTTTGTAGCAGCACTATTTACAATAGCCAAGACATGGAAACAACCTAAATGTCCATTGACAGATGAATGGGTAAAGAAGATATGGTATATACATACAATGGAATATTACTCAGCCATAAAAATAATGTCATTTGCAGCAAAGTAAGTCAGAAAGAGAAAGACACATACTATATGATATCACTTATCTGTGGAATCTAAAATACAACACAAAGGAACATATCTACAAAATAAAAACAGAGAGAACAGACTTGTGGTTGCCAAGGGGGGAAGAGGGGTGGGGGAGGGAAGGATTGAGAGTTTGGGATTACCAGATGCAAACTAGTAGGGTGGATGAACAACAAGGTCCTATGCACAGGGAATTATATTCAATATCCTGTGATAAACCATAATGGAAAAGTATATGAAAAAGTGTGTGTGTGTGTGTGTGTGTGTGTGTGTGTGTATATATATATATATATATATATATATATATATATATACACACACACACACACACACACATACATATACAACTGAGTCACTTTGCTGTACAGGAGAAATTAACATTGTAGATCAACTATACTTCAATAAATTTTTTTTAAAAACTGAAAGTGGATAGGATATTCTTTTTGAAAACAAGTGTCTTGAAGTTAAAACTAAAATTTGTTACACTTAAAAGGAAATCTTAACCAGAGCCAAGCAACTGTCATCACTATTATTAAATATTTGTTGATTCCACTGTTCCTCTTCCCTGTTATTAGATACTGAGTACTACATAATTTTCATGTTTTAAGTGTGATGGATTCTCCACCAAGAAACTTAGAGGTATCCATTATTTCTGATAATGAACCATAATAAAATGGATAAATTTTTTAAAAAAACTAAAATTTGTTCCTTATGTTTCTCCATAATAAATTTTAGATATTTTTTTTAAAGTTGATCAGAAACTACAAAATGGCACAAGATCTATGGAAGGGAATTTGTAATAGCCAACAAAAGTAAATGTATACTTGCCTTTGACCTAGAAAAACACCCTAGAAACTTATTTACTGCAGGTTATTAACAGATACTAAAACAACTGCTAGGGGGAAAAAGATTCTGAGTATCAAAATATCACCCCACATATGAGCTTTTATTCTTATGGAAAAGTCTATCTTTAAAATAGAGAGCTCTGGTGATTACTATCTTAAGCAAGTAATCAAACTTAGCACACTAACCAAGAGATGTCATAAGTTTACATCTTCCCAATGAAATGCAATTTGATGTACACAACATCACCTTCAAAATATTTTGAAATGACCTTTTGAAGCTTCTACACCAGGAGGTGGCACACTTTGGTCACAGGCATGTTTTTGTAAATAGTTTCTTGGGATCACAGCTATGCCCATTTGTTTCCTTAGGTCTTTGGCTGTTCTCCCACTACAAAGGCAGAGCTGAGTAATTCCGTACCTTACAGCCCACAAAGCATCAAGAACTTACTATCTGGACCTGTTCATACCAAAAGCTTGCCAACCTCTCCTCTGAACCCATTTACTAACTGACAGGAAATACAAGACATGAAGGAAAACTTAAACATACTGTGAAAATAGAAGCAGGAATATAAAAATGTGTGACTTTCTAAAAGAAGGCATGTGACTCGTCAAAGAGTCAATATAATGAGTATAATAGACAAACAACAGCAAGTGATCTAGGTTAAAACAGACTAAAAGGCATAAACAATTGTCATATATAAACCCTGATTGGGTTGTAGATCTCAAAACTACCCAAAACATATTTTGGAACAATGTAGAGAAGTTAACCTTTTAGAGTAGATATTAGAAGACATTGTTATTTTTACTTTCCTTTTGTGAAATAATGATATAATGATTTTACTAGGATAATGCCCATATCTTTAGGAGAAGCCTTACCAAGTTCTTAAAAGTCAAGTACCATGTATGCATTTTATTTTCAACTTACACTCAAACACCTCACTATACAATGTATTCGTAAATCTACGAGAGAACAAATCTGCACAGTGCTAAAAATAAGTGAACCTACTACAACAAACATTCATTGTACCGGATGTTAACATTTTGAGGTTTAAGATGTTACCAAAAAAAAAAAAAAAGTGAGTAAAAAACACACTTAGTCCAAACTACACTCCTACCAGGACGAGAAGAAGACAACATCAGAAGTAGACAGCTAGCCCAAGATACTGGGCCTGACTCGTATGATCATTTATAATGTTTTCTTGACTTCTTGAACCATTGCATATGAATCAAATGTTTTCCTATCATGGGCATGATCCTATGCTAGTTTTAAAAATCAACCCAATTGTTGGGTTTGTGACCAATTATCTTTGTCTAGTACTTCTGGATTACCTTGGTGGATTTCTCCACTCCAAGGCTCTAATTGGTTGGCCCTTAGGAAATGTATTCTAAAAGAAAGAAATTATAGTCCTGTTCAAGCCACTATCGGTATACTAGGTGGGATCCTCTCACCTAGCCAATTAATAATACCTGCTCTGACACTGGCCATAAAAATGAATTTTCCTCTAAAGTTACTCAAGTTCAGTTAGAGCAACAAGCAAAATTTCAGCCAAGGAATAAAACCTCTCACTATTATGGTATGGATTTATGTGGTTAACACCAGGCTATGGTCATTGAAGTTTTAAGACCTTCCTTTATCTTGGGAACAATTAAATGATACTAAGGATAACCAGCCTAGTAACACCAGGAAGTTGGGCTGGGAGCCTTATGGACAGTGCCAACACATAATTTCCCTGAAAGATAAGGATTGGTACAGAACAGACTAAGTCAGATGACCTGGGAATATACTGGGCCGCACCTAATGGAAGTTCTTGGCTTAATTCTTACTTATGACTTTAATAATACTGCTAGCTATGTTATTTGTATTTTGCCTGTTTAACAGGATTATTGTTTCTTGTATTTCCAAATGTGTGACTGAGCCTCCAACAAAAATAATGATGACTAGGCAACTTGAAGCAGTTGATCAAGTATATAATTCTGTATGGGATCAATGATTGTAATAGTGTAACTCTAGATATGGGAAGATGCAATAAGAGGGATTTTTTTTCCCTTGGGACAGACTAGTAAGACAGGTGATCCAGAGACCTTTGGCTATTGTTAATAAGACCTAGTCCAGTAATAGCACATTGAGTGGCCTATCAGCAAAATCTTTGCCAAACTTAGGAATGAGCCTTCCTAGCACCGTGGGACAAAATGGTCATGAAATGCCTCCCAAAGCATGGTCGAATTTATGACCATGAGGGGGCCCTGTCAACTACAAATTGGCACTTGCCACCTACCTCTACAAGGATTAAATCATGAACTGCTGCAGCTGCTGACTTTCAACACCCCCTGAAATGAGGCACTCTATGCTCTGGGAAAAACTGGCAGAACAGGTCTTCAGATAGTTAGATATTTTCAGGAACCGATTTTATGAGCCCAGTTCTTATACCTCCTCATATCTAGAAAAGCACTAAAATCTTTCATAGTGACTCTGCTCCTCGTGACTAGCAGTAACCTTCACAAGATTAGCAGAAACCTTCTGCAAAAAAATATGTGCTTGATTGCATGTACTCCCCCTATACCAAAATCACATATATACTAACCTTCCCCCCCTACCTCTTTGGAGCAGTTACTCAGAGCTATCTGAGATGCTGTCTCTCGGGCCCCAAATAAAACTTAACTCACAACTCTCACGTTGTGCATTTTTTTTAAGTTGGCACATGTAAAATGCTAAAAATAAGTGAATCTACTACAAAGAACATTCCTTGTACTGGATGTTCACATTTTCTTGAGGTTTAAGATTTTACAAATATATATATATATGCGGAAAAAACACGCTTAGTACGAACACCCTGTCTATGGTTCCTCATTCTGGAACTAGTATCATAAAGCCTACGCCACATCTCCTGGAGGCTCGTTTTCACTCTGTGGGCATGTACAGCCCCAGGAAGCTCAGATGACGAGAAGACTAAGTACTCTTGCTTTTTATTAGAAGAAAGATCTGTGATCTACATACGTTTACATTTATATACAGAAATATGCCCACCCTTGACACCTGAGAAAGTATTTTATCTACCTCTATGTAATATTCAAAAATAAAGAACACGGGAAGACAAACCCAAATTCTCAGATGAAACATTCTTTTTCATACAAAAAGAACCGGCCTTTTAAACCAACTCTTCCCTAATACTCAGAACAACACGTTAGGATCGCCAGGTTCCTGACACCCGGAGGAGGTGGGAGCTGGAGCAACTGTTGACCAGAACAGCGGAAATTCTTTTCCTCGTGGAGGAAAGTCACAAAAAACAGAGTGGAGGCTTTAGAATAGGGAAACACAGTGAATGACAACACGCCGCAGAAGCGCCCTTACCGCAAGTCCCACCGGCTAAACGCAGTGGCTCAGGTCCCGGAGGACGCAAGCGGAGGGACCAGGTCTTTCTAAGGCAGCGCCGTGGTGGCCTAGTCCAAACCTGTCCTTTATCGCCCTCCTCGCATCCCAGAGCGCTCCCTTGACGCGAGCCTCACAAAGGACACGCTGAATCACACGACGACTACAACGACTTGCTGCACCAGGAACTCGGACACGGGGCAGAAGACTGACCGACCAGCGACGCTACTTCCGCTTCCTGCCTCGGCCGTAGGGGGCGGGGCCCCGGGACTCTGGCTGCCAATCAAGTTCAACCATTGCTGGCAGGGAATTGTAGTTGGTGCTGGAGGTCTTGAAGTTGGCTCAGCCTGGGTTCTGGAAGCAGAAACAGGCTCAACAAGCCAAACTTAGGCTAGAACTAGGCCTGTGGGCGGGGCTGTGAGGAGAGGGCGGTCCCATACCCAGAAGTGGTGCTGGTGCAGGAGGAGGCCCAGTGCTGGCTTAGGGATCAGAAAGGAGAGGTTGGGGTGGACACTCACCCACCAGGTCGCTCCTCAAAAGCTTATCTACCTGCCTGTCCTCAACATCCTGGAGCCTTTAGAATGAGTCTCCCATATTGATAAGGCTGCCAATCCATGAGATAGGCTATCTATGAAACTGAGCGGGAGGGCCTGGGTCATGGAGGTCTCTTTTTTGTCCCCCATTTCTTGTAGGCAAGACTCCAGACTCTATGACCTTCCCAAAAGCAGATTCAAACAGTTGCCAATCAAGGGAGGAGCAGCCAAGAAACCACCTGAGGCAAGATTAAAGGGACCAGAGAAGCTCATCAAGATTGGGAGACTACCTGAGCCCCTGCACACACCCTAATCTTGTCAGCAACCCCACCCTTGGGAAGTATTGTTATAAAACTCCTTATCAAATCCTCCTGGGAGGGGACACATAGTTTTTCAAGGCAGGAGCCCATTGTGTCCCCCTTTGCCTGGCAAAGCAATAAAACTATACTTTTCTATTGATACTTCACCCAAAACCCCTATCTCTGAGGTTTGATTCCGTACCTTTGTACAGAGAAGCTGAGCTTTCAGCATCATCTCCTCCATTCAATCAATCCTTTATTTAACCTTTATTTCTCCTTATTTTTTTAAAAATTTATATTGGTCACCGTACCAAACTCTTATCATTGATTTCTTTGTGTATTCAAAGTAGTGACATTTTTCTGTTACCTATGTGTTTTTCTTCCTTGAGTATTTATTCTGTTTTTTATTTTTCGCATGGCAGATACTCCAAGATGAAGAAAATAGCAGAAGTATAGGAGAGGCTGAACCCTGTGCAAATAAAAGATAAAGACCATGCTTGTGGGCAGCATACAGTTAACTTCTCCCATATTTCTCATTCTCAAGGTCAAGGAGACCTTCCCGACTGTACATGAGCAGAAAGTCTCCTTGGAGGTCAAAAAGGGAGTGATGTCAACCTATCCATAGGCCTCTTCACTGGAATCCATCTCAGCTAAGAGATGCCCTCGCACACATGGGAGGGCCCTAAGACAAACCAAATACGGACTCAGAACCAGGCAAAGCAAGATGATTGGCCAAAGGAAACTCAGAAGAAATGCCCCGTATACGTGATTCAAACTACCATGAGGGCACGACTCTCCGAGTCCGCCCGTGTGTCTATCCACACGTACTCTTTTTCCTCCTAATAAACACTTTATTTCTTTCACTACTCTTTGTCTCTTTGTGGAAATTTATTTCTACAAAGCTGATGGGCCAGGGCCTTATCACTGGCCATTGGTCTAGTGGCTAGGATTCAGTGCTCTCACTGCCACAGCCTGACTTCAATCTCTGGCCAGGGAACCAAAAATCCTGCTTCAAGCCGCTGCAGGCGGAGGCCATCTGAGATCAGGTAGTGAGGAGCTTTATAGTAATGGTTCAAAGAGGAGGGCGTGATCAGCTCGTGGACATTCTTCTGATTGGCTGGTGGTGAGGCAATCAATGCCGAAAGCTCTGCTTCTTTGTACACTGGTGCCGAATCGAACCTCAGAGACAGAGTTTTGGTGAAGTAGAAAAGGATAGCTTTACTGCTTTGCCAGGCAAAGGGGGACACAGCGGGTTCCTGCCTTGAAAAACTATGTGTCCCGACCCAGGAGGATTTGATGAGGAGTTTTTTTTTGTTGTTTTTTTGGTTTTGGGGGGTGTTTTTGATGAGGAGTTTTACAGCAATAGTTCAAGGGTGGGGTTGCTGACAAGATTAGGGTGTGTGCAGGTAGTTTGCCATCATCCATGCCCATGTCGTTTTGAAAGTTCTCATTTAAAGAAGCATTTTCTCATCCCACCATACCTTTGGGTTATAACATCTGCCTTGTGCTTGTGGACGGGAGGGTGGACAACAGTTTGAAAGATGAGAAAATAAAGGCCCAGCGTCACCTGAACGTAATTCCACTTCAGCTCTTCCTCCACCCAGTGGGTCGGGAAAAAAGCACTACTGGGGCAGGACTGAACCTACCCGGTGACCCTGACCCACCCTCCAACCCGGCAGTCCATACCTCTGCTGAGTGACCTTTACGCCCGCTGAGGCTGCAGGCGCTGATTCCCACTTCGCTTCCGGTTTTGTGAGCCGGAAAGGGGCGGGGCCCTAGGGAGGAGCCTAAAGAAGCCAGAGGGGCGGCCATGTTCCTGAAATCGCTCCAGCCTGGCGCCACTTACCGAGGTAAGTGGACGGAGCTAGAGAGGAGAAAGATTCTTGGAGGGCGTGGCCTGGGCAGAGATAAGGCCTGGGGGCGTGACCGGGGCTGAAGACCAATCCTAGAAGGCGAGGCTGGGCGTAAGTACAGGATCTGGTGGGCGGGGCTAAGCCGGGCTCCAGGCTCAGGGTCTGAGCTGGGGGAGGGTTTCAGGTGTGAGGGCGGGGCTTGGGCGGGGCCTCGCTTCTAGTTGGCCAGTCCTCAGGATATCCAATACAGGCTTTTCTTGCTCCTTTTCTCTACCATTCCGAGACCCTTATACAACAGAACACCAGGTTTAGGAAGGTATCTGTCCACAAAGGGATCATCCTCTGTTTACTCTGTTTCTTCTTTAGGGTGTTAAAGTTTAAATTTTTCTTCTTCAGTGGGTTGTATCTTTCTATTAGGTTAACTCCTAGACACTGTACATACATACATCTAAATTTTCGTTTCATTTCCCATTTGACTATTTTTGGGGAGTTCTGAGAGATGAGGGATGTGCTCTGGTTTAAATCATAGGTGTAAGTCAGAGTATCCTGCTGATAAAGTGGATATTCAACAAATACGAATTCCTTTCATTTTTCCCCTTATGAAGGGTGAAGAGGAATACAAATGTCAGCAGCTTCTCTTAATTCCTGTGTTACGAAGTTATAATATTTTTCAAATAAATTTATTTATTTTTGGCTGCGTTGGGTCTTCACTGCTGCTCACAGGCTTTCTCTAGTTGCGGAGAGCAGGGGCTACTCTTCTTTGCAGTGTGCAGGCTTCTCATTGCAGTGGCTTCTCGTTGCGGAGCATGGGCTCCAGGCACACGGGCTTCAATAGTTGTGGCACACAGGCTCAGTAGTTGTGGCTCACAGGCTCTAGAGCACAGGCTCAGTAGTTGTGGTGCGTGGGCTTAGTTGCTCCGCGGCATGTGGGATCTTTCCGGACCAGGACTGGAATCTGTGTCCCCTGCACTGGCAGGCGGATTCTTAACCAGTGTGCCACCAGGGAAGTCCCAAGAAGTTATAGTGAATAATTTACATGGCAAATTTGGTGATGTGCTGCCATCTGCTGGGAATCAAGGGTATTAGATTCTATCTCAACTGGCTACTTTTGAAATCAACCATAAAACTTCCCTTTCCGTATTGGAAAGTTCTCATTTTAAGAAAGCATTTTTCAAGACTGTACTTTCAGGGATCATTTCTATAGGTCGTTTCTAGAGAAGTTTCTCTGAATGTGTAGAGCACCTGAAACCACGAGGAGGAGGTGTGGTGTTCTGTCCTGAGCATGAAGCTGGTTATTGGTGTTGCTTCTGCAGCTGCCATTAGCCATTGATGATCGCTCTTCTCTTCCTTCGGGAGAGTGAGAGGGAGAGAATGCCATCTGAGTAAAAAAATAAATAAGAATAATAAAAATAATAAAAATTTTAAAATTAAAAAAAGAAAAGAAAAGAATAAACAAAAAGAGAAAAAAAACAAAAAAAGAGAAAAAAGATTTTTTTAAAAAAAGCATTTTTCCTTACCACTATACCTTTGGGTTCTAACAGTGTTTAGTGCTTGGGCTTGTAGCGGGGAAGAGCGACGGTTTGGCAAATGGGAAAACTAAGGCCCAGAGTTATCTAGACACAGTATTTCCACATTACCCCCAGCAATCAGGCTGAAGGAATTTGGGGACTGTGAGAATTTCTGGAGGAAGAATGAACAGCAAGTGCAAACGTCCTGAGGCAGGAAAAGTTTCGCCTCTTTGACCAACAACAGAAGCTCAATACCTAAAATGGTTGAAGTGAATTGTGAAGGTTGGAGACCAGCAGGAGATAAAAATCAGAGAAGTAACAGAGTCAGATCATATGAGGCCATCTGGGCAACTGTAAGAATTTTGGGTTTTACTCTGAGTGCGGTGGGGAGCCCCTGAAGGGTTTTGAGCTACATTATCTGATGTATATTTTTAAAAGATCTCTGTCTTGTGTGTGACTCCATGGAAGCAAATATAGAATTGGGGAGGACAATTAGAAAGTTAAGGAAATAATCCTGATGACAGATGAAGATGTCTGGACAAAGGTGGCAGGGGAGGATGGAAGGAGTGGGACAGTGCTCTGATGCTAGAAATAAGGCAGAGCCAATGACTGTCTGCTGATGGATTTGTTGTGTAGTTTGGGGGCAAGGAGTCAAGAATGACTCTGAGGGACTTCCCTGGTGGTGCAGTGGTTAAGACTCTGCAATCCCAATGCAGGGGGCCCAGGTTCAATCCCTGGTCAGAGAATTAGGTCCCACATGCATGCTGCAACTAAGAGTTCACATGCCACAACTAAGGAGCCCGCCTGCCACAACTAAGACCTAGCGCAACCAAATAATAAAAGAAATATATAGATACTTTTAAAAATGAGGATTTTTGTTTGTTTGTTCTGTATTGTCAAATAAAAATAATTCTGGACATTGGTAAGAGGAGACTTTATTCAAAATGGTTATTGCAAGAGAGAGAACACTCCGACGAGATCTGCAAGCATCTTAACGAGTTAGGCAGAAAAAGGCTCTTCTTTTGTTGGGGGAGTTTCTCCCCAAGAAGCTCAGGGATATCTTTGCATTTAAGGAGGTGCAGTGTACATGGCTGACATTAGCTTTTGATTGCTGAGGCATCTATTTCAAAGATATCCGTTTCAGATAAATCTATTACCAGTTGCATAACACAGTTACTAGCTAAACAACCAGATAGAAACAAGGCTGCCCCATCCACGAAGGTCCTCTTTTAGCGATCCCTGGGCAACCTAGATAACTGATTGTTTAAGTGATCGCATTTTTCTCTTCCTGCCCCCTAGTTCCTGCTCTTATGTTTTAAATTCACCAATACAGAATGAAACCTTAAAATACTTGTCACCCCACCCTCCACCCCAAGAAAGACAGAACCCAGGTCTGTGCTTCCTATCTCCTTCTATTTGAGACCTTAGGCATGCCCTCGTACCCTTTAGGACCTGTGACTAATAAACCTTGTTTTTTCAAGTTCCCTGTCGATTGTTGCTGAGGTGCTTCTTGAAATTCTCAGTGAAAAAAAAATTAGTAGCCAATCTAATAAAGAAATAGAGAATTTTATTCTAGCCAACCTGAGGATTATAACCTGGGAGACAGTCTTTCAGAAAGCTCTGAGGACTTTTCCACCAGCTACAGGTCAAAGCACAGTTATGTACATTTTTTTGAGAAAAAGGTTATACATCAAAGTGACATGCTGAGAGTTCACACAGTACAGATCTGCACGTACAAGGCGAATAGTTAGTCATTGTGACCTTTTACAAGATTAAGAAAGGAATGTTATCTCCCAAGGAGTTACCTTGCTGGTGCCAGGAGAAAATTGCTCTTTGCAATCGGGCAGGTATTCTTGTGTCTTCTGAGGAGGTCTGGTTAATGTATAATGCAGAAGCACGTTGTACACGAAGGAGAGGAGGTAGTGGCCCAAATGGGCAGAGAGAGAATCTATGTTTAATTTTTTCTTGTCCAGCCTTAAAATAAATTTATTTCATCACAATCATAATAAGAAACCATAGGGCCAGTCCAGCCACATAGCAGTGGCTCAGGTTGGGGAAATGTCTGTGGAGGCTCGCTGCATTTAGTCTGGGCCCAGGTGAGTGCTCCAGGCATCCCTAGCTGATAGCATCCTTGTCGATAGGCTGAGATAGACACAAAACAGGTATGGGGACTTCCCTGGTGGCGCAGTGGTTAAGAATCCACCTGCCAATGCAGGGGTCATGGGTTCGATCCCTGGTCCGGGAAGATTCCCCATGCCGTGGAGCAACTAAGCCCTCAAGCCACAACTACTGAGCCCATGTGCCACAACTACTGAAGCCCGCGCGCCTAGAGCCCGTGCTCCGCAACGACAGAAGCCACCGCAATGAGAAGCCCGCGCACCGCAACAAAGACTAGCCCCCGCTCGCCGCAACTAGAGAAAGCCAGCGTGCAAGCAACGAAGACCCAACACAGCCAAAAATATGTAAATAAATAAATTTATTTTTAAAAAATCAAAAACAAATTTTTAAACAGGTATGCATCACTTTAGTCTGAGTTAGGGCAGAAACTCCATTCCTCTGGCTCCCTGGGTCCGAGTGGGGGGAATTTCAGCTGAAGCAACAGTTCTGATCCCTCTCTGCACATACACGTGCACACACTTTATCTGAATAGTGGGTTTGGAAGAAGGAGCTGAGTCTGAATGGTTCACACCCTTTCTCTCTGCCTTTTGGAGTCTTCTGGGCCCCAGACAGAGGGTATTTTGATCAGGCTGGGGCCATGCAGTAAGCATCTACAGGAGCCTTGTGGTTGACCAGCTCTGCCATGCCCGAGTAGGTCTGGCAAATTTAGGGGTGAAATATCAGAAAACCCACCAGGCTGCATAGTGGAGCCACGTGTTTCAGTCCTGCTCTTATGGGCCATGAAGCTGATGTTTTCATTGCTGATTCCTGTGACTGGTCTCAAACTCAGGAGGGAAATGAAGAGATGCCCACGTTTTTTTTTTTGTCCAAAGTCACAATAATAGACTGCCAACTAAAAATTGTCACTTGCCTTCTGGTTCTACAGGAATGAAGTCACTAGCCACTGCAGTGGCTGACCTTCAACTCACCCTGCAAGGAGTTCAGGGTGGAGATCAGGAATGAGGCACTCTGTGCTCTGGGAAAAACTGGCAGAACAGGTCTTCCGATAGTTAGATTTTTCAGAAGATTTTATCAGTCTAGCTTCTTCCATCTTCTCATATTTAGAAAAGCACTAAAATTATTAACGGAGACATCTGCCCCTTGCGACTAGCAGCGACCTTCTACCAAATGTGTGCTTTGTTGCACGTATCCCCCTTCATTAAAGTCATACGTATACTGACCTCCTCCCCCACCTCTTGGGAGCAGTTCCTCAGAGCTATCTGAGAGGCTGTCTCCTGGGCTATAGTCCTCATTTTGTCCCTAATAAAACTTAACTCACAACTCTCACATGGTGCATTTTTTTTTCAGTCAACAAGACAAAGAAAATTTTAGAAGACGATAAGCCAAACTTACAATGATTCCCTGCGGGCCAGAGATTAGAAATAGATTCAATTTCTGTAATGTTAAAATTATTTACAAGCAGGTATTATTTTCAACATCAGGAAAATTTCTTGTTAACCAGAAATTATATGTTTTTTAAGGCTCTTTTTAAAAAAATTATTTATTTATTTGGCTGCACTGGGTCTTAGTTGCAGCATGCGGGATCTTTAGTTGTAGCATGTGAGATCTTTAGTTCCCTGACCAGGGATCGAATGCGGGCCCCCTGCATTGGGACTGCGGAGTCTTAACCACTGGACCACCAGGGAAGTCCCAAGGCTTATTTTATACTTTACTTTTTTAACTAAAGTATAGTTGATTTACAATGTTGTGTTCATTTCTTCTCAAGAATTATATGTTTAAACGCAAATAACCATCCATCAGTGAATGGATAACAAATTGTCTCTAGCCGTATGATGGAATACTGCTCAGGAACAAATTTTTTTTCTTAAGTTTTTTGGTTTTTATTTTTTTGGTCACGCTGCAGGGCATGCGGGATCTTAGTTCCCCCGACCACCAGGGATCAAACAGGGGCCCCCTACAGTGGAAGCATGGAGTCCTAACCACTAGACTGCCCGGGAATTCCTGGGAACAAATTTTTGATCCCTGCAACTGTCTGGATAAATCTCAAAATTATTACGCTGGGTGAAAGAAACAAGACCCCTCCCATACACACAGAGAAAATAACACACTATATGATTCCATTTATATAATATTCTAGGAAAAGCAAAATAATCTATAGTGACAGATCAGTGGTCCTGGGGACAAGAACGGAGGGAGGGTTATGAAGGGCCACAAGGAAACTTTTGGGGGTGATGGAAATGTTTGTTATTTTGATTGTAGTGGTGGTTTTATGAGTGCACACATGTCAAAAGTCATCAAATGACTTAAACATGTGGTTTGTTATACATTAATTATGCCTCAATAAACGAAAAAAATTTTTTTGTCTAATGGGGCACAGTTACTGGGCCATCCTTTCACATAATGTTCCATGTCAACAAAGCAAATTCACATAATGGTTAAGATCATGGAATAAGATTACTCAAGTTTTGCTACGTCATTAGCTGTGTGGCTTTGGGCAGCTTAACTTCTCTGTGCCTCAGTTTCCTCCTCTGTGCCTTTCTCACTGGGCTGCTGATAGGAGTCTGTACATGAAGGACTGAGCACAGTACCTGACATGCAATAAGCAAGCACTTGATAAATGATACCTTACCTTCATGGGATGGTGTATTTTTTGTTTGTTTTGTTTTGGGGGGTTATTTTTTGGTCACGCTGCGTGGCTTGTGGGATTTTAGTTCCCCGACCAGGGATTGAACCCCGGACCCTTGGCAGTGAGAGCTCGGATCCTAACCACTGGACAGCCAGGGAATTCCCATGGGAGGGTGTATTAATCATGTTTTTTATTTTCTACATTTTATGATGCTTTGACATCTTAGGTCTTGCAAACCTGGGGAAAGACCGCCCCTCCCAGGGTTAGCTAGTTCCTAGAGATAGCAAACCACATGCTTGGGAGCCCGCTTCTCATATGCAAACCAGCCAATCCGATCACCTCCTTTATCTAACCCTGGGACCCTACACCAATATTCCCTCTGCCCTAAATCATCCCAGGACCATGTAGCATGCAACTAGGGACCACCCCTAGAGCCTAGAACCCACTGAAATTATTTATTTATTTATTTAAATGCCTTTAAAAACATTTATTTATTTATATATATATTGATTTAATTGTTGGCTGCATTGGGTCTTAGTTGCAGCACGCAGGATCTTTCTTGCAGCATGCGGGATCTTTTGTTGTGGCACATGGTCTTCTCTCCCTAGTTTCAGCCTGCTGGCTCAGTTGTGATCCCACGGCATGTGGGATCTTAGTTCCCCGACCAGGGATCAAACCCACGTCCCCTGCATTGGAAGGCGGATTCTTAACCACTGGACCACCAGGGAAGTCCCCCACTGAAATTATTTAAACCATCCAATTCTTAGCTTGCTCTGCTGGCCTCCCCTGCCTCTCCCATTCCTTCCAGCAAAAACTATAACAGAGGCTCTGGCCCATGCTTTTCCCTCACTCCTGCTGACCCCGTGTGGCCGTGCTTGGCATGGCATGCCCCTGCTCTTGGGAATTGTAGTAATAAGCCCTTCTTTAAAGGACAGTTGGAGGATGGAGAGAATGAAGAGACCACCGAAATAAGAAATCATCTTGAGACCGAAAAACAAGGCAGGCAGCTCCATGTAATCAATGGATCAGTTTATTAGAGGGTAACTTGCTCACAGGGTGGGATCAATTGGACAGCGATCCGGAAGCATTCACAGCCTCACTCCACACCCCCGAGGGGCCATTTGGACAATTTATAGTTAACCTAGGGGATGGGGGAAGGTGCTTGGAAACAGGATGTGCGTTCCTAAGTCAAGATTTATAAATGGGTAACTAGTCTCATGGGTGCCGGGAATACATCAGCAGTGAAAGTTTTCATCATTGTTTGGGGCCTAACAGAGCATAGAGGCCACCTGAACCTAATGATTATGAAACAGTATTAACTACAAAGCCCTTGACGACAGAGAAGTCATTTACTGTACAGTACAGTCTTGCATAGGGTCAGTGGAAGGACAGGAGGAACAGGGCCCAAGATGGTGTCAGTTATGCTAATGGCCATACAACCGCTGTCTCCACATCTATCACCTTACTATACGTGATTAAAACAAGTTCCAGGTACATTCTGTCTTGTTTTATTTTTATTTTGGTGGGGGTGAATTAGAAAAAAAATAGCTTTTTTGCGTTGCCAGGCAAAGGGGGCCACAGCAGACTAATGTCCTCAAAACTGTATGTCCCGACCTGGAGTGGGGTAGTGAGGAGTTTTATAGTAATGGTTCAAAGAGGAGGGCGTGATCAGCTCGTGGACATTCTTCTGATTTGTTGGTTGTGAGGTAGGTGGGAGTCAGCATCATTAACCTTCTGGTTCTAACCGTTCTGGGGTCTAAATGCTTGTGGGCACCATACTGTTAGTTAACTTCTCCCACCTGGTGGAGGTTTCAGTATCTGCAAAACAGCTTGAAGATATTGTTATGTATATCCCTTGAGGGGGGGGGGGTACCAGGACCCTGCCCCAAGGCTGCACTATTGTCCAGGTACATTTTAAAACAGATGACAGGGACTTCCCTGGAGGTCCAGTGGTTGACACTCCACGCTTCCACTGCAGGGGACACGGGTTTGATCCCTGGCTGGGGAACTAAGATCCTGCATGCCGTGCGGCGTGGCCCAAAAAAAAAAAAAAAAAGTATATACATATGTATAACTGAGTCACGAGTCACTTTGCTGTACAGCAGAAATTAACACAACATTGTAAATCAACTATACTTCAAAAAAAAAATAACGCTCATTTCATGGGTGGGCACTTAGGATCACTGTCAGTCTGCCACCTGCATCTTTCAAGTGGTTCAGACTCAAAGGGCAGGAAAAGGAGTTGCTACCTTTTGAACCCCTAAAACCAAAGCCACCTGTGAGGCCCTTCTAACCTCTCCCCATCATCTCTGACTTCACTCTTGATTGCTCACCCCCTGTTCCCTCGGCCACTTGGACCTTCTTCCCATCCCTGGAAATTGCCAAGCTCACTCCCATCTCAAGTCTTTGCCTTTTCTGCCTTCCCCCGCGCTTCCCGGGGCTGGTTCCTCACCTCTCAGCTCTGGGCTCAGAGAGGCCCACCCTGCCCACTCAACCAAACACGTGTGCCCCCATCACGAGGCCCTGGTTTATTGTCTCAGAGTCTCTGAAACCGTTCCATGCGTGTGTTCACCTGTTTATCATCCTTCTTCCTTGTCTATTTTGTTCACTGCTGTGGTCCCAGTGCCTAGAACCATGCTTGCAAGAGAGCGGAGGCTGAAGGCACATTTGTTGAATGAATAAACCAAATGCTTTTTTGAAAAACGTGATTATCTTTCTTTAATAGCAAAATAATATATATTGCGCAAAACTTGGAAAATACAGAATACAAAATACTGAAAGGACAACTTAGAAACTTTATTAACATTTCGAACATCAAAGCATGAGCTGTATCCGCCCTTCTCTCCGTGTCTCCTGCGTGCATGTAGGACTATCAGTGGTGTGTCGGCGTGTCAGTGGTGTGTCGGCGTGTCAATGATGTGTCAGTGTGCTGGTGCACATGCGTTGACAGCCCTTCCAGGCTTCCTAAGGGGCCTTGACCCCTCAGGTCTCCCTAACTCCTAACCCACCCTTCCACATCTGTCCTGTTCCTGAGAATGGCTCTTCATCCAGGACCTTCTCGGGCCTCAGGGCTGGTAAAGAGTAAGGCTTTGCAACATAACCGAGAGGTAGCTATGGTCTTCCTCATTTCTGGAGGTGAGGACAGGGCCTCCGAGAGGCTGGCTGATGTCACAGAGGCCACACAGCTGGCAAACCATGATTCTAATGATCTGGAGGAGCCAAGGCTTAGGTTCTTTCTACCTGTGGCCTTCATAGCTCTCCAGCCGGATTACCTGCCCATGGTAAGGTGCTGCTCAGAGGGTCTGGGACTTATTAATAAAAGCTGAGAGGGGTCTCAGGCTCGGCTGGTGCAGTCACATCCACCAGTCCATGGACTCTTTGGGGCAGGCCCTGACAATGACCATACAGTGGGGTAGCCCCTTAGACAGGATCCTCTCTGCCTCCTGACCCTCCCAGCCCAGCCCCTGCAGCTCAAGGACCCTGAGCTTGGGCATGGTGAGGCAGGAGGAGAGGATTTCATGCGGGGAAGGCATTTCTGGGGTGATGAGCGGCCCCAGCAGGCACAGACTCTCCAGGGCCGGCATGCCCTCCAGGACCGACAGGCCAGGGGCCGAGAGGCCCCGCACGGTCAGCCGGATCTTCCGCACATCTCGGAGGTGGCGGCTGATGGCCAGGAGGGTGCTGTCGGCCGAGAGGGTGCAGCCCAGCACCTCCAGCCTCTGCAGGTAGCTCAGCTCCTGCAGGCCCATATCCAGCCCGGTCTCGGTCACCCGGTAGGTGCCGCCCAGCACCAGCGAGCGCAGCGCGCGGAAGCGCGTCAGGCCCTGCAGGTGCTCGTCGCGGAAGGCGGGGACACGGTCCAGCACGATGCACTCGAGCAGGGGCAGCACGGTGGGGTCCTGCTCCTTGAGGAGCCAGGCCATGGAGATCTCACAGCTGTGCAGCTCCAGGGTCCTCAGGGTGCAGGGGAGGCTGGTGATGGGCACCATGCTCAGGTTGGCCACGTGCAGGCAGAGGCGCTTGAGGTTGGGGCACTTCTGGCCCAGGGCCCTCATCAGGGCGGGGGACAGCTGGGGAGCCTGAGAGCCCGAGAACAGGTAGCCGCCCATCCGCAGGGAATGGAGCCGGGATGCCATGTACCGGCGAAGGAGGTGCCACATGACTTTAGGCCGCATCTGTAAGAACCAGAAACGGGGTGTCGGGGGGGGGCTGTGACTGGGGGAGAGATGTGGGGCATCTTCCAAGGCCCCCACCTGCCTGGAGACAGGCAGTCCCCAGCTGGGGCTCTGATGTTCCCTGGGAATTCTGTCCTTCCCTCACCAGCCTCACGCCACCAGATACCTCCCCAGGAGCAACAGGATGATTTAATCTGTGTTGACCTCTAGGTTGGAAAAAAAGCAATGGCGATAAGAGACCATAACAGATCTGTCTCTAGCAAGAGTTATCTTCTGCAGTAAGCAAGAAAGTAAATCCACCTGGCAATATTTTTATCCCTTTCTTAATGACTACCTCCTCATAGAAATAAGCAACATAAAATAAAACTGAAAAAGGCTAAAACTGCCCAGGGTAAATCAGATCTAGGTTAAAAGAAAAAAATAAAAATCACAGCTTGGTAATAGTGAAAGCTGCAAAAATTAACCCTGGGAAATTAGTAGAAAACAAACAAATGAACTATAACTAACTGGTACCCTGTGCATTTCATTATATGTACATTTTAGCTTCAAAAAAAAAAAGGACAGAAAAAAGAAATTGTAGGGACTTCCCTGGTGGCGCAGTGGTTAAGAATCCGCCTGCCAATGCAGGGGACAAGGGTTCGAGCCCTGGTCCGGGAAGATCCCACATGCCGCAGAGCAACTAAGCCCGTGCGCCACAACTACTGAGCCTACACTCTAGAGCCCACAAGCCACACTGAGCCTGCATGCCACAACTACTGAAGCCTGCGTGTCTAGAGCCCGTGCTCTGCAACAAGAGAAGCCACTGCAGTGAGAAGCCCGCACACTGCAACGAAGAGTAGC
Source organism: Stenella coeruleoalba (assembly GCF_951394435.1). Classification (NCBI taxonomy): domain Eukaryota; kingdom Metazoa; phylum Chordata; class Mammalia; order Artiodactyla; family Delphinidae; genus Stenella; species Stenella coeruleoalba. Next base: position 167,564,853 of record NC_137148.1, on the reverse strand, counting down.
CCCCGCTCTCCACAACTACAACGAAGACCCAACGCAACCATAAATAAATAAAATTAAAAAGAAACTGTATACCATAAAATCTGTTGACGAGTTTTTTTTTTTTTTAAATATGACTTTTTTATTAGCAAAATCCACGACCAGGCAAGAGGATATTTTGCTGCCTCTCAGTTACACCTTTTCTGTTGGGTTCTTGGTATCCCTAATCCTTTTATTCCTAAATTCTTTTTTAAAATTTTTTATTGAAATATAGTTGATTTACTATCTTGGGTTAGTTTCAGTGTACAGCAAAGTGATTCAGAATATATATATATATATTCTTTTTTTACATTGTCTTCCATTTTAGGTTATTACAAGATTTTTAGTATAGTTCCCTGTGCTATACTGTAGGTCCTTGTTGGTTACCTATTTTATATACGGTAGTGTGTATATTTTAATCCCGAACTCCTAATTTATCCCTTCTCCCTGTTGACTACTCTTGACAGAGGAATCAAATCTTCCTGATAAAATCTGGACCTGCAAGTTTGGGCCGAGGGAAAGGGACTCACTAGAAATATTGCCCACTAAAAGGGAACTCACAAAAGTAGAAGCGACCGTTGGCAAAATTTTAAATGCCCACGAAGCCAGAGGTTGAATCCCTTTTACTTGTAAAAGGACAAAATTAGAAAATCCTTTAAGTTTCATAATATCAAACACTGGCCAGGATGTGGAGAAGCAGTTCTCAGGTCCTGCTGGTGGCATTTGGTCTGAATACTTTGGAATGCGATCTGGTGGGTTTTACTGAAATGTAAAATGTGGACACCCACTGGCATCTGTTTTGTTTTTAAGAATATGGGAGCAGGAATTCCCTGGCGGTCCAGTGGTTAGGACTCCGCACTTTCACTGCCGAGGGCCCGGGTTTGATCCCTGGTCAGGGAACTAAGATCCCACAAAAAAAAGGGGGTGGGGAGCATCTGCTGCTTCTCTGGGAAAGAACAAGATGACCTGGGTGACAGAAGTAGGGAGACCTTACTTTCCAATCTTTATTATTTTGTACCTTTTGAATCCTGTGTATATCTTTTTTTGCACCGCCCCCTTTATTATTTTTTTAAACTAATTTTTCAGTTTGTTTAAATGCACATACTGCCTGACCTAGTAAGACCTCTTTTGTGGAATTTACCCTACAGAAACATTAGTTTCTGACATCGTGGTTTTAACAGCAAAAACCAAATGTCCACTGATAAGATAACAGCCATGTAGGTAGTAACTAAGAACAAAGTAGATCCAGAGATATGAACCCTGGTAACTCCTCAAAATATGCAGGAAAGAGTGGCAAAATGATACTTTAAAGGTTAAAGAAAAAAGAAACAATACTATATATTTTATATGGGTACAATTATTCCAACCATAATGGCTAACCTGTATTGAGTACCTACTGTTTGCCAGGTGCAGTGATGAGCACTGAACTAGAAAGCTCACACAGTACCTGGTTGTGTAGCAGGTACCTCTGGAAAAATGCAGTGGCCAGAATCTTGTTGCAAGAGTACAGCTATGATTCAACACAGCCTGACTCCAAAGGCCAATCTTGCTCTTGTAATCACTTTCCTTTCCTTCCCTTATACAGGCCCAAGGATATAAAGGCACAGAAGATGGGATAGAAGGAAATATTCCACACTTATAATAGTGGTTACTCTGGGGAAGGGTTGAAGATACCAGGGGATGACTGTCAAAGGCTCTTAGCTTCATCTGTGGCAATACTTCAATGGTTTTTGTTTTTAGATATAATTGACATATTATATTAGTTTCAGGTGTACACACAATGGTTCGATATTTATATATCTTGTGAAATGATCACCACATAAGTCTAGTTAACATCCATCACCACACATAGTTATACTACTTCAACATTTTTACAAGAATTATTCATGACTTGTGTCATTTTTAAAAATTAAACCTCAAAAAGAGAAACGCAAAACAAATGTTCTAGTTACGTACGCTAAAGCATTTAGGGATGAAGTGGACTCTTGTCTGCAACTTATTTTGAAGTGTATTTAAAAAATAAAATGGATTGATGGATGGAAAGAGGGATGGATGGATCGGTCAACAGGGGATAAAACAAATGTAGTTAAATACTAATAGTGGGCAACTTCGTGCTCTCTGTACTATTCTTTCAACTTTTATATATGTTTGAAATTTCTCATAATAAAATGGCAGAAAAAATAACTAAGAACTACATTATTATGTAATGTGTTAGTTTTTTAGTACAGAAAAAATAACCATTTTTAAAGGTGATTTCAATAAAAATAATTTCTATACAAGGCCACAATTCCTTATCCAAAACTCCTGAAGACAGATGGGTTTCAGAATTCAGAATTAATGTGGTACAAATACCATATATAATACCATCAGAAGGGTCAAGGGCAGCACCTTGTTATCAGATTAATATTTTTCAGTATAACATGACTTTTATTCCAAGTGGGATAAGGAAAAGGACATTAATAGCCTCACACCAGTTCACATCAGGTGTTGCCACCAAATGAATTTGTGCCAAGCTTACAAAAAACCTTTTCACTTTTCTGGCTTTCTGATTTTGGAATTGCAGATGAAGAACTGAAAGTGAGAAAATATAAAGGATCCTACCTCTCAGAAATTGTACTTCTAGGTTTCAGAGTAACTGGTACCTGGATGCAAGAAGACAGACACAAGGACATTCTTGTGGAACAAGAAGCAACAGCATCAGTAACACCTTGAAAGTTGTCAGAAATTTGGAATCTGGGGCCCCCACTCCAGGCCACTGAATCAGAATCTGCATTTTAACAAGATCCCCATAGGTGATTCGTATGCACAGTAAAGTCTGAGACACTTATAAAGCTGTTCACAACAGTAGAAAGTTGGAAATAACCTAACCATCTGTCAACAGGAAAATAGATAAACAATTTGTGGTATATTCATTTAACAGCAGTTAAAAGGAATGAATTAGATTTACAAGTGCTGATTAGAATAAATCTCAAAAGCGATGTGTGAATAAAGCTGGTTATATAAGTAAAACAGCATTTAACGATCTAAAGAGTAGAGCAGCATTATCTAAATTTTAGAAATACGTTAACAATACTGTGTATTGCTTACGGGCACACACATAAGAAGTAAATAAAAACGCGAAGGGATACAAATCCACTTTATGATAGTGGTTACCTCTGAGGAGGGTTTCAAAAGTGCAAGAGATATACCTAAAACTGTTGTATGCAGATGTGTATATATAAACATTTGTATGTGTGTTTCACAAGATCAGCAGTAAATAAGGCCAAAGGTTAAAAAAGGTTAAATCTAGGTAGGGGGGGAAATAGTTTCAGATATTATCCTCTGTACATTTCTACATATATTTGAAATAGTTCATAATAAAAAGAAAAAAATAAAATGCAAATGGGAGAAAGTGGAAATGGTTTGCCTGCACCACTCAGGAGATTAATTCTGGAAATAAGTTGACTATGGAAAATGATTTCTCCATGAAAACTCATCAATAAGCCCTTTCCCTGCACGACTTTGGTAACACCCATTCTGGAGGTGGGGAAACTGAGGCCTGGACGTCACAGTGGAGCAAATAACTGACGCGGCTGGGATGCACCCGGAACAGCCTCGCTCGAAACACAGGGTTGGAGGCGTGGTCCTCGAGGTCGGGCCAGCCCGACCTTGGCCCAGACCTGCCCGGCCAGCCCCGCATACCGTGTAGAGCGTCAGGTCGACATGTCGCCACAGCCACCGGTCGTCCACTAGCCTCTTCCAGCGGTGACAGACCCTGGGGAAGGGGACCTGCCGTTAGAACGTCCCGGCCCCGCGGGGACCAGATGTCCATCTCCTGGTGCAACCCCCCCCCGCCCGGCCCTTCCCTCGCGCGGGGCGGGGCCGCACCTGGAGATGCGGATCCTGTCCCGAACCGGGAGGTAAGAGAAGATCTCCAACAGGACAGAGTCCGGCAAGTCCGCAAAAGTCGCCATGATCCCGCCGACACGCACTTCCGCTTCCGGCGAAAGGGACTCGTTGACTGGCCTTGGAAGCCCCTAAGAGACGGCAGGAAGTGAGGGTGCCGGCAGGGAGGTGGTCGTGGCTTCCGGTAGCCGGCAGAGTTCTGGCTTTCCTCTTGCGGGGACGTGGTTGGGCCCTGGAGCCAGACCAGCACGGGATCTGAACGCGGCACCGAAGGTGGGGTTAGGGACTAGGACCAAGCCCGGAAGGCGTGGCTAGGGCGATGACGATACCCGGGGGCGGGGTTAAGGGCGGGAACGAGACTCGGGGGCGTGCCTGGGGAACTAGGACCACGCCCTGAAGGCGTGGCTAGAGCGGTGACGAGGCCCGGGGGCGGGGTTAAGGGCGGGAACGAGACTGGGGGAAAGCGTGGCTGGGGCGGTCACGAGCCCTAAAGGGAAGGATTGAGGGCGGAACCAAGAGCGGAGGACAAGGCGGAGAGTTCGAGAATAAATTTGTAGAAGTGAAATAGCTTGTTAAAAGGCGTGTTGAATTTTTCGCTTTTATTGATGGCGCCAAATTGTTCTCCACAGAGCCTGAACTGACACTCCCTCCAGATATATATCACTTTTTTTCTAAATATATCACTCACTTTTAAAGTTGCAATTCATAAGGGCAGTGAAATTTATTCAAACATTCCCGTATTGATGAGTATTCACGTTGCTTCCAGTTCTATCACCGCAATATCGGCGCTAAACATTCTCTTTATATATGTATGTACATGCATACATATATATACACACACACATACATATGTAATATATACCTCCTATGTTTTTATTTCTATAGGATAAATAACCAGGAGTTGGGTTGATGGGTCAAAGGACATGTGAAGTTTAATTCTGAATAGGTTTTGCCAAATCACACTCCCAAGAGCCTATAATGGCAATACATGGTTTTGGGTTGTTTTTTTTGTTTGTTTTGGTTTGGTTTTGTTTTTGCCGCGCTGTGCGGCTTGCAGGATCTTAGTTCCTCGACCAGAGATTGAACCCGGCCAGGGCAGTGAAAGCACCGAGTCCTAACCACTGGACCGCCAGGAAATTCCCTGGCAATACATGTTTTTAATACACACACAGAGAAGAAATTGGAGACGTTGAAAACTGTTTTAGAAATAAATGCAAACTGGGACTTCCCTGGCGGTCCAGTGGTTAAGACTCTGTGCTTCCATTGCAGGGGGTGCAGGTTCGTTTTCTGGTGGGGGGATTAAGATCCCGCATGACGGGCAGCCCGGCGCCCCCCCTCAAAAGAAAGCAAACTCATTAAGATGTATATGTTAGGGCTTCCCTGGTGGCGCAGTGGTTGAGAGTCCGCCTGCCGATGCAGGGGGCATGGGTTCGTGCCCCGGAACGGGAAGATCCCACATGCCACGGAGCGGCTGGGCCCGTGAGCCATGGCCGCTGAGCCTACGCGTCCGGAGCCTGTGCTCCGCAACGGGAGAGGCCACAACAGTGAGAGGCCTGCGTACTGCAAAAAAAAAAAAAAAAAAAAAAAAAGTATATGTTAAATGTGTGCAATTTTGTATATCAACTATATCTGAATAAAGCTTAAAAATCTGTATGCTTTCACTTATCCATAAATAAATAAAAAGTAAAACACTGTGGTATTCACCTATCAGATTAAGATGAGGAAGCCAGAAAGTACCCACACTAGCCTTGGTGTGAGGAAGTAGACCTTCTCAACCACTGCAGATGGGGCAGAATTGATGCAAAATCTTTGAAGACAGTTTGGCAATATCAGATTGCAGCCCCTGTAGGGCCCAATAATTCCACTTCTAGGATCTCAAATTGTCAGAAAGAATGAGGTAGGTCTTTCTGTGCTGTTTGGAACAATCGCTAGGATATTGTTTTCTTTTAAAAGCAAACGGTGTAGAGAACAGTGTATATAGTTTGGTCTCGTTGGATATACATATTTGTTGTGTTTCATTTTATACATAAAGGCCTGTATGAAAACAAAGTCATTCATTTCTGCCCTTTGACACAACTTAAAATATTGTATATTACTTGAAAATACAAAGTCCCTATCTCCATTGAAACGCGTTATTGACATCTGAGAGGTTTCATCATTTTCTTGGGAGGCTCTGTATCACATGTTTGAAGACACAGAGATGAAATGAAAACTTTTAACTGTAATTGTCCCTGCGGAGGGCCTGGGGTCTGGAGGGTGAGGAAACTTTATGCTGCTGTATATAATACTTCTGTACTGCTTGAATTTTTACCATGTGCAAGAAAGTTCCAAATGTTTTATTAATAAATCCAACCCCTTTCATATTTTTCCTCAAACAAGAGCACAGAAAAAAAATGCTTCATGCTCTGGCAACCATTTTACGACTGTGGGAGAAAAGACCAAAAGAATCACATAGAGGTCAAGTCGCTTGCCAGGGCCACAAGCCCAGATTTTTCTGATGCCAGAGCGTGGGCCTCTATCACAGTGCTCTCCGATTCCCTCTGGAAAGCCCATGCCAGCACGCAGGGGCAATGACTCCTCTGCTCCCAGCGCCTTGGGCTTCCCCTTCACAGCACCTGTGTCACACTGTATTGCAAGGACCTCTTCACTTGTCTTCTTTACTTGTCTTCCTCCTGTATCAGACTGAATTCTGGGGTGGCAGGTCGGCCTTGGACACTGCTGCATCTCCAAGGCCTGCTGACAGGCTGAGATGTTGGGAGAAGGGACCTCCTGAGCAACTCTCTCCACCTCTAAGATTATTTCCCCTCTGGTGAACCTTTAAGTTCAGCGGAACGCAGGTGTCGCTGACCCCAGCTCAGTTACAGGGGTTTCCTAAGAACCATCTCCTCCCCATCAAGCATACAGGAGTGGAGGGATGGGAATCCCCAAGTATAAGCTCCTTCCTCTGGGTCAGAAACTAGGCAACAAGGGGCAGAGGGGCCCTGCCCAGCTTGCTCCTTGAGTTCTGACCCAGAACTCTCCCTCCTGGGAAGCATCTACCTCCTCACAAGAGCAGCTCTGACAGCAGGTCCTTCGGCTGCCTAGACAGGAGGATGGGACTGTCCTGGCCCCTCAATGGGCAGGCACTGAGGCCCTTCATGGGAAGCGCCGAATGATATTTACCAGGATGTGGAGAGAGGTCTCTAAGGTGAGGTGTCCTGTCTCCTGAGGCCTTTCCCCCTCCCACCTGGCTCTGGAGGAGGCAGTCCGTGCAGCAGTGGCAGCCTAGTCCTGGGACTTCCCATTGCCCATCCCCTCCACTTCCTCAGGATGCCTTAGCCCAGTTGGGGCTGGCGGCCCCCGACTAGATCCCCACTACTGCCCATGGAGCCCAAGCCCCCAACAATCCCAGACTTTATATTCCTCCCCTTTCAGCAGCACTCCTCACCCCTTTCCAATCTCCCCCAGCCCATAACTCAGCATCACCATCCTGTGCCTTAGCTCCCCTTTTTTTTTTTAATTTTTAAAAACATTTGGGGTTTTTTTTTTTTTGGCTGCACCACACAGCTTCTGGGATCTTAGTTCCCTGGGCACGGATTGAACCCAGGCCCTCGGCAGTGAGAGTGCAGAGTCCTAACCACTGGACCGCCAGGGAATTCCCTAGCTATCTTTGAATCAAACATCGAAAAAATAGAACTTCTTGTTTTAAAAAAATAACATTTACTTTTTCTTCTGATTACAAAAGTAACATATGTTCATTGTAGGTAATCTGGGAAAACACCAAAAGCACCAAAAAGAGGAACATGAGACACAGCAATTCCACCGTCTAGTGGTAAACACCATCAACATCTGGTGTGTCCTAGTATTTCTATGTGACTGCAAAAATGTGTTCCTTCCAAACTTTCTCGGGCACATTAGTCCCCTCAGGCTCACCCTTGACCTTCCCATCTCCCCCTCTTGCCCCATCTGTTCTTCTGCAAGAGGACTGTCAGGGGCTGGTCCAAGACCGATTCTTACTACAATCCTAGGGTGGGGATTGCTCTCCCCATTCATAGGTGAGGAAGATGAGAATCAGAGAGGGGAAGAGTTGAGATCACACAGCTTAATATTAAGGGGTTTTGACTCATCTGTCTGGATCCAAAGCCTGTGTCTCCAATCTGAATAAGCTTTCCGTTCAGATTCCCTGCCTTCTCAAGCCCACTCAGAGGGATTCTGCAGGGGTCGGAGAAATAACGGATCAAAGTCCTGAGGCAGGAAGGCCCCTGAGTCTAGTGTTTGAGGTGGGACTCCTTGGGCCAGTTCCCTAAGGCAGGACAGTCCCAACAGGATCACAGAGCATCCTCCCTTTCCCCAGGAAAGCATCTCATGTCTTCCACCTAATCTCATATCCTAGATTGAGAAGGCGGATTGGGTGAATCAGAAGTGGTGGCCCCGCGGCTTCCCTGGTGGCGCAGTGGTTGAGAATCTGCCTGCCAATGCAGGGGACACGGGTTCGAGCCTTGGTCCGGGAAGATCCGACACGCCGCGGAGCAGCTAAGCCTGTGCGCCACAACTACTGAGCCTGCGCTCTAGAGCCCGCGAGCCACAACTACTGAGCCCACGTGCCACAACTACTGAAGCCCGTGCACCTAGAGTCCCCGTGCTCCGCAAGAAGAGGAGCCACCACAATGAGAAGCCCACGCACCGCAATGAAGAGTAGCCCCTGCTCGGGGCAACTAGAGAAAGCCCACGCGCAGCAACGAAGACCCAACGCAGCCAAAAATAAATAAATAAAAATTAAAAAAAAAAAGAAGTGGTGGCCCCTTTTCAGAGTGAATCCTTTTAGGCTCACCAAACTAGGAGAATCCTGTCTGCTGAGAAGGAACAGTTCAAGAGTCAGTTCCATTGACAGGTTGGACTTAGGGAGGGGTGTTCTCTGTCCCACCAGCTCTGGGGAACCAGACCAGTTCAGGGGCTGCTTTGGCGCTGAAAGGCAAGGTTGGGAACTGGTACACAGTGCCCCCTGTAGGGCGGGAGCGACCTTCCTTGAAGATACAGACCTGGGAGATTTTGCAGTTGCAGGTAGGCGTGCAACGTGAACTCCATTCTGGTAAGTGCTGGTATCCAGGCCAGGATCAGGAGGCTCCTTCACTTATTGACTGCAGTCTGCACCCAAGATGTCCCTGGGGGCAGGCGAGATAAGCAGAGGGAAGGGGTGAGCAAAACGCTTCCGAGGCCCAGCCCTGAATGAAGGCAGGGGGGCGGACGGGATGCCCGCAGGACTTGACCCAGGCTCCCCAAAGCCCTAAAGCTGCAGTTAGAGGCTCCGTCAGGCTCAGGAACGAGAGGTCATCCCCGCCCACCGAGATGCCACACCAGATGGCGTCTCAGCACAGCGAAAAGCCTTCAACTAACTGCATCCAAACGGCTGGGCGCCGGTTCATGACCTCTGACTCTCCACGCCCCTCCCCCGCCCGGACCCTCATTCGTCTCCACGGTCCGTCCACATGTGTCCCTGTACTCAGGCTCGGGAGCCCAAAGCTGCTCCTGGGAACCGCAAGCCCACTTCCGGCCCGGAGGGGCGTACTCCGCGCGGTGTTGACGGGCACTGGGAGGAGCGGAGGGAGGAGCTTTCGGCTGCGCACTTCCGCTTCCGGTTCTTAGCGTCAGCGCTGGTCGGGGCTCTGCCTTCGAGCGAGCTTGTGGCGTCTGCTGGTGCCAGGAGATTCAAGGTGAGGTGGCCAGGTGGAGAGGCCCGGAGTAGCGGAAAGTTGATGGGACCCGGCCATCGAGGATCCGCCCGCCTGCGAGAGGCGAGGCTCGGCCTTCAGGCTACCTGAAATGGGACTGGGCCGGGCCGGGGGGGTGGGACGTGCGGCTGCCTGGGGTCTGCGGTCGCCGTGGGGTCCGAGGTCCTGGGACTTGGGGCCCAGGAAGACTGCGTTCTGGGGGATTGAGGGGGGCGTGAACATTAAGTCTCAATAACCGGGTGCCTTGGGGCCTGAGGGACCCCTGAAGTCCTGATTCTTTTGCTTCTGTCCCCGCTCTGTGTAGCTCCATCCTGAAGTCCTGATTCTTTTGCCTCTATCCCCGCCCTGTGCAGCTCCAGCCAGGATGATCGAGGTTGTTTGCAACGACCGTCTGGGGAAGAAGGTCCGCGTTAAATGCAAGTATCCACTGGCGGCCGAGAGGCGGTGGCTTCCGGAGGGTGCTTGACATGAATGAGGCAGGCAACTCAGTCTATGTTGTAGGGTGATTTTAGTTAAACCCGGGGGCAGGGGTGGGAATGGGGTCCTGGCAGAGTGCATTCACTACTGGAAATGTCCTCGTCGCGTTCTATCTCCCCCTTCCATTTTCCTTAATTCCTCTGCGCCCAGTACTGATGACACCATCGGGGACCTTAAGAAGCTGATTGCAGCCCAAACTGGCACCCGTTGGAACAAGATCGTATTGAAGAAGTGGTGAGTACAGGGGTAGAGCTGGGGGCTGGACAGGAGCAGGCCAGAAGTTTTTGGTTGGGGGAGGGCTGCAGCCAGCCCTTTGCTTAGGCAGAACTTCCTCAGCTTGCCTCCAGGCTGAAGGGCCTCCTTAGGCTTTTTCCTGAAAAGTTTTTATCCCACAGGTACACGATTTTTAAGGACCACGTATCTCTGGGGGACTGTATCCTTTGACTTCTTGAGGAAGGGTCTCCATACCCGGACTTAGTTCTCTTTGTTCAATACTGGAGTGTATATGAGATTATGCACATAATGTGTTTAACTTAATATGTGGCACATGCTAAGTATTTAGAAAATGGGAGCCATGTAATTATTTTGTTGGGGGAGGAGGGTGGTTGGTGAAATGTTTTGATTTGACTTGGCTTGTAAGACTTTGACATTTTTCAGTCAAAGTATTTATTACTGAGCTCCACTTGAGTTGGGTACGGGAGGTCAGAGTGGAGGGAGACTCGGGCATGTTTGTTGTGCAAAAGGAACATGAACTTTTTTAAAAGTTTGGATTCTTTTCAAATTAAAATGATCCAAACTAAAATGTGGCCACCCTGACCCAACTGTGACACATGGGAGGGGTGGGGATGGAGCCCACAGTGAGGATTCCTTAACGCCTGTACTTCAGATGAAATCCACGATGGGATGAACCTGGAGCTTTATTACCAATAGGGCAGAATTCCTTCTCCCTGTCCTTCTCTCTTCCCCCACCCTCGCCCCCCACACTAATATGGATGCTTGTGTTTGAAAACTCATGTTAATAAAAACTTAGAGGTTGCTTCATTCACTGTTGTCATCTTTGAGTGAGGGCTATCTCTTGAGGAGAGGGTTGGCATCTGGTCGTCACTATATTCTCAGTACCCAGCTGCTCAATAAGAGTTCAAGATTGGATCAATGAGGGAGCCAGTAGACTGGGAGCCTGAATGGAAGACCAGAGCTCTGGGGCTAGCCATGTGTCTCTGAAGGTCAACAGATCCTGGGATTATTGTCACCCTAATAGACCAAGGAACCTCTGGGTAAGGACAGTAGATGTAGTAGTTAGGAATACAGGTTTAGATTCAGAGAGACTGTGGGTGGAATCCCAGCTCTGCCACCAACTGTGACCCTGGGCAAGTTACTTAATCTCCGTTAACCTTCATTTCCTTATCCAAACTGGAACCGACAGTGTTTACTTCAGTGGTGTGTTGTGAAGTGGAGATGAGATAAAACATGATTAAGCAGCCACAGTTCTTAGCGCTTATGAAATCCTTGTGGACAGAGTGAAACAGTGTGGCATAGGCTATAAGAAGAACCCAGCCTCAACAGTCAGACCAACTGGGTTTGAATTTTGATCATTAGCAGTGGAATTTGGAGGAGTCAGACTCTCTGATCCTCAGTTTCTTCCTCTAAAAGGGGGAACCATGATGACAATCACGTTTCCATGAGATAATGATGAGATAATGGATAATGATGAGATAATGGAGTTAAAACAGCAGGATGGGGCTTCCCTGGTGGCGTAGTGGTTGAGAGTCCACCTGCCGATGCAGGGGACACAGGTTCCTGCCCCGGTCTGGGAAGATCCCACATGCCACGGAGCGGCTGGGCCCGTGAGCCATGGCCGCTGAGCCTGCGCGTCCGGAGCCTGTGCTCCGCAACGGGAGAGACCACAACAGTGAGAGGCCCACGTACCAAAAAAAACAAAAAAAACAGCAGGATGCCTGGCATTATTAGCTGTCTCCTGCCTTCTTCCCTCAGGTTTGAGTAGACAGGACCCCAAACACTCCATTTCTGTTCCCCTGGCCACAGACCTTGGGGTCAACCTTGGCCCTGTCCTTTCCCAGAGCCACATTCTGGAGCTGCTTTGAGAGTTTCACCTAGAACCTTGCTCCATCCCTTCTCCCCTCTCTGTGTATTGACTTGGCTGATCCTCCTCAGAACATAACCATGTTCAAGTCTAGCCCACTGCCCCACCCAGGCTCCTGCCTGCCTTTTGCCACCAAGCTTCTTGGGATGCAGACCTGCCGGCTCCCTGGGGTGATGGTCTCACCTTGGTCTCCATTGGCCACCTCCCTACCTGCTCCCTTGGCTTCCCTCCTGTCCCTAGGACTCCACTTCCTCCTGACAAGGTAGAAATCTGTTTTCTGGTAACCCTGCTCTTATAGGTCAGTATCCTCCTTACCTGTCTGCTTAAAAAACAAACCCCCCCAATTTTTTTTGATTTCATGACAACCTTGACAAGGTGAGTCCTTGTTTTCAAATCAGCATAGAAAAGTACAGGCCAAAAATAAGACCCCACTCCTGGCCCCATTCTCTCTCCTGAGGTCAGGCCTTTTTCAGTGCATTTATATAAACTTCAGTTTTATTTTTAAAAAGACTGTGCCAATAACTACTTGTAAAAAAAATCCAAATGTTTTGTGAAAAAATTGTTTCTTATTTTTATAATATCCCCACCGACAGTGGCAATAATTAACATTTGAGTGAATCCAGAAGTTTTCTGAAATACAACCTGTAGTTTTTATACAGTTGGAATAATTATATATTATGTAATATTTGCATACCATTCAGCGGTTTGCTTTTTTATGCTTCTTTCTATATAAATTATCTGTTTCATTCTTTTTCATTAGTATTTTTATTGATTTTTGTTTGCTTTTTTTTTTTCACATCAAAGGGCAGTATGCAGGGATTTTTGTGGTGATGGCTGGAACTGTAGTGGTGGATGCAGGACTCAGCATTTGCCAACCAGGACATAGGGAGAAAGATGGAATGCAGGCTGTCAAATAAATCTGCCTGTATTACAAATGAATCACATGTCCCCACCAAAGGGGTTAGGGGAGAAAGGAGCTGACCTAAATAACCTTGAAAAAGTAATTTGATTTAATACTGTAAGGATAAAGAAAAAAGAATTATACACAAACACTGTACTTTAGTTGGTAACTGTGTTCCTTACAGTGGTATAACTTAGCAAATCTGAAACTAGTTTTGTACATGTATACACACACAGGGTTGGATAATATATTGTATATAATTAGAGCCAGGTTTCTTGCTGCTGGAGAAAGAAGTTACAAATCAAACTAGGAGAGGGTACAGTGGAAGGGAGTGGGTAGAATGAACCCTGTGGGGCTGGATTAGAGTTGGGCGTTATCAGTGTGGACTCATGGTTTTTGTTTAATATGTTTACAGACACATGTAGAAATACAGACATGTGCATATATCCCTATATTTCCTTTACCCACTTAGAGGGACCAGAAGTCGTGACACCCCAGTATCAGTGAGCACACCCAGCAGCCAGATCTTGCTTTCTAAATAATATTCTCCAATAAAAGGAACCAGGGCTTCTGGGAGAAGTAATTTGGGGTGGGGGTGGGGGGGAGGAGAAGTAATTGATTCCAGAGCTAGGGCAGGGAAAATATAAGCTGAGCCCGTATTTTCCTGCTCTTATAGGTCAGTATCCTCCTTACCTGTCTGCTTAAAAAACAACCCCCCAAAATTTGTGTACCAGAAGGTAAGAAGTACTCAAATAAAAAGGATGGAAGCATGTTGAAAGGGCACAGAGGCCAACCTGTGAAAAAGCTCTCAGTGGCCAAATTTGGAACAACTTGAGCAACAAAATAACGATAGTATTGGATTATAACCCAAAGAATTAAATGTCCTTGAGCCCATGCTCATATAAATAAATAACTGAATATGTAAATGAGTGGGGGAGAAGGGACAACTCTTCATTACAAAAGGATTTCAGTTAGTTGTAGAAGGAAAGAGAGAAATAAGAAATCACCCACCCTTGCATCACCGTAGTAATAATTGCTGTAGGCAAGATGCATTAATAGATGCTAAAATTGGTGGGCAAAAGTTTAAGCAGAAGTAGGATATTTGCACAGTCTCAAAAGTATCTCTCCCAAAAGTAGTTATTCATTACAAAGGGGAAAATAGTTCAGATACTGCCCTAACCAAGTGATCAAAAACGTCACAACTGAGAGGCAGCTTCTAAGATGGCCCCTAGTGATCTCATGTATTCATACCCTTGTGTGATCCTCTCCTCTTGAGTATAGTGTAGATCAAACTTCTGACAAACAGAATATGGCATAAGTGATGGTATATCACATCTGAGATTGGGTTGTGAAGAGACTGGTTTCTATCTTGCTTGCTCTCTTGCTCATTGATGAAAGCCAGATGCCATGTGAGCTGCCTTACTGGCCCCCAGCCAGTAGCCAGTGAAGAACTTGTGGTCCTCAGTCCAGTATCCTCTTAGCAACTGAATCGTGCTAGCAACCATAGGAGGGAACTTGGAAGCAGATCCTATCCAGTTAAGCCTTCAGATAAGACCACAGACACCCTTGCTGACACCAGCTAAACTGTACTGGAAACTGAGATGGCAAATGTTAATCCACTAAATTGCGGGGTAATTTGTTATGCAGCAGTTGAAACTCTAATACTACCAGTAATACATTGCAACATCATTGATCACCCAGTATGATGCACTGAGAAGGGCATATGATCTCTGTGGTATCCCTCCCAATAATGCATAACCTCAGTCTAATCATGAAGAAATACCAGACAAACCCCATCATGACCAAACATCAGAATGAGAGACATTCTACTCTACAAAAGTATCAAGAGCATGAAAGACAAGGAAAGACCTAGAAATTGACATATATTGGAGGAGACTAAGGAGACATGACAATGTAGATCCTGGAACGTAAAAAGGATATTGGTGGGAAAACTGGGGAAATTCTTTTAAAGTCTAGTTTAGTTAATAGTATTGTACCAATGTTGATTTCTTAGTTTTGATCATTATTCTGTGGCAGAATTTCTCAAGTTTTGGCACTGTTGACATTTTGGGTGGATAATTCTTTGTGCATTGTAGGATGTTCAGTAACATACTCAGCCTCTACCCACTAAATGCGAGTAGCATCTCCTTTCTTCCATTTGTGACAATCAAAAATGTCTTAAAACATTGCCAAATGTCCCTTGGGAAACAAAATCACCCCTAGTTGAGAGCCTCTGTTCTATTATGTAAGATGCTAATATAAGGGAAGGCTGGGTGAAGGACACTGAAAACTATACTACTTTTGCAGCTCTGCCCTAAGTCTAAAATTATCTTTTAAAAAGTATTATTACTACTGTGCTCATATATGCTTGTAAAAAAGAATCAAAATGTTATGTTAGAACTTAAGTTCCCATTTCTTCCTTCACCTGAATCACCAGTGTTAGTCATTAACATATTTGAATAAATCCAGAAATTTTCTGTGATATAAAACTAGTTTTTACACAATTGAGATAATTGTACATACTGTAATAATACACATAATTAAATTATTTTTTGTTGATTTTTTTTGGTTTTGTTATGCTTTCATACATACTATAATTGCCACACTGTACTGTGACTTGCTTTTTTTTTTCACCCAGCAACACATATCCTTGCTATGGACCAGACATTGTTTTTGAGTGCTTTACATAGATTAACTCATTTAACCTTGACATCAAAGGTATTTATGAGATATGTATTTTTCTTACCCTCATTTTGCAGATGGAGAAGCTGAAGTGCACAAGTTAAGTAATTTGTTCAAGGTCATAGCAAATGGTAGAGCCAGGCTTTGAATCTAAAGCAATCTGGCTCCTGAGTGCTCTTAACCTTCAATTCCCATCCTGCCTCTATAATTTGTCATAGACATGTTTCCCTGTGTTTCATGTCATTACACCTCATTCTTTTTAACGGTTATGTAAGGGCCTGTGCTGTAGATGAACTGTAGTTGAACTCTTCCCTGTTGGTGTCTTGACTCCCATGTCTATCTCCAGCCCTAGGTCTCCAACCACCTCCTCAGTGTCCCACGAGTGCCACAGACTTAATTTTAAATTGACTCATTCAACTATACTTAAATAAAAAAATAAATTAAAAAAATAAATTGACTCAAACTGAGCTCATCATCCTTCCATCCGCGCCTCCCATCTGAATGGCAATGCCAACACCCACTAGTCACCCAGGACGGAGGCAGGAGCCAGACTGGGAGGAAATAGGTGAAGTAAAGTAGACTCCAACGGAAATGTAAGGTGCTTGGGTCATGGGTCAGTAGCATAGGGAAAGAGACTTGCACAAAAAATTAAAAGGAGGTGGGCTAGCTTTGGACATCTGGAGGAAACAGGTGGGAAGACGGAGGATGCAGGAGCCAAATTTAGGCTTCTGGGTTCCTAGCTGTTCATCACCAAGGTAACTGCGTTGCTATGGCAACAGCAAAGGCAGCACAGCCTCTGCCAAGAACCTTCTCTGCTGCAGTTACCTCCATACAAACCAGACACTTCCGCATGGGGAGCTGCGGCCCTCCGGGTACGGCTTAGGAAGGCGGGAATTGCTGCTGCAGTAGCCAATCGGATGAGCTCTGCGGCGAAGGACGCAAAGGAGAGGTGAGGACTTCTTTGAAGCTCGGCAAAGGGCGTTGACAAGGAGGGCTCGTGTCCCTTTCCCACCACTTAGGGGCCGAGGAAAGGAGGAGGGCGGGGCCTGGGTGAGGCCGACCGGGGGCGGGGCCCAGGTAAAACCGTGTGGGGTCCCGCCCACCCCCGCTTCTGCTCAATAGGAAGCCAGAGAGCCCGTCCGGACAGTTGGGGTGTCCAATGAGTGTCGTCGCTAGACCCCGGTGCGGGGAGGGCCCATCCAATCGGCAGCGGCGGTGGGCAGGCGCGGGCGGCAGAGGCGGTGCGGCGGAGGCGGAGCGGGCTCTGCGGCAGGAGGGAAGATGGCGGACGAGGAGAAGCTGCCGCCCGGCTGGGAGAAGCGCATGAGCCGCAGCTCAGGTGCCGTGGGGGTCGGGGCTGGGGCGGGGCCGCGAGGGCCCGCGGAAGCAGGGCTCGAGCTCGCCCCTCGGGCGCGGCGCCGCCCCTCGATTGCCGTGGGGTCTTGGCTCCTCCGCGTCGTCCCAGGGTGACGGCCCGGCTCACCCCGTGGGGGCTGCGAGCCTGAGGAGTGGGGAACCCTGAGGAAACTGAGGCAAGGAGCGGGGCCGGAGAGGCCCCTCGCACGGCCGGGGTGATAGGGGGACGGTGATCCCTCGGCACTCTCTCAGACGATGGCCCTGGCCCTGCCGATCTGACACCTTTCTTTCGGCCTAATGCACGTGACGTCCGGGGAGAAGGTCTTTGCACCCCGCTGGGCCCAGGGGGCACCCCTGGGGGAGGACACCCCAACCCCATGCTCAGGGCGGGGCCCCAGGGTTGCTCGGCCTCGGGTCCACAACCTCCTACTGCTAACATGCCTACTGCCATCCATACCTAATTCTGAGTTTGCGATATCCGCCCGGTGGTATTCTGCCTGAGAACATCCCCCCGTGCTCCGGGACCCGATTTAAGGCTTTTCCCCCAATAATAATGTCAATAATAGGGCACGTTTATCTCAGTGCCAAGCTAGGTGTTTTCTTTCTCTGATTGGCTGCAATTCTGGAAGGTAGGTAGTTATTACTCCCATTTTGCAGGTCAGGAAACTGAGGCCAGGAAACTGAAGGAACTCGCTCAAGGTCATTCATTTCGGGGGGTGGGGACTGGGTTAGAATCCAGTCAGTCTGACTCCACAGCCCCCTGCCCTTCTTACTGCAAACCACTGAGATACACTGAGGTCCAGTGTTTCACTCCGCTGGACCAGAGCTCACAGTAAATCACAGTCGCAGTAAGAATTCCGATTTATTGAACGCCAGGAGCTCTGGTGAGCACTTTGCATACATCATCATCGACTCTCCACATTAACCCCATGAGGTTTGATGTCCTTATTCTCTCACCTCACCCCCACTTTTCAGATGAGAAAACTGAGGTTCAGGGAGATGGAGCCCATTGCCAAGGTGTTAGAGGCAGTCAGTGGCTCAGCTGTCACGCACCCTGCTGCAGCCCTGGCTGTGACCTGCAGCATGAAGCTGATGCTCTGCTCAATTCAGGGCCCCCACTCCCTCCATTTCTTCCCAGTGCAACCCTAACAGTGTTCCCCATGGGTGACATCCGTCCCTTCACGTTGGTGGGCACAAGTCCTCCACGTAACCCAGGCAAACTCTCTGCCCCTGGGATGACAGCCTATCTCTACTGGGTCCTACTTCAAGCTTATTGTTTGCGGCCCTCACTCCATGCTCCTTAGTCTCTGGGTAACATCTGGCCCCAGTAATGCTGGCCCCCAGTTCTGCAGCAGAGTACACTGGGTAGGGGAAAAGAGCAGAGCTTTTGTGTCTGACGCACATGGGTACAGTTCCTGCCTCCCCCACATGTGCCTGGAGCAGAGTAAACACCCAGGAAATGTTGCTTAGTTTTGTGGTCTATAAAATGGACATAATAGTTGCTACCACACTCCTGATGTGTGCCAGGTGCTATCCTAAGGACGTTACAGATATGAACTCATACAGCCCTTACAGCAACCCTCCAGGCAGGTATTGCCGTTATCTCCATTTTACAGGTGAGAAAACCGAGGCCCAGGGAAGGTTGATCATACAGTGAGTGAGTGGCAGAGTGGCAGATTTGAACGGGCGGTCTGGCTGCTGAGTGCACGCTTGGAACCTTTCTTCCTCACCTGGGGTTACTTTCCCCCTTGAAGTTATGAATGACTGAAGTTATAACGTGGTCTTATTGCTTGTTTGGTGTCTGTCTGCCCCCACCTAGAATGTTAGCTCGCTAAGACCTGGTGGCACTGGTGGACAGCAGTGGGTTGGCTGAATGGAGGCATCTCACTGGCCAGTCCCTTATCACGGCCTTACGGTGGTGTCCTCTGAGCAGGTCCCAGCTGAATTCCACTCCCCCCTCTTCCAGGCCGGGTGTACTACTTCAATCACATCACTAACGCCAGCCAGTGGGAGCGGCCGAGTGGCAATAGCACTGGCGGCGGCAAAAATGGACAAGGGGAGCCTGCCAGGGTCCGCTGCTCACACCTGCTGGTCAAGCACAGCCAGTCGCGGCGGCCCTCGTCCTGGCGGCAGGAGAAGATCACCCGGACCAAGGAGGAGGCTCTGGAGCTGATCAATGGTGAGCAGAGGTGGAGACAGGGTCTGGGGGCCGGCGGGGGGCAGGTCCCTCTCCCCAGGGGCCAGACTGGGCCTTGCAGAAATCATGCCAGACCCTCTACCCCAGCTTGCTCAGCTGTCAGCTGTGGCCTTGACAGACCTGGAAGTGCCTCAAGCCTGCCTCCCACGGCTGCCTCTCCTTTTCCTCTCCAGCTGGTATTTGAGGGTGAGCCAGGGTAGGGGTGGAGGACCCAACCTTGGGGCTGGCAGACCTGGGTTCAGACGGTAGCCATGCCACTATAAGCTCCTTGACTTTGGGACATTCACGTTGCTTCCTTGAGACTCAGTTTTCACCTCTGTAAAATGGGCATCATCATATACCTGCCTCCAAGGGCCATCGTGAAAGCTCAGTGAGATGAGAGTGCGTGGCACACAGTGGGTCCGCATTCAGTGGGAGCTATCCTTGAGAGTAGTATCATCAAGCAGGGTCCTGGGGCACATGTATGGATGGGTCAGGAGGCAGGTTGGAAAGGTAGAGTCGGTGAATTAACTCTGCCCTGAAGGAGGAGGCTGTTCCTCGTTCTGTTCTGTGTTTCCTCCACAGTCTAGAGCAGCAGTCGATAGGCAAACTTTTTCTGAAAAGGCCAGATGGTAAATATTTTAGGTTTTGCGGGCCATACAGTCTCTGTCAGCTCTGCTTGGTAACTCCATAGCAGCCATAGATGATATGTAAACAGATGGGTGCGGCTGTGTGCCAATAAAACTTTATTTACAAAAACAGCAGGATTTGACCCGTGGGACATAGTTTGCAGCAGCCTGGGCTACAGCTGTCCAGCGTGGCCACCACCACCTACATGTGGTTATTTCCATTTAAATTAATTAAATTTGAGTCATATTAAAGATTGGGTCCTCAGTCACACTGGGCACACTGTTCAGTAGCCACATGTGGCTAGTGGCTGCCATCTCGGACAGCACAGATAGAGAAAGTTTCCATCCTTGCAGGAAGTTCTGTTGGACAGTGCTGGTCTGGATCACACGTGTGGTTTCACCATCCACTCAGCCTCTCTCACCAGAGATCCCAGACCCCTCCTGGGCCCTCCAACCCCACATAACCCGTCTCTCTCCCATGCCCAAATAGCCTGAGCGCCCATCCAGCTCTGCCAGGTCCTGGCTGTGTGACCTTGAGCATGTTACTTAACATCTCAGAGCCTCGATCTTTTCACTTGTAAAATGAGAGTTATGATAATAGGACCCACTGCATAGGGTACTTGAGAAGACTCTGACCTAATGCAGTAAAGCATGAATACCAGCCTTGGCATCTAGTAAATGTTCTGTAATTGCTGGTGGCGATTATGATGGTTGTTATTAGCACAGCCCTGGCATAATCAGTCCATATTGGCTGTTGTTTTGCTATGACATCACTGGTCTGGTACTTGGCCAGTGGGATTTTATTTTATTTATTTTTGTTATTTATTTATTCATTCCTGGTTGTGTTGGGTCTTCATTGCTGCGCATGGGCTTTCTCTAGTTGCAGCGAGCGGAGGCTACTCTTCGTTGCGGTGCGCAGGCTTCTCATTGTGGTGGCTTCTCTTGTTGCGGAGCACAGACTCTAGGTGCGCGGGCTTCAGTAGTTGTGGCACACGGGCTCAGTAGTTGTGGCGCGTGGGCTTAGTTGCTCTGTGGCGTGTGGGATCTTCCCGGACCAGGGATCAAACCTGTGTCCCCTGCCTTGGCAGGTGGATTCTTAACCACTGCGCCACCAGGAGAGTCCCTGGCCTGTGGGATATTCTTAAACACACCTCTGCCCACACCTACACCCCCCATACAGTGTCTGGCACCTGATAAATAGCACCTCTTAGCCTCCTACCTCCCAGCCTGGTAGAGCAGAGCCAAGCTCTTGCACAGAATCTTGAAGGCAGATTCAAAGAGCTCACCTCCTGAGCTCCGTGAGGGCAGGGACTGGATCTGTCTCTTTCCCCACTGTATTCCTGCCACCCAACACAAAGCCTGGCCCACGGCATTGCTCACAGCCTGGTTTCCTGAATCAGGAGGAAGCGAGAAGGATCCCTGGCAGAGGAAGTGGCAGAAATGAAGGCCTGTGGCTGGGCTGTAGGTAGGACTCAGGGGAAGGCTGTGCAGGGGACTGAAGAGGGATGAGACCCCTCAAGGGCAGGTCCCAGCCAGGTGGAGGACGGCTCAGAGTGAGGCCAAGAGTTTGGGTCCTTTCCCAGAGACCGCAGGAAACACATGGCCACGTGTGACTGGGAGGGGGGCCCTGTGGCGCTGGCTTTTAGGAAAGAGCCGTGTGGCTGGAGGGTGACGGACCAAGAAAGCCAGAAGGCCCAGGGCCCAGGCTGGCTGGACCAGCGGTGAGCTGTGAGCAATGAGTGGGGTCTGGCGGCCCCAGGGGAAGAGGACGTGGCAGGAAACCCGGAGGAATCACGAGATGACCTCTTGGGTCCTCCTAGCTCCTAGAGGGGTCCCTGTTCTGAGGCTTCCGAACCACATGAGAGTGAGCAAGAGGTGATGGGCACTTGGAGGTTGAGCAGAGGAGGTGCCATCACTGGTTGAGGGGGTTGGGAAGAGGCACAGTCTGGGGAGGGACTCACTAAATCTGAGGGTCTGAGGAAGAGACGTTGGCAAGGCAACCGTGAGAGGACCTGGATTCAGCAGAGCAGCAGGCCAGAGACAGAAGCCCTTGCGACAGTCCTGGCCAGAGATGGCAGGTGGACATGGGGATATCTGAGCATCACGTGGAAGGAAAGCTGTTGGGCCCTGGGGACTGCCTGGGAGTGGCAGATGAGGATGCCCCCCAACCCATCTCTAGAATGGACAGGGGTGTGTCTGGTGGGGCTCACACTGCAGTGGGAGCCTGGCGGTGCTGAGGTCAGCCGGGGTCTTGGGAAGGGGTGTCTGGGGGTGTGCCCAGTGAGCAGCTGGGCCCTGGGGCCTAGCCTTAAGTCAGCGCACACTCGGGAGTGTTAGCAGGGGTCCGACATGCCTGCCTGTGCCAGAGGGCCTGGTGGAAGCTGTGGGAGGAATTTCAACTAGAAACACTGTGACTTGAACTTGGGGCAGGTACGAAGCAGGTAGAGTAGATTCTAGAGAGATTTAGGAGGCAGAATCGGGAGGATAGGGTGATGGATTAGAGGGGCAGGGGTGGGGTAAGGTCAGAACCAGTGTGGCCCAGCCCTGGAGTCACACAGAGATGGATCTCGGTGCCAGCGGTGTAGCTTCAAGAAAGTGTCTTTACTCTCGGAGCCTCAGTTGCCTCATCTGTAGGATGGGGACAGGGTGGCCATGAAGATCCAGGGGCCAGCCAGCAGCTGAATGCTCAGCAGAGCAATGGGCTCAGTGTCGGACGCTTCCTGTCTACACAGCAGAGCCTCGACCCCAGTCATTTAGGAGTGTGCGGTGGGCACCATGGTCTGGACAAGGCTTCCGCCTACCAAGAGCTCCCCGCTGCTTCCCCATGGCCCATGGGTGGAGCTCTGGGCCAGGACGTGGGAGGCCTGGTGGGTTTAGCGTGCAGACCCTCCAGTGACCTTGGCCTGAGGCAGGCCCCCTCGAGGGTCATTACAAGGGAGCAGTGAGATGGCCCGGGCCATGGTGCACTCGGTAACCAAACACTTGTGTGGCACATCAGCAAGCTCTGGGCGCCTGGGCTTGGTTTTCTGTTTCGTGAGAGTGGATGTTGTCCCCCCTCCCCTGTTCTCGTCATGGGCTTGTTCCAGGTGATAAAGAGACCAGGATTTGGGCGGCACACTCTGCAGCTGGCAGCCTGGGTCTGTCAGTTCGATTTTAGGTCCTGTGCTCCCCAGTTGCCCCGAGGGGACAGGCTGCCGGCAGTGTGTCCACATTTTCTGCTGAGGCTCCTTTTCCCAGTACTGGCTCCTCTGCAGCTGCTGGGCTGCGGCCACAGGCTTGTCAGGGATCTGGGGACCGGCTGCCTGTCATTGCCAGTGTCCTTGTGTAAGGAAGCCAGGCCATGGAGAAGCCCTCCCTGCCTACTCCCATCCCTCCATCCCCACATGCCCAGGGCCTGAGGGTCCCAGGGAGGCCCTGATGTGAGCAGCAGCCCCCCCCTACATGTAACTGTGCCCAGGGCCTGAGGGTCGGTGAGCACCTTTGGCCCAGTGTCCCCACCCAAGGTGGGTGGCTCCCTTCTAGCCTGCTGGTTTCAGGCTGGGTGTCTGGCCTCTCTAGGCACCCCCTGCTGGGATTTGGGCCTTGAAGGAAGGCAGACCTAACCCTGTCACCTTTTTCCCTGTCCAGGCCCCTTCCCTAGTTTGTCTCTAAACCTTTTTATTTTTTCTGGCCGTGCTGTGCAGCATGTGGGATCTTAGTTCCCCGACCAGGGGTAGAACCCACGCACCCTGCATTGGAAGCTCAGAGTCTTAACCACTGAACCTCCAGGGAGGTCCCATCTAAACCTTTTTAGAGTCAGAGACCAGTCCGTTTGTTCACTCACTTTCCCTGAAATAATTATGGTGCAGCTCAGGCTGCTATGACAGACTACCAGAGGCTGGGTGACATTTATTTCTCACAGTTCTGGAGGCTGGAAGTCCAAGATCAAGGTATCGACAGGTTTGTTTTCTTCTGAGGCCTCTCTCCTTGGCTTGCAGACAGCCACCTTTTGTGTGCTCACAAGGCCTTACCTCAGTGCATGCAGTGGGGAAAGAGAGAGAGAGCTTTTTGGTGTCTCTTCTTAAAAGGACACTAATCCTGTCAGATCAGGGCCCCTCCCTTACCACTCAACCTTAATTACTTCAGCAAAGGCCCTATGTCCAAATATCACATTGGATGGTTAGGGTTTCAATATATGAATTCTGGAGGGACATAAACACTCAACCTGTATTATTTATGGACTGACAGCTAGTAATTGTCAGGGGCTCACTCTGCACCAGGCACTGTTCTGGCAGTAATTCCTTTACCCTTCACAGCAGCCCTCCAAGGTCAGAGCTGATAATTAGCCCATTTTACAGACCAGGCAAGTGAAGCTCCAAGAGACGAAGTCACGTACCAGGGTTGCAGAGCTCAGGATCGGTAGAGCTGGGATCCGAACACAGTAGTTGGGGTCCACAATCTACCCTGCTCTGCCTCAGCTGCCCCGTTGGGTGAGGGTTAGATGGACGCTGTCTGGGTAGGGGGTGTTGCCGGTCAGGTGAGGCAGGGCATTGCTGAGAACAGCCCAGGGTGTCTGGTTTGCACTTCCTTTCTTGCCTCCTCTGTAGCATTTGAGCCTGAGGTTCACAGAAAAAAGGCATGAGATTCCAGCATTTCCATCTACAGAACCCAGTGGTGGATCCCTCTCTCTCCTTCCCCATGACCTGTTTCTGTCTCATTTATTCACGAATTCCTTCAACATTAGTGAACACCTGTTCAGTGCACAGCACGGGGAGCTGGGGACACAGCAGTGAGCAAGGCCGACCTGGTCCCTGTCCTCCCCGTGTGAGGCGGCAACAGACGCACAAACAGGAAAGGGGTAAATGCAGGGCCCAGGGAGGCACCTCGCCTAGTGAGGCCTTAGGGAGACTCCTGGGTGAGACCAGAGGACAGCAGATGAGCTTCGGGTGGGAAGAGACGATTAAACAAAGGTTAAGCAAAGGCTGAGAGGTGGGGGGCGGGGGTGGGCAAGACTGGGCGGGACACCATGGGGGGTGTAAGACTGAGCTGAGGGGACACAGGGAGTTCTGAATGTAGCCTTGCATCCTGACTTATGGCCAGACCCCTGAAGGTCAGCTTTTGAAAGGAAAGCTCAGGAAGGAAGCGTTGTTTCTTTAAACAAAATCATTTCAGGCTCCTATCCAAGCAGAATATTTTCTGAGACAGTTGGCTGCTCAGAGGAAGTTTTGGGTGCTATGAACTATGGGGGACATGGGAATTCTTTGGCATTTCAGTGGTTAGGACTCCGCTTTCACTGCTAAGGACCCAGTGAACTAAGATCCCACAAGCCATGCGGCTGGCCAGATAAACCCCCAAAAAACAAACAAACAGGGCTTCCCTGGTGGCGCAGTGGTTGAGAGTCCGCCTGCCGATGCAGGGGACACGGGTTCATGCCCCGGTCCGGGAAGATCCCACATGCCGCGGAGCAGCTGGGCCCGTGAGCCATGGCCGCTGAGCCTGCGCGTCTGGAGCCTGTGCTCCGCAACGGGAGAGGCCACAACAGTGAGAGGGCCGCGTACCGCAAAAACAAAAACAAAAACAAAAAACTATTGGGGGGCAAACGCTTGGCTTTTATCAGTCTTTAGGCTGCTGTTGCTTGCACACATGCACTGTGTGCACACCTTGGCCGGGCCACCTACTCTCAGGGGTTCCCTGCCACTGTGCCCACAGCTCCAGCTGCTGGAGGATGCAGCAGGGGGTGCTTGTGCAGGGCTCAGGGCTGGGCCCGACTCCCCAAGTGCTGGGCATGTGCAGCAGTGCCCGCCAAGGTACCTGGAGGCGGGCAGGTGCACTGGGGAGCACTGTGCACTCAGGATTCCCTGGCTGGTGTTACTGAGGTCCGGACAGAAGAGAGAGGAGATATCCTGGTGCTGCCCGGGTGAGGCTGAGGGCACAACCAGAATCCAGGGAGAGGAGGAGGTAGAGGAGGGGTATCCTAGTGACATCCGGTTCAGATCGCAGTCACCTGTGAATGCGTCTGGCACAGGGGGATCACCTACCTGGCAGCCCCAGGGCGGTGTAGAGAGCACAGCAGAGCATTACGGCAGAAGCCACTGCAGCATGCGTGCAGTCCACAGAGGGTGGGGCTTGTGTCGCATCCGACGGAGAGCCTGCCTGACCAGGCGGCGCGCCACGGTGACGGCCAGCGCAGACTGCGAGGTGCGGGCAAGGAGGACCAGGGATGGGCAGGTCAGAGAGAAGTAGGGGCAGCCTCATCAGCGGCTGGCACAGCCCACACGGAAGAGGGAACAGGATGGTGACAGCAAGGGCCATTTGTCAAGGCGTCTGTCTGTGCCGGGCACTGTGCTGCGGGGCACTGTGGCCTGCTGGCAAATGGCTGACAGTTGAGGCTCAGAAGCAAAGGGACGGTGAGGACAGAGCGAGAGTGACAGGGCCACGGGGGAGGCAGGGGTTACCGGGACAGCCGTGGAAGCAGCCGTGCAGATCAGATGCCGGGACACGCAGTTGCTGCTGTGACATGCAGTGAGACGGGGGTGGGTGGGGAGTGATAGGTGTGCTGTCACCGTCGTTCCAGGGAGATAGATGGATACCAGTGATGTTGAGGTCGGACAGGAGTCGGAGGCCCATGGGCCGAGGTGAAGTTTGCACCAGCCGCTCATAAGGCAGATGGCCTGGCTGCGTGTCTGGGCCTCAGAGCACCAGGTAGATTAATCCGCGGTGTCACTGTGGTGCTCAGACAGGTACCAGGCGTGTCACAGCCTCGTTTAGGTCAGACAGGAGCAACGGGCAGAGGTGTCACCATGGAGTTCAGAAACCCACCGGTGGGTGTGACAGGGTGCCTCTCACATCCAGCGTGGGCTGGTGTCCCGTCGCTAAGCTGGGGGTGGTGCGTGGTCCCAGGTCCCCCCAGGGGCCTCAGGGATAATGCCCCCCAGGAGAGTGGCTGTCAGGGAAGCCAACGTAGGCCTAGCTCGAGGCAAGGGGCTGTCCGGTGGTGGTCTGGGGAGGACAGGATGGGTTCTTGCTCCAAAGGCTCCTGACTGGACTCAGGAGAGTGGCTGGCGGCCCTTTCCTACCCCCGCACACGCAGGGTCTGGGAGAGTCACACAGGTGCTCGGTGCTGCCCCCTGGCGCCCTCTGCTGGGAGCCCTTCGCCTCAGTCATCCTTTTCCTTCCCTCCCATCAGCCCGGCCTCCCTGTCCCTCCGGGGAGAATCGGTACCCAATGGGGACAGTTTGGGCTGCACAGAGGGTGAATCTGGTGCACTACCAACACACCCTGCTGTCTCTGGGGCGCAGTCTGTGGGAATGACGCGTGTCCCTTCCCGAGCCCCGGCTAGGCCGCCGCTGGGTCTCTTCACGATGCCCCAGTAAGCGGCCCTGGCCTTCCTCACACTTTGGACAGATGAGACAGCTGAGGACCCAGCCGTCTCCTGTGGCAGAGTTGGGCTGGCGCCCTGGCCTCCTGCCTTTCTCCTAGAAGCCTCTAGAAAACTCTCCACTGGGGCTTCCACCACTGCCCTGGGGCTCTTGGGGGACCCCTGGGTCCCAGTGTCCCTTTGTAACTTCTGTCTTCTGCTGTCCTCCCCAGAAGGGCCTGGGGGGTAGATTTTCTCAGAGTATGTGTGAGGGTAGGAAGAGGCCATGCTCTGTTCATTGTATGTTGCTGAGTGTATGTGTGGTGGGGAGTGACACAGCGGGCGGTATTGGGATGGGACGTGAGACCAGCTGGCTGTTGCGGTCACCACAGGGTCACGGTGTGCATGCATGTGAAAGGCACTTTCTGAGCGGAGTGCCGCCCTCCCTGGAGCCCTCTGCCCCGCCCCACCCCTGACGGGGAGGTCTCCCTGTGTGTCCCCCTTGCAGGCTACATCCAGAAGATTAAGTCGGGAGAAGAGGACTTTGAATCTCTGGCCTCACAGTTCAGTGACTGCAGCTCCGCCAAGGCCAGGGGAGACCTGGGTGCCTTCAGCAGAGGTGCGCGAGGAATGGGCACCACCAAACCCCGGCAGGACCCTCTGACCCACCAGCGCCCGCCCACCACCTAGAGATCGGGAGGGGTAACGCCTGTCGCATGGGCCTTTGGAGTCCACCAGGTGGCAGCAAAGTCCCTCCCTCAGGCTTCAGAGGCCGCCCTGCTGGGGGTCGTGGCCGCAGAGCCTTCTCCCCGGTGACATTCTCTCTTGCGGTGGGGAGTCCATCCGTGTGTCTCTCTGCTCAGTTGTCCCCATCACGGGCCCACCAAGGTGGGTACTTGCTGCCATTTTCCTCTCCTCCTGTTGGAGGTGTAAGGCTGGGGCCCCTTAGAGCCCCAGGGCATGTCCCCCAGCATCCCCTGCCCCGCCCTCATGGGTGGGGAAACCAGGGGTGAGGGGAGGAGGGGGTCAGATCAGCAACCCCGAGTTCAGGCATCTCCAGCTGGGGCTGTGGAAAGGGAGGGGCGGAGGGAACCAGGCCTCCGCCTCCTTCCCACTCCATCCCTGGGGTCTACAGAGCATCGGGGAGGGGCCCAGGATGGGGCGAGGGGTGTCGGGGAGCCAGCAAGGGTCTGTGGACCGCCTGCCCGCCCCAGGAGGCAAGGGAGACAGACAGTGTGGCAGGGGCTGGGGACCGGCACAGGGAGACCAGTTCATCCCTAGAACGCGTCTCTACATGCGCGGCAGAGACCGCAGCTCTGCCCTCATCCCTCACTTGCTGTCCTCAGCCTTCCCGGGGCCTCCCTAATTGCCCTGCTGCCCTCAGCTGGGCCCCACTCGCCACTGTGACCGGGCCCTAAAGCACGTGACAGATGAGTCCAAATGAGCGCCCGGGGGTGCAGGCGGGAGCCCCATCTGCCTGCCCTGCCTGGTCCTGGCCTGCAGCCCGGGTCTTGACCCCCCACCTGCCATCCCTCATGCTTCCTTCCCCAGGTCAGATGCAGAAGCCGTTTGAAGACGCCTCCTTTGCACTGCGGACAGGGGAGATGAGCGGGCCCGTGTTCACGGATTCCGGCATCCACATCATCCTGCGCACGGAGTGAGGGGCGTGGACGGCCCAGGCCCGCCGCACACACACCCCGCCCCCGCCCGGGTGGGTGCGGGGCAGGGTGGCCGGGTGCGCAGACTCCGCTCCCTGCTGCCGCTGACCAGCGGGCACCCCTCCCTGCTCGTGTCACACAGTATTTATTGATCCCAAAATGGCTGGGAGGGGGGCTCTTCACCACCGGGGGCTCCCTGCCAGACTCGCCTCCCCTTTAGGAATTGACTTCAGAAGGGCGCGGGGTGGAGAGGCTCGCCGGGCTTCCACATCCAAGGGCTGGGGGTGACCTGTCCCAAAGAGAAGGCCTGGCTAGCTGAGCCGCCCCCTGTGTCCCCCCAGGTCCGGGACGGGGGCGGGGGGGGGCAGGAGGGCCTTGAGTTATTTCTGGTTTTGCCACCTCCCTCTATTCGGTTGCAAAAAGCAAACGCTCCGCCTGGGGCCCGGGCTGCCTGCTGCTTGGGGGCCCTCTCTAAGCAGCAGTGCAGCACCTTCCCCAGCCTCCATTAAACCTGGAACCGGTGTTCTGCTGTCCCTGTCTCTCATTTCCTCCCTGCGGAGGTGAGTGGGGCTCGATTGGAGGAGCGATCATCTCCCACCATCCCTGGCGTCCAGGTGTCCAGGCCGCCTTTCCTCCCTGAGCAGCCTCTCCTCTTCCTGGGCTTGGGGGCATCCTAGCGGCAGCTGGACTCTCGGGGAATTGGAGCATTGCTCAGCGCCAGCGCTCCTCACACTCGGGTGTTCAAGGGCCCTGACCCCCCAGCTCTGGATTCAGCAGGTCGGGTGGAGCAGGGCATCCTCGGGGAGCCAGATTGAAGCCCCCGTGCCCTGGGTGCTCTCGCCGCCCCCCTCCCACCAACTCCCTCCACGCACGTGGGCCACTTGAGTTAGAATGAACTACGCCCAGCACCCTGAGGCCTGCTTCCCTGTCGCCACAAGCGCTCTGGAAGATTGTGCTTGGGTCCTGCGCCCTCTGCAGGCGCCGTTACCATGGCAGCAGGGGGCCAGGCGGGTGGGGGTTCCTGCCGGGCGCCTCTGAGAGCAGGGATCCTGCCCCGCCCTCTGGGGGAGGGGCCTCCGTGGAGCAGAGGGAATCGCTGTGGCACATGGGGGTGGGGGTGGAGGGGACTCTTCCTCCTCTTCAGATTGGGGGCTGGGGTGCGGCCCACCTCTTGTGCATCACCTCCTCGGAGCTGCCCCGGGGCCAGGGCCTGGGCTGGGGGCTCAGGTCAGTCAGGAGGTTTGCGGCGCTGCTGAGAGGCGGTTAGGCCTGGTCTGCCCACCTGCTTCACGGGGACCAGCCCGGGGCGGAGGCGGGGGGCAGGTGGCGGGCTAGCGGGGCTTGGGCACCTGAGGAAAATAAAGCCCTTCCTGGCCTGACACCAGGGAACACCCCGCCCCCCGCCCCCCGTCCCCGACGAAGCTGAGTCTCTGATAAAAGCCCCGAGAATCAAACAGCCACCTGGGCCGACTCCCATCTGGCCAGCTTCTGGAGCCATCGCTCTCTGCCTGCCGCCTGCCAGAGCGTTTGTCATTAGGAAGGTTTAATGAATTTCCTCTCAGCTCTGGTGGGCTGGGGAGAGCCGGATGGTTGGCTGCGCCTCCAGGCAGAATCCTCTCCCACCGCCCGTGGCGGCCACAAGGCAGGCAGCAGCCCTGCTGTCTGCGCCAACCGTTCTGTGGTGTCGGGGGAGCCACTGCACCCCTCCAGGTCCAGAGGAGCCTCTGGGAAGGATTGGAAATGAGTACTTGGGGGCGGAAGGGTTTTCAGGGTCCTGCTCCAAGGCACCGCCTGAGGGTGGGCCTGTGCCTTGCTCTCAGCACCAAAGGCCTGGGGAAGGTCTCCCTGGGCTCCCAGGCATCTGAGATGCTGCCGGGGAAGGGAGGGTGCGGGGTGTGTGTGTGTGTGTGTGTGTGTGTGTGTGTGCGCGCCCAAGCCTGCATGTGCCCATGTGACTAGTTGGCCTTAGGTGTGTGTCTGTCCTGTGTGACCCGGGGGTCCCTCCGTCTGGGCGTGACCACCTGCCTCCATGGACCTCCCTCTTCCTTTGTCTAGCTGTGCAGCGGCCAAAACCCAACACAAAAGAACGTTGCTCTTTGGTAAACATGCCCCCAGAGCCCACTCAGCACGCGTGATTCACGAGCTGTGGCTTGTGTCACCTGCTCCACACCCCTCCTGCCCAGAAGTGAGGCCCTAAATCGCAGGCCTTCAGCGTGGTGAGAGTATACTCTTTGTCACTGGTCTGGCATCTCCTGGCCCACTCGACCCAGGGGGCTGGTTTCCACTCTTGCCGTTTTCACCAGCTCAGGCTTCTGTGGCCGCAGAGCAGGGCTAGAGCCAGTTACTTCAACTCGGGGTAACATGGGTACTGCCACGGGATGGGCTACAAAGCTTCCCCGATGTAGACAGACACACCTCCACAAAAGGGGAAGCAGGGGAAGCAGTAGGCAGCCTAGGACACACGCAGATGACACGCAACCCTCGCCTGGGTCGAGGGGCAGGGAGTTAATTACTCCTTGCCTGCCTTGGTTGGAACAAAAGCCACCAACCCCAAAGTATAAGGAGGGCTGGGCCTGCCTCTCTGTGTGTGTGTGTGAAAGAGAGAAGGGGCGCCTGTGGGCATCTGTCTGATGCCCAATACAAATCGGAGGGATGGGGCGCAGATGTTCTAGGTGCCCTCGCCCTGTGCCTGTTTTTTGTTTGTGTGTTTGTTTTTTAAAAGCAGATACAGAGCGAAGTGCCTCTCAAGGTGCTTATCCAGGAATCGATTCTCTTCAATGTCGAACTTGTTAATTTAAATGGAAATTAATTGCTTTTCTTGAAGATTTCTTTAAAAATTGGTTTTAAATGAGTGCATTAGGCAGTCGCATTTATTATTCATTGGTTTCATCGGCAGTACGGCCCCAGTGTCCCGAGTTCCCGGAGATGCCATCACGGAGCGGAGATGATTTAATCAGGCCATTAATTAGAGACGGGGAGACAGGGAGGGAGGGTTCCTCCCAGAGGAGAAGCTTGGCCTCCGTGGCCTCAGCAGGGCCGGGCGGGGGGGGTGTTGTCTGGGCCGGTGGGCTGTTTGCACAATGTTTCTGCTGGAGATTTCGGGGGGGCCGTGTGTTGGGGCGTACGCGGGGGTGGGGAGTGGTCAGCACTACCTTTGTTCCCGGCCACAGCTTCAGAGGCGACTGTCTCCCCCATCTCCTTGCAGTCTGTCACCCAGGCTACCAAAGATCTGGCTAAAATAAAGCCTTCATTTTGTTTTTCCCCTTCTATGACCCCCTCCCACCCCACCTTAGTCACACTGCCGAGGTTCCTGAGGACTTGGCCTTTGCTTACTTCAGTCTTCCCCACGCGCTCACACACCCCTTCCCTTCCTGTCTCTGATACTTGCTAGCTTTGCCCGTCCTTCCCCTCCAGGAGCTCCAGTCCCCATGTAGGTCCCCATGTCAGGGACTGTCCCTGCCCAAGCCCGGGCACGGGGCGTGGGTGTGTCCAGCGGAAGGGCCCCCATGCACTTTCAGACTTGCTGTCTTTTCTTAATCAGCTAACTCAGAACAGGTGCAACCATACAAAATGATTTTGATGTTACAAAGAAAAAAGAGAAGAAAAAGGAAAAATTCTGTGTGCTACCCTCTCATATCCATATTCTTAAAAGCAGCCAACTTGTTAAAAACCCATTTTAAAAGCTGCCAGATGGGTTACTGATGCACCTGTGTGATCAGCGAGTGAAAAAAAAAAAACAGTGACAAAGAATATTCATTTGAGGCCAGTCTTCATTGTGATAGAGTTCTTGGTTATCTGGATCATGTTGTTTGAAACAAGTTTGGATCGGGTATCCTCTCCTCTCTTCCCAAAGGGCTCTGCCAGGGCCCTCAGCCACCCCCCCCCCCCAGGCTGGGCTTACCTGCCCCTGTTCACAAAGCTTGTGGCCTGGGACAAGGGGACCCAGCTGGGGTGGGCCTCCAGGTTCACCCTCCACCTGGCCTCTTCTGCCCCTTCCAGACACACAGAGCCGCTGAAGCATGAAATGTCAAAGGTCCCGTTTATTCCAGCAACCCGGAAAGAAAAGGTGTAAATAAAATGAACATCCATGCACTCAACTCCTTGGGTCGGGAGGAGGGGACGTGAAGCCAGGAGGAGGAGGACTGAGTGGGACGCAAAGAGGGAAGGGAGGGAGGGAGAGAGACAGGCAGAGATAGCTGGAGAGTCACATCGAATAAAAGATAGAGAGGCCTCAATAAACAGAAAGCGAAGTATCAAAATCAGAGATCAATAAAGAAGAGACAATACTGAGAAAACGCACTGACAACAGAAGCAGAGAATGAAAGCTGGGCGCAAAGGTGGAGGGAGAAAAAACAGTACAGGAGGGGAGAGGGAGAGAGAGAGAGAGGGCAGGACACAGACAGAAAGATAAATTTGGAAGGACACAGGCGGAGTAGAAAGGGCTCCCGTGGCCCTCACGTGGCTGCGTGAGCGACGACGGCAGCCCCTAGGGGCCCCCAGCGGTGCTGATGACGTGGAAGAGGGTGACATTGTAGAGCACCTGGTGGCCATTGTTCCAGGTGTAGAGGGCCCGCTCGCGGGGGTTGTAATCCAGCATGGAGATGTGGGAGTACTGGTTGTGGAAGGGCACGTCTGTGTACTCGTAGCTGGACGTGTTGGTGAAGTAGGCGAAGTAGACCTTGGCCCCGGCCAGGTGGGAGTTGGTCACGTAGAGCACGCCACAGATCATGAAGGCCTCGCCGGCGCTGCGCTTGGGGTAGCCGGTGTCCCAGGACCGCACGACCTCGAGGGTGTGCGGGTCCAGCCGGCTGACCACGATGTTGCCTGCGTTCTGGTTGGTGGTGTACACGGCCCAGAGCCCACTCTCGTCCACCATGAAGTCCATGTCCGAGAAGCCACCCCAGGAGTAGGGGAAGGTGTTATTGTAGCCGGCCCCAGGGAGGCTCCTCTGCACCAGCACGGAACGCGAGCGGAAGTGGTACTTGACCACCACGTTGCTCTGGTACTTGTTGTAGAACAGGGAGCCATTGTACACCACGTGGCCCGTGCCTGCCCACGGCTGGGGCAGTAGGTGCTGGATAAAGTTCTGGCCTTTGATGAAGTCTCCCAGAGTACGGAACTCCAGGACCCGCCGGCCCTTGTAATAGCCATCCATGTACCAGACCTACGAGAGAGCCGCTGGTCACTGGTGGACCACCACCAATGACCCAAAGGTCCCAGCAGCCACTAAGGAATCATATGGTCATTAGGGATCAACAGTCACTAAGTTGTCATTACTCAGTCATGGGATGTCCTTTCATGACCAGGCAGCATCCCAGTGACTGGGATCATTTGGTCAGGGAGTGCTATTGGTCTCAGACGCTCAGAGGACAGTGCTTGATCCCCAAGAATCGGGGAAACTGCAGTCCCTGGCGACTCACTGGGCCTAAGAGTTCACTGGTCATTGGATATGGGATGGTTAGTGGTCATTAGGCTGCCCTTGGGTGGTAAGAGGTCACGTGAATCCATCGCCCGTGGGTAATTCCTGTACGTCAGCATCCTCTCCGTCAACGTCTTTCGCTGTCACCATGGTATTAGCGTTTGTGAGTGCCCTTACTTATGCTGGTTATTGGGCTAAGCAACCTAAAAACTGTAACGCTGATGTTATCATAACCATTTTTAAGATAAGGAAAATTGAGGCTCAGAGACATTAAGGAACCTCCCCAAGTTTCCCAGCTAAGAATTGGTGGAAGCGGGATATAACTCCAAGTCTGATTTCTTTTTTTTTTTTTGGTGCCTCGTGGCTTGTGGGATCTTAGTTCCCCGACGAGGGACTGAACCCATGCCCCAGCAGTGGAAGCACCAATCCTAACCACTGGACCACCGGGCAGTTCCCCCCAAACCCAAGCTCGTAACCCCTTGGTTGAACCACCATGATGCCTGGGAGGCCAACGATCACAGTGGGGCAGTGGCTATTTGCTGCCTCTAATCTATGACGCTCTATGGCTGCCCAGTGACCAACATCCATCACTAGGATAGTCACTAGGCAGTTAACAGATGGTTCCTGTGGATCAGAGGTGATAGGCAATCGTGACCATGGTGGCCACCGGAAGTTTAAAGGTCATTGAGGGCTTCCCTGGTGGCGCAGCGGTTGAGAGTCCGCCTGCCGTTGCAGGGGACACGGGTTCATGCCCTGGTCCGGGAGGATCCCACATGCCGCGGAGCAGCTGGGCCCGTGAGCCATGGCCGCTGAGCCTGCGCGTCCGGAGCCTGTGCTCCGCAACGGGAGAAGCCACAACAGTGAGAGGCCCGCGTACCGCAAAAAAAAAAAAAAAAAAAATCATTGAGTGGTGCTGGTAGGTCCTAGTCCTTGGGAAGGCAGTGGTCACTGGTGGTTACTTTGAGGTCAGTGGTCACTAGAAGCTGGTCATTAGTACTAGGAACCATTAGTCTCTATACAGTCATTGGAGGTCAGCTGACTTACAGATTCACAGGGCTGGAAAGTTCTTGGTCACTTGGTGGTCGCTAGACAGTCAGGGGGAGGTCCAAGGGCCCTGGAGACCCTAGGACACTTTGGCTTACAAGATAATCATTGATGTGGAATTGCTTGGCGCCTAGGGGCAGCCACAGGCTATGTCTCCTCCTCAGTATAGGTTCTGACCCCTGGTGTGGGCCCAGTCACTCACCCGGCTATCCGCACTGGGGGCCATCGTGTCAGTCATCCAGGAGCCGAAGCGGGACCCCATGGCCCGAATGGTGATGGGGTTACTGACCCCCGTCAGCTTCCCACAGCCTGGGAGGCAGGAACAGGGGGGATGAGGGTGGAGAATGGGAAGAGCGCAAGGGAGGCAGGGCAAGGATGAGGTAGTGTGATCAAACTGAAGAGCTGGGAACAGGGGTGAGGAAGGATCCAGAAATCTGGTCCCAAGCTGGAGTGAGGTTGGGGGTGAGGGACTGGAAGTGTAGGGTCAGGAGCATTTCCAGCTTCTGGGTCTATTTTTGGCCTTGGGTAGGGAGGTCAAGGGTCAAAGTTTCGAAGTTAGAGGTCAAAACCATGCCCTGGGCACACAGAGGGTTTTGGGGTTGGGTGTGGAGGCCAGGGGTCAAGGTCAAGCATCAAGGCATACCCAGCTTCTGGGCACAGGCGTGGAGCCGGGCCTCCAGTGCCATCACCCGCTGCTGCAGGTCCCCGTAGCCGTAGGCGCCCATCTCCTCCTGGATGGCTGCAAGGCTGCCGGAGAGATTCCTCACCTCCTCCCGCAGGCGCACAATGGTCCTCATGTCTGCCTTGTACTGCTCCAGGACCGAGCTCAGGGGCAACAGCTCCGTCATCCTGTCCTTCATCTCCTGCTCCCAAGGTGGAACCATTGCTGATCCCAACCCCTGACCAGTGGCCCAGACCTGAGCCCAGCCTTCAACCCACAACTTCACCCCTTATCTCTGATGCACACCTGGCCCTTGGCATTCAGCCCACACTGGACCCTAGATCTGGGCCAGCCAACACTCGGTCCTTCCCAGATGTGACCCCCACTCTGGAAACTAATGGGCACCGATCCCAATGCTTCTCTTGACCTCTGACCTGAACCCAGAAGGACCCACCTGGAAGCTCTTGGCCGAAAGGGACCCATCGGCCGCCCGGAGCCTCGCATCCAGGCTCCGCATGAGGGTCTCCATGCTTCGCACGTACTGGAGGTCACGGTACGTCCGCAACTCAAGGACCTCCATGGACTGGGAGACGTTCTGAACCTAGGAACTTGGAGGGTTAGGAAGAGCCACACTCCTGTCCCCGTCCCCGGGATGCCACAGACAAGACCTGGCGGGGCCAGAGGCCAAACACCCAACCAACCTTCTCCTCCCAACCTTACCAGCAACCTGACCTCCCAATGGCAGGCCCAATCCATCCACTGGCTACTAGTCTGGCCACCACCACCTCCCACCTCTTCCCTCTTCCCTGCTCTCCCTGCCACCACTCTCGTCCCCAGCAGTCAAGTCTCCACAGAGCAGCCAGACAGAGGTTTTTCTTTTTTCTTCTTTTGGCCACACTGCGAGGCGTGTGGGATCTTAGTTCCCCAACCAGGGATCGAACCCAGGCCTCCTGCAGTGGAAGCACGGAGTCTTAACCGCTGGACCACCGGGGAAGTCCCGAGAGGGAGTTTTTCAAAAGGAAGATTGGATCACCTTCCCCTGCAGACCCTGCGAGCTGGTCCTGCCCCTTTGCCTGCCTACTCGCCGTGTTCATCCACTGCAACCACCAGCCCAACTTCGCTCACATAGATTTGAAGCTTCTTCCGTCCTCAGGGCCTTTGCACTTGCTGATCCCTCTACCTGGAGCGCTGTTCCCTTTGTCTTCGTCGCTGGCTTCGCCTCATCCTTCATGTCTCAACTCCAGCATCACCTCCTCAGAGTGGCCTTCCCTGATCACCCTGCCTTAAGCAGCCACTCACCCTCTCCCCCTTACGTGGTTATTTTCTTTCCAGCTATGACTACTACCTGGAACATTCTTATTCATCTGTCTCCTTTAGGTGGGATCCTCAGAGGCAGACCCAGTGTCTGGCTTGTCCACAGCTGAATGCTCAGTAAATACTAGATGCTCAATAAATACCTTTAGGCTAAATGAGGGAACTGAACTTCCCCTTGCCCTGACCTCTCCTAATCCAGACCGAGGGCCCCCTAGCTCCCACCTCCACTTGGCTAAGTTGAGTTCCTCCCGGCCAAGGTGAACTCAGAGGCAACACTGGATGCTTGTTGAAATATACAGACTTTCCGGAACCATCGTTCACGTGACACTTGGAAGTTCTCAGAAAGTCAAGAGCCTGATACCCATCCTGGATGCCACAAAACATTTTTATGGTCATGGTCAGCAATCAGGGGACACCACATGGCCATTCTGCACTGTTGGGGAAAGCAGTTCCGGTGTCACGGGCAGGGCAGGATCCTACAGAGTTAATGAGTGGAAGACTCCAGTGCCAACAAGGGTCCCTTCTGTCCTCAGCTTCCTCCTCTACAGGATGGCGGTGGGAAGTTGCTAGTCCCTTTCAACACCGACATCAGAGGTGACTAATGGGCCGTTCAGCTGGGTAGTGGCAAGAGACAGCAGTCGGCCTCTAAAGGGCACCGAAATATCCTTGGGAATGTACTGAATGGGGACCAGTTTATATCACCCACAATCAGAAGGGGAAGGCATCTTTATGTAAGTCTCTTGGGATGGAGGGTGAGAAAGGGTCTTAGCAGGTGAGTCTGGCTGAGTGCGTGGTGGGGCCAGAGCTCATGCACCGAAGACTCAGATGCTGCCACTGGGGTTCTCCTTCCCTGTCCCCATACAGCGCTCAGCTTCTCCTCCAAAGAAAGCACTAAACAGATATTGACCGGAATATCCACCTGGAGGGGAGCCAGGTCATCCACCAGTTCTGAATAATCTGCTTGGCTAGATCTGGCCCCGGCTGATCTGGATGGGGGCAGAGGGCAGGGTGGGAATTGGGAGATTTTTCACAAGGGAACCTGGAAGGTTCTTACCTTCTCCATCATCTGCCGCAGCTCCCGGCTTCGGCCATCGCGGGAGCAGGTGCTCTGCGCGGGGATCACGGCCGTGCAGATGCATTTTCCGTCGGGAGCCTGGGCCGAGGTGTACAGCTGCCAGCCTTCCTCTGGGCTTTGGAAGAGGGTCTGCGGGGAGGTCGGAGTCAGAGAGTGGGAACCCAATGGGGGAATCACCCCATCGCTCCTGGGAGAGAAAAGGGGCCCCGGAGAGATGACAGAAGTCTTTTGCTGGACCCTTGGAATGTGCCAGACAGTGTGCTAAGTGCCAGACGTGTGTGATCTCAATCCCTCCTCAGGGAGCCCCATTTTACAGATGATAAGACTGAGGTATGAGGGGCGAAGGAACATGGCAAGGAATTGTGGGATGTGAGCCCTTCCAAAGAGTGGAATTCATTCTCTCAAACACATTTGCACACGCATGCAACAATGCCTCCATAACCACCATTAGAACATAGACTCAGACTCCTACCAACCCTCACACCTGAACATTCCTCTCTGCTTCTCAACCCACAGTGACAGACAGGTTCTGGATATATCTTGGGGGCCACTAAGCATAACTCTACTATTGTCATTCCCCCTTGCACCAACCCCTGTTCCTGAGAAGAGGCAGGGTGATGGCCAAAGGGTGACCGACTCCTCACAGAGACCTCCAAGCCCTTGACTAGAAGGCGTCACTTTTAGACTCCTCCTAAACTAAACTTCAAGTCAGTTGATGCTGCTCAGATAATTCAGGGATCAATTATGGCTGTGCTTCCCAAACCATGCTCCTTGGAATCCTGGCAATCTTAGCAGGCATGCTGGGAAGACGGTACTCTGAGGTCAAATATGTTTGTGCATTGCTGAGTGAAACGAGTTTCTTTCTGTCTTTTTTTTTTTTTTTTTTGGCCATGCTGCACGGCTTGAGGGCTTAGTTCCCCGATCAGGGATCAAACCCGGGCCCTCAGCAGTGAAAGCACAGAGCTCCAACCACTGGACCACCAGGGAATTCCTGAAACGAGTTTCTTTAATGCAGGACTTATCAGAACCTTTGAAATGCTCATCTTCATCGGGGAACTGATGTTGGTTGTTCAGGTTTTTAAGGGATGCATGTGTCCTATGGCTCATGTTCATCAGAGCCATATTTTTCCAAAATTATTAGAAAATATCTAGTGAATGCCTATTCTATGCCAGGCATGGGTCTGGGATAGGGTCTAGGAAGAGAGAGACGAAGAAAGCATATCGATTGCTGCCCATAGATGTGCAGGAGACAGACATGAATTATGGAATCCTACCATTACTTCTAGAACTATATGCTGCAGTGAATGCTACAAAGAAAGTACAGAGAGTAACAGACCCTCCCAGGCTGAGGGTCTCAGAGGAGGTGCCCCAGGGAAGGGACAAGTAAGCTGAACTTGAGGGATGAGTGAGCCAGGAGAAGGGGAGAGAGGAAGGGACACTTCTGGCACACAAATTCTGACCAATACCTGGAGGGATTGGAGAAACATTGCTCAAAAAGCATTGAATCCTCACTGGATGGAACGTGTTGGGCCCCCAGATCAGGCCCCCTTGAGCTTCCCCAGAACGTACTGGAGTCAGTCACAAGTCCCAGTCTTTTCGTTTTTAATCAGGGCATGGTGGTCTCATTTGTTCAACAAATATTTGTTAAGCTCCTGCTGTGTGTCAGGCTTTGTTCTGGACATTGAAAACATAGTAAACAAACACAAAAGCTCCTCTAGGAGTTACTTTAAAGTGGAGAGCAACAGAAATAAATAAGTTAACACCAAGTATTTAAAGGGTTTTGAGTGCCATAGAGAGAAGTAAAGCAGGGAAGAAATGATGGAGGATGCTAGGGTTGGGGGGTGGTTAGGGTTGCAATTTTAGGGGCCCTGGGAAGGGCTTAATGAGAAGATGTCATTTGAGTAAAGACCTGAAGGAGGTGAGGGAGGAGCCATGAGGATATCTGGGGAAGGATGCTCCAGGCAGAGAGACCAGCAAGTGCAAAGGCCCTGAGGCCGGACCATGCCTGGTATGGTTGGGAAACATGGAGGAGGCTAGTTCAGCTAGAACAGAGTCACCGAGGGAGAGATTGTGCGCGGGGTGGGGGAGATGAGGACAGAGATGGGACAGGACAGCATGTGCAGGGCCTTGTGGACCATGGGGAGGACACATTTTTGCTCTGAGTGAGGTAGGAGCCAAGGAGGGTTCTGTGCAGAGGATGGACAGGACCTGACTCAGGTGTTCACAAGCGCCCCCTGGCTGCTGTGGGGGGGAACAGACTGTGGGTGTGAGGTGGCAAGGGTGGGAAACCAGGGCAGAGGTGACTGCAAGGGTCCAGGCAAGCGGTGATGGGTGGAAACCGAGGAGATGGGAAGTAGAAGATGCTGGTCCTATCCAGAATGCATTCCTAAGACAGGGAAGAAAGTCTGATAAAACCCCAAGTGTTTTACAGAGAAACAAAGCTTCACCATCATGGATCATTTGCACAGCCGCTACTTATCACCCCGCAGAAGCTGTTCCCATGAGCTGTAGCAGAGATAAGCCAGGCTGTGAGCAATGGGCAATGAGCAATCCCAGAGACTCCAGCTGTTAGCCCACTTTTTCTCTCCCACTCAATAAAGCCTTTTTTTTTTAGGTTATTGGAATGTGAGCAAGTGATATCACTGTTCAGATGAGCTTGACTCGTCCGCTAATTTATAAGAAAAAAAGAAAACATTCATAGATGCCATCTGAAACTATTGTCATTAGTCATTCTTTGAGCCTTACGTACTCACTTCAGAGGTTGAGGGAACTCCCTCTTTACAAGTCCATGTTTCCCCGGCGGAGGAATGAAGTCACTCACCTTCCTAGGCTCCCTTGCATGTAGGCATGGTCCAGGTGGAGCCCACACTCCAGCCTTACTGCAGAGCGCCTCACTGCCAAGGGCTTCCTCGGGTGGTCCGAGCCCACCCTGCCTTTGCACTGGGCAGGCAGAAGCACCTCCCACCCGGAAGTCCCCACGGAGTTCGTGATAAATACCAGCCCTGTCGCCTCTCCAGTGGGAGAACGCTGGGGTGCCTGCTGCCTGCAGTTTCCCAGAGGATCCCATGGGGATCTGTGCTCCAGGTGCCCACAGTGGGACCATTAGATTGCCCTGCCTGGGTTTCCTTCATTTCCCATCTCCCTTTCGCCACTGGTTCCTCCTGGGATCGCCTCCCAGCTAAGTATTTGCACTCAACTCCTCTCATCCAGCTCTGCTCCTGAAGAAGCCCGACCCAAACCGAGAAGGATGGCCTAAGACAAAAAGGGTGACCCAGAGGGGAAGGGATAAATTAGGAGGCTGGGATTAACATACACATACTACTCTATATAAAATAGATAATCAGGGCTTCCCCGGTGGCGCAGTGGTTAAGAATCTGCCTGCCGATGCAGGGGATGCAGGTTCGAGCCCTGGTCCGGGGAGATCCCACATCTTCCCGGAGCGGAGCGGCTGGGCCCGTGAGCCATGGCCGCTGAGCCTGCGCGTCCGGAGCCTGTGCTCCGCAACGGGAGAGGCCACAACAGTGAGAGGCCCGCGTACCGCAAAAAAAAAAAAAAAAAAAAAAAAAAAAGATAATAAGATCTGACTGTATAGCACAGGGAACTCTACTCAATATTCTGTAATAACCTGTATGGGAAAAGAATCTGAAAAAGAATAGATATATGTATCACTTTGCTGTACACCTGAAACTAACACCACATTGTAAATCAACTAAACCCCAGTAAAAGATAAAAATTTAAAAAAAGAAAAGAAAAGTGATTCAGGAATGCCTTCCCCTTTGGTTCTAGGAGAATGCAGAACTAGCTTCACCTTTTTTCATGACA
The DNA here is from genome assembly GCF_951394435.1 of Stenella coeruleoalba. NCBI lineage: Eukaryota > Metazoa > Chordata > Mammalia > Artiodactyla > Delphinidae > Stenella > Stenella coeruleoalba. The sequence goes on along the minus strand of NC_137148.1, from coordinate 167,522,594 downwards.
AATACTGTTCTTAAAAAACAAAGACCAAAAAAACAAAACCATGAACTTGAGTCCAAACATCTCCATCTGTGCTCCCCTGGCTCTGATCCCCAAGCAATTTGGATAGAACCCCCCGAAGATTCTCATTTGTGCAGAGACAAAGCAGCCCGGTTCAACATAATTAACATCCCCTTCCTACATTCTGTAGCGTGTGCTTTGAAGCAAACAAGCCATTTTCTCTCAACACACGAAATATTGAATTGTAAAAGAGAAGCATGATTTAAGCGGCGCAGAGAGAAGGCCTCCACGGCTTTCCTAAAATAATTGTCTGCGTTGGACGCACCTCGCTGGAGTGTTCTCTGCAGCAGCGTAATTAAATGCGCGGGGTTTGGCTGCCAAATCTCAGCACGGCAAAGAGCCTGAGTTTCACCCATCGGGTTCAAGTTCAAACACACAGTCAATTCATGTCCTTGGGAACCCACTGGAATGTCCCGGGAGGCTCCGTGTTTGACAGTCCAAAGGCCAGCTCTCCCAGACTGGGTTTAGCTTCAAACCAAAGTCACAGATTCTCAGAGGTCACACTCCTAGGGATAGAGAATGCCTATAACTAAGGGAAATGTTTATAACAGCAGGTGTGAGAGCCGCAGACTTCTCCCGGTACAGACACTTCTGATCTGGTGGCCTGTCTCACCTCACATGTATATGTGTCCATGCCACCCTCTCACTCTGTCCCAGCTTACCGTTCCCCCTCCCCGTGTCCTCAAGTCCATTCTCTAGTAGGTCTGTGTCTTTATTCCCATCTTGCCCTTAGGTTCTTCAGGACCTTTTTTTCTTAGATTCCATATATATGTGTTAGCATACGGTATTTGTTTTTCTCTTTCTGACTTACTTCACTCCATATGACAGACTCTAGGTCCATCCACCTCACTGCAAATAACTCGATTTCGTTTCTTTTTATGGCTGAGTAATATTCCATTGTATATATGTGCCACATCTTCTTTATCCATTCATCTGTCAGTGGACACTTAGGTTGCTTCCATGTCCTGGCTATTGTACATAGAGCTGCAGTGAACATTTTGGTACATGACTCTTTTTGAATTACGGTTTTCTCAGGGCATATGCCCAGTAGTGGGATTGCTGGGTCGTATGGTAATTCTATTTTTAGTTTTTTAAGGAAACTCCATACTGTTCTCCACAGTGGCTGGGATTTTTCAAATGCTTTCACCTAGGCTGCTGCCCCAATTAAGCAGCCGTCTATGTAACAGGTCCAGGATTGACTGAGTACAGGACACGCAGGAAAAGTTTTTCTAGCTCTCGCGTCCGGGATCATCAGCTCAGCCTACAGCTCCGTCACCTACGTCTTGGTTCAAAAAACAATTCTTGGTTCTTCCGGGGGCCGAGGGATTGCTACAGGATCCCAGGGGCAGCCAACCATTGAGCACCGGCTACTGGGGATGAGCAAACAGGACTAGAGCAAGCAGCTGCCTCTTGATAAGTCAAGGATATTATTGCGTTTGAGGCTGGATAATTTAGTCGGGAAGCAGAAGTGGCTTGGGGCTCGTACATTTATTTGTTGGCTGCCTTGTTCCAGAGAAGACTGCAAATGGTTTACAAGGATATGTAAAATACCACACGATAGCTCCAATTAAATAGGAGAGCAGGAATTAGATATTTCTGGAGGGCCGTCTGCCAATCCAAAGCCTTAAGGTTTCTGCATTTGTATTTAACCCTAATCTGAGTCTAAGAATTTAGCCCAGGGAAACCATGTGACAAGTACTCAATTGCTACAAGAATGCTCATTAAAGTGTTGTCTAAAATTGGACAACTGGAAATTTTTCCCCTCCAGTCGTTTGCCAGTAGGGGCATTGATTTTAAAACTCTACACGAGGGAATACTATGCAGCCATTAAAATCGGGGACGAGTAGGGATTTTTATTCCCATCTTCAAATTTACCTTCTAAGTTTTCTACAATAGACACGTATTGTTCTTGTGAAGTTTTTTCTCAGTCCGTTTAAAGTTTTGCGGGTTTCTTTTTTTTTTTTTGCAAGGAAGAGAGAGAAAAAGTGGGGACATAGAGCCAGAAGTGAGGCTAAGAAAAACCCATCCCTTAAAAACTTGAACAACCAGCATATGGTTGGGCCATAAATTTGGCTTCAAGCTCCTTAGCAGCCAACTCAAAAAGGGAAAGCTGGTCATTTATGCGGCTCCCAGTGTCCTGAAACAAAAACACGCCAGATGCTCAGGAGAAAACTTAACTATTTTTAGTACCAAGAACAGGCAAGGATCTCTCCCACGGTCCTCCCAAAAAGGAGTCCGTGTGATGTCACCAGCATCTTTCCAGACAACATCCTTACAATGGAAATGACTCGTTTCTTCTGGATGTCCCTTCTTCCTACTCAGCTGGTAGAGTAGAGACAGGTGGTTAAGAGCAGGGTCTGAGGGTCAGGCTGCCTGGGCTGATGTCCTGGCTTGGCCACTCACCTGCTGTGTGAGTTGTTTAACCTCCCTGTGCCTCCTTGCCCTCATCTGTAAATTGGACACGATAATCTGTACCTACCTCACAGCGTTGCTGGGAAGCTTGAACGAGTCAATACCATACATGTGAGAGGGGACTTCCCTGGTGGTCAAGTGGTTAAGATGCCACGTTCCCAATGCAGCAGGCACGGGTTCAATCCCTGGGTGGGGAATTAAGATCCTGCATACCGTGTGGCGTGGCCAAAAAAAAAAAAATACTATACTTGTGAGCAATTAGAACAGTCATCAGCATGTAGTAAGTGCTACAGAAACGTTTGCTATTATTGTTATAATCCCCATGATGCTCTAAAGCCAATTTGGTAACTTCCTGAAGTCAAAATGGTTGGAATCTGATGCGGGCACTGAACTGAGATGATCTGGAAGAATGGGTGAAAGTCCATTGGATTTGGGGCTGAGAATGCAAGATGATGAGAAGTCACAGCCGGATGGCAGTGAGAGAGAGAAAGAGATACAGGGAGAGAGAGGGTGTCGAGTCCTACCAAAGACAGACAGAGACACGGCTCCATCCTATTCGCCACGTGACTCGGCCAGTTCAGTTTCTGGTCCTCGTTACATCTCCCTGATGTAATTTGGTGGAGGGGAGTCCTGTTTCAGTGTAACAGGCAATCAGCAAAGCTCATGGGACTTCCCTGGTGGTCCAGTGGTTAAGACTCCTCACTTCCACTGCAGGGGGCACGGGTTCAATCCTGTAGGGGAACTAAGACCCCACGTGCCATGCGGTCCAGCCAAAACAAAACAAAACAAAAAAGAACAACAACAAAAAAGACAACAACGAAACCCCAAGGCTCACACGGCCGTGTTCTCTGTGGCCCATCCTCTAGGCAACCTCCTCTTCCTGGATCACACCATGCTTTCTCCCACCTTCAGGTCTTTGCACTGGCTGGTCCCTGAGCCATCAAAACTCTTGCCCCATCTCATGGCTGGGCTAACTCTTCCCCATTTCTAGGACTCAAGCATAAACGTCTCTTCCGAAAGCAGCCTCCGCTGTCCCTTCCCCATGTTACCCACTTCTCAAGGCACCCTGTGCTTTTTTCCCCTAATACTTGTATTTCTTACTGTATGTCAAGCCTTGTTCTAAGCACTTTGCACGCTTTAACTGGTGGAGCTCTCACCATGGCACTAGGAGACAGGCACTGTCATTATCCACCTTTGAGAGGTGAAGAAAACAAGGGGAGAGAGGGCTCAAATCTCTTGCCCAGAGCTTCACAATCTATAAGTGGTGGAGCTGGGATTTGAACACAGGCCACATGGCTCCACAGTCTACACCACCATGCTGCACCTCCCCTGTTCTCCTTCAAGCCCTGATCACAATGGCCATTGGGACCTCTTGGGTGTGACCACTGGCTCAAAGCCTGCCTCCGCCCCGCGACGGGAAAGAGGATGGGAAAGGGGAGTTCTGTCTGCTTTGCTCATTGCTGAATCCCCCAGGCCTGGCATGATGAATGTTTGTTGAATAATTAGATGCTGATGGGCAAACAGCCCATCACGGATTCACCATGCGTTTCCTCTCCACCACCAAATCGGTTTCCGCCTGTCCCAGGGAGGGACTGTCTGAGATCAAGTTGCAGATCATCTGTGGCAGGCACAGAGGCGGCGGCGGCTCCCCTCTGACCGCAGGGACGGCAGAAAGGCCGTGATGAATGATCAGGGACATACCTATCTGCCACGTCTCAGCCGTGATGGGGCCTGAGTCCCTTTGGAGGGCTTGAGATGATAGCAGGCTGCTCCGGTCAGACCTAGCGGTATTGGGCAAATCCCTGCTGAGTGATAAGCTTGACAGCCTTTAAAGAAGATATCAGCTCACCCGTGCCGAGATGGAGAACCAGAGCCTCCCTCAGTCTGAGTAGCTGGGGCTTGGCCTGTGAGAGCCTGTGGCCGGGGGAGGGGCTGGGATGGGATGGGGGGGGGCGACTGTGAGTTCATTCATTCATGCATTCTTTTTTTTGGCCGCGTCCTGCGGCTTGCAGGATCCTAGTTCCCCCACCAGGGATTGAACCCAAGCCCTCGACAGTGAAAGCAGAGTCCCAACCACTGGACCGCCAGGGAATTCCCGATTCATTTGTTCATTCGTTCCCTTCCAATGCAGATAACCCATCTTGCCCTGAGAGGCTATTCAGGCTGGCACACACCACCTCTCACCCTCTGAAGCCAGCCAAGCCATGGCAGAAGACCCCCATTGCCCCTTGGGCCCCGGTCCAGACATACATTCCTGGATGTCTTAGGCTCTGCCATTACAGTGCCGACGTGGACCAAAATGAATGAAATAGACTTCCTTGGGAAAGGTGGGAAGAGACACAGGTCTCTGAGTTTGACTGACTGCCCTCCCTGGGGTCCTTCTCCCTGGAGGAGGCTTGCCTTGTGTAAGAATTTACAAACACAGTCCATTCCCTTGCAGTGTGGCCCAGACTGTCGGAAACACCGTGGATGCCCGCACGCAGATAGCCCTAAGGGTTGGGCTGATGGACAGAGGTCTGCATCCAGGCTACAACACGAGGGCCACTCCAGTCGTCAGACCAGTTTGCTTTGAGAAAGGACAAGTTCCTGCCCGTCCCCAGCACTCAATAACACCCCATTTGAGGAGACCCCTCAGGGAAGAAACAAACCCTCACTCGAGTCTCCTGAATCTCACCAGCCTACATTCAGATTCTCAATGACTCCTGAGCTCTTTATCACCCCAGGGCCTTTGAACATGCTGTTCACCCCCACAGTCATCCAGGTGAGCCATGATGAGGGCTTGCACCAGGGTAGATGGAATGGGGACAGCAAATGGGTAGATTCCTATGTTTTAAAGGCAGAGCCCGGGACTTCCCTGGCGGTCCAGTGATTAAGACTCCGCGCTGCCACTGCAGGGGGCACAGGTTTGATCCTTGGTTGGGGAACTAAGATCCCATATGTCTCACGACACAGCTAAATAAATAAATAAGTATAAAGGCAGAGCCCACAGGATTTGCGGGACTAGATGTGGGGCAGAAGGGAAAGAGGGGAGTTGAGGATGAGTCCAACTTTTGGGGCCCAAGCAATGGAGTGCATGGATGGGGGGGTACCATTTACTGAGCTGAAAAAGGCTGGAGGAGGAGCCCATGTGGAGTGGGGCGGGGAGGAAAATTAGAGGGGGAGGAAAATCAAGAGTCCAGCCTGAAGACATGTCCCATTTATGCTGCTTGTGACCACCTCCAAGTGGAAATATCAAGTAGGTAGCTGGGGAGAGGAGGAGAGAGGGTTTGGCTAGAGATACATATTTGGGTGCCCTCAGCAGAGAGATGGGATTAAAAGCCATGAGAAGCCTCTCCTACTGGTTTTTAATTTAAAAAAATTTTTTTTTTTTTTTTTGCGGTATGCGGGCCTCTCACTGTTGTGGCCTCTCCCGTTGCAGAGCACAGGCTCTGGACGCGCAGGCTCAGCAGCCATGGCTCATGGGCCCAGCCGCTCCGTGGCATGTGGGATCTTCCCGGACCGGGGCACGAACCCGTGTCCCCTGCATCGGCAGGCGGACTCTCAACCACTGTGCCACCAGGGAAGCCCTGGGTTTTTACTTTATTTAACACTTATAGAGTGCTCTTTGCTATAGACTCTTTCTGTCTCCCCAGAATTCATATGTTGAAAACTAATCCACAGTGTGATGGTATTTTGGGGTGGGGTCTTTGGGAGTCGGATTAGTGCCCTTATAAGACTCCCCAGGGAGCTCCCTGAACCCTTCTGGCACGTGAGAACACAGCGAAAAGACATCGTCTATGAACAAGGAATCTGGTTCTCACTGGGTACTGAATCTGCCAGCACCTTGATCTTGGACTTCCCAGCCTCCAGAACTGTGAGAAATAAATGTTGTTGTTTAAGCCACCCCGTCTACAGTATTTTTGTTATAGCAGCCTAAACGAACTAAGATGCTCTTCTAAGCTGCTTTACAAATTTTAAATCCTTGTAACCTCCCCTCCACCAATGAGGTACGTACTAACATTAGCTCCACTTTACAGATGGAAAAACTGAGGCAGAGAGAGGAAAGTTAGTTGCCCAAACTCACAGAGCAAGTGTCTGAGCTGGAATTTGGACCCCAGCCTGTGAGACTCTCAAGTCCTCACTCTTAGCCGCTATGCTTATGGGAGAAGACTCTCTCTCTCTCTCCATGGAAGCTTGGCTTCAAGCCTTGCATCCACTGATCCATTCTCCCCAGAGAAGCCAGAGCCAGCTTTCAAAGTGTCACTCCCGGGCTTCCCTGGTGGCGCAGTGGTTAAGAATCCGCCTGCCAATGCAGGGGACACGGGTTCGAGTCCTGGTCTGGGAAGATCCCACATGCCGCGGAGCAACTAAGCCTGCGCGCCACAACTACGGAGCTCACACGCTGCAACTACTGAAGCCCGCGCGCCTAGAGCCCGTGCTCCACAACAAGAGAAGCCACCGCGCACCACAACGAAGAGCAGACCCCGCTCGCCGCAACTAGAGAAAGCAGCGCACAGCAACGAAGACCCAAAGCAGCCAAAAATAAATAAGTTTACAAAGTGTCACCCCCCACACTGGACCCTTCATGGCCCCCAGTGCCCTCAGTATAAAGCCCAAATGCCACCTGGACGCACTCACCAGTCCTGCCCACTGGGCTACGGCTGAATTCTCAGCCTCACCGCTTACTTGTCTTCACCCACATACAGCTGTTTCAGTTCCCCTTGCTGCCTCTGAATCTTTGTCCGCGCAGTGTTCTTTGCTTAGGACACTCTCCCTCTCCTCCTTCACATGGGGAAAATCTGCTCAGGTCTCAGCAGAGTGAGGTGTTCTGGTTCCAGGATGGACCCCTCTCTTAAATGGTCCCCACCTCCACCCCACCCCCCCACACACACATACACACACAGAGTCCTGTGACAGTGGGATACAGCAGTTCTATGCAAAGGAAGGTCCTTTAGCATCATAAAAATGACAGTAGTTGTAATAATAATTATTATTATCCTCCTCATCATCAATAACAACTAACATTTATGGAGCATATCCTGTAAGCCAGGCTCTATTCTAAGGGCTTTGCAGCTCATTTCTCACCAATCCTCAGAAGAACCCTACGAGGTTGAACCCATAATACATGTCCAAATCCTGGATCTGCCACTTCCTCTTTGTGAGTTTCTAAGCAGATCCCTTTGCCTCTTTCATTTGTAAAATGAGAACCAAAACCATCCCATCCCCTTCCTGCCTAGCCCCCCCATGCACACACACACTTAAGTGTAAGCTGCCTGATGGCTGAATTTTCATCCTTTCCTTCCCCTGCTCTGCTGCATACGGTTGGGAACTACAGCTCTCACACTCCTTTGCTTTCAGAAAGGTTCAGCCAATGGGAGGCACTCATGGAGGATATGAGGGCAGGACAAAGGGAGAAGCAGCGGTATTTCCCTGCTTTCTCTGCCTCCTGTGCTCCAGCATTGGTTCCGTGGCTTCAGCTCCCCCTGGTAATCCCAGGCCTGGGCTCTGTTTATACCACCTCTTCTATCCAACACCCCATCACCACCCATCCTAGGGGAATAAATGCTCTCAGCTGTTGCTAATTTCTGGTTTTCGTTTCCCTCTCTGTTTAGTTTTTCATCTCTTCCATCATCTTTGTAACCAATCCCCTGAACTAAAATCGCCGAAAGCCCTAGAAGAGTTGTTTCCCTGGTCAGCCTCTGAAGGGTATAGTAACTGCTCAGTAAATACTGTGCATGAACAGCCAGCTGTAGATCTTATCACACAGGCTGCTTCAGTCCAAATTCTGATCTACTCCTTCCTGTGTGACCTTGGGCAAGTAGCTTAACCCCTCTGTGCCTTTCTTAACCTCTCCATTTCCTCATCTAAAAGTTGGGATAATAACGGCCAGGCTTCACAGGGTTCTTGTGAAAATGATGAAATTGGTACATGTCAAGAGTCAGTCACGGAGTCTGGTACATTGTGACTGCCCAGTCAGTGGGAGCTTTTATGTCAATTCACGGAACCAGCACGGTTCTAGAACCGTTCCATGTCCCCTGCTAACTTTTTTTTTTAATAAACTTTTTATATTGGAAGTATTTTATTTTTTACCTTTTTAATTATTATTTTTTAATGGATCATTTTTAATTTTATTTTTTGGCTGCACTGTGGGGCAGGCGGGATCTTAGTTCCCCGAACAGCTTCCCCTGCGGTGGAAGCGTGGAGTCCTAACCACTGGACCACCAGGGAAGTCCCAGAAGGATTTTAGATGTACAGGAAAATTGTAAAGACAGGACAGAGAGCTTCCATACGCCCCTCACCCGATTTCCCTTGTTGTTAACATCTTATATATCCATGGCATATTTGTCATAACTAAGAAACCAGCATTGGTTCATCACTCTTACTAAACTCCAGACTTTATTGAGATTCCTCCAGTTTTTCCACTCATGTCTTTTCTGGTCCAGAATCCCACCTAGGATTGCACATTGCATTTAGTTGTCACATCTCCTTAATCTCCTCTGGTCTGTAATAGTTCCTTCATCTTTCCTTGCTTTTCATGACCTTGGCAGTTTTGAGGACTACAGGTCAGAGACTTTGTAGAATGCCCCACCAGCTTTGAAGGGCGGGAAGCAGGTCCTAATTTCTCCCTGAGGTTTCCCTGGCTCACAGCCCAATACCTGGCATGCAGTAGCTGCTTCACAGACACTTCCTGAATGAATGAATGAATGAATACAAGAACGGCAGTCATTTATTTCTTTATCCTCTCGCACTCCATGTTCTGCAGGCATCCCTGCCAGAGGCCACATCTAGAAAGGTTCACAGCGAAATAAAAGCTCTTCTCCTTTCAGAAAGTTTCGTTTTTGATCCTTTCTTTGTAGACATCAAGGATTCATTTCTTTAATATTTAGGGGCTTTTGTACCAAAGGGAAGCAGCTACATTTGCATCAGACGTCTCATTTTTCAAGGCAAGTGAGAGAGATTTTTTCTAGCAAGACGGGGATTCTTCCTTCCCAGAGCTATCATTTGATTTCTGTTTTTTCCTTCCCGGCCTTCGGGCAGGCGGCAGAGTAGGGGTGAGGGGCTACGGAATTATCCACATTTAAAACGAAATCTTTTGGTCTCGCTGTGTGACATGTGGGATCTTAGTTCCCTGACCTGGGATCGAACCTGCAACGCCTTCAGTGGAAATGCGGAGTCTTAACCACTGGACCACCAGGGTAGTCCCATCCCATTATCCACATTTTTATGTCCTCTTTGTCATAGCACAGGGAAGATTAATTAGAACCTTGTAAAGTTGCCGGGACTGAATCGGCCTCAGGACCTGGTGCAGGAAGTGGCCTGGCTGTCACGTGATTCCCATCCCTCTGAATGGCTCAGTATTTGCCACAGGGACCAAGAGACTTGCCTTTGGGTACACAGAGCTTGCCCCTTTTGAACATTAGCTGGTCAGAAATGGGAATTCCCTTTAACCACACAGGCCTGTGGGTCCGGTTGCTTTTTATTTCTCAGCTCTGGGAGGCCAAGGTGAAGCCAGGGAATGTAAGAAAAATACCCACGTCAAGGTCATTTCCCCGCCACCACAGTCCCTGCTGCTGGAAGACACCGGCCCAGGTTTAATCTCTCTCCTGACGTTTGTCAGAAGTAAAAATGAGCCTGGATGAGGTTTTCTGACAATTCTCTCGACCTATAGGAATTCAATTTCTGGCTTGGGCATAAATTTGCAGCCATCAGTGCCTGCGGTAGGGGATGGGCCCATTCTGGAGTTGGATTTCTGAAATCAATCCATCGGTGCACGGAAAAGGTCGTCATGGTGGAAGCTGACCTTCTTTGGCTGGCTCAGGAATCTCACGCTGGGTGCCAGGGAAGCCCCTGCACAAAATGAAGGTGTTTGCTATGAGGCTCCCACGTGGGGGAGGGAGGGAGGGAGGCCTTGAAGGCTGGACAGTGTGACCAGGAGGTGACAGGAGCCCAATCTGCTGGCTAATAACTCACAGAGACAGCCAGGCATAAGCACTGCCTGAAAACTGACTTCCGTGGGCTCTGTGTGAGCCACTGGGGGTGGCAAGTTAATTTGGGGTCCAAACCTTTTATCGTTTGGCTACACCTTGGACTCACATTCAGGATTTCAAAGACAGGCATTCAATTCCCCCAGCCAAGGTGAGGCAACAGAGCATGGTCATTGAGGGCACCGAATCTGGAGCCAGGTCGCCTGGGTTCCAATCTCAGCTCTGCTGTGTGACCTTGGGCGAGTGACTTAGCCACCCTCGGCCTCCGTTTCCCCACTAGTGATATGGAGCTAAGAATAGCAGTGATGTCATTGAGGTTGTTGTTAGTGTATTCGAATAGCTTAACATCGGCAATGTAATATACACGTGAGTGCAATAAAATTGATTATGGCATGAAAATAAGCAAACAGAGGGAATTCCCTGGTGGCCCAGTGATTAGAACTCAGTGCTTTCACTGCCAGGATCAGGGTTCAATCCCTGGTCGGGAAACTAAGATCCCGCAAGCTGTGCAGCGCAGCCAAAAAAAAAAAAAAAAAGGCAAATAGTTGCTGACAGGGAAACCAAAAAGGCAGCCCAGTATCTGGGGCTCAGACAGTCTGCATTTAAATCCTGGCTCTGGGTTACCTTGGGCGAGTTACTCTCTCTGCGCCTCAATTTCCTCAAAGCGGAGAAGAGTGATGACAGTGCTGGTGTTTTGAGGATTAAGGGAGCTAAGATATTTGAGAGACAAAGAGGCGATTATAAAACAGCGCGACAAAGCCGTGATGGAGCCAGCACAAGTAAGAGCAGAGGATGGCTACGGAGCCTGGTTACACGGGTTCCAGGCAAAGGGAACAGCATGGGCAAAGGCATCCCACAAATACTGATTGAGCACCTACTCTGTGCCGGGTACTGGAGACACAGCAGCAAACAAGACAGGCACAGATCCCTGTTCTCGCCAAGATTCTACTCCAGCAGGGAGAAGATGGTGCAGAATTTGAAGCTCAAATCGGGAGGCCAGGAGATGAGCTGGGTATTTTGTTTGCCCCTCCAGGTCCTCTCTCCCCACTTCTCCATCGGCTCTGTGCTCCGGGAGGCTGACCCCTGCAGCCTCCACCTCCCAGAAGCCCCCGCCCTCCAGCTTCCAGCAACGTCTGGCCGGTGAGTGTGACCACAGGAGACTGGGGTGGGGGGCGGACAGAGGAAAGAGTCTGGCGTATTGAATCCCCTGGTTCCCTTCCTGCCAAGCAATGGTTTCACGGTGGCAACGTTCCTCTCCTGACACTGGTGGCTCCTCTGGGCATCTCCCCAGGATGTCAAGCCCAGGATGACCGGAAGCAAGTGTAAAAGCAGTGGTGATGTAGCTGGTACTGTACTGTACTTTTCAAGGTACTGTACTATACGATTAAAAATGTTTTCTTTATTTTTCGTGTTTGTTTGTTTTTTATGTGTTATTTGTGTGAAAAGTATTATACACCTATTACAGTACAGTACTATATAGCCGATTGTGTTAGTTGGGTACCTAGGCTAACTTTGTTGGACTTACGAACATGATCTCAGAACAGAACTCATTTGTATAGAGGGGACTTAACTGTACAGTCATATTCTGAGGTCCTGAGGGTGCGGACTTCAACTTATGAATTTGTGGGGTGGGGTGTGGGGGGACATCGTTCAGCCCATAACCACGTGTGAGCAGAGAAAAGACCTGGTCAGGAAGATCATTGAGGGTGGGCTGGTTAGAGCAAGACAGAGAGGCAGAGAAATCCACCAGCAAGGTTCAGGTGAGCACATTGCGGGTCTGACTCGGCCCATCCTTTGAAGTTTGCCAGAGCTTTCAAAGAAATGGATCTCAAAGAAAACAGCTCCGGCTGCGAGGCACATCCTCCGCTCGGAGGGCAGGAGGCAGTGATGGCCACCTGGGTCACCGGAGCCCTTTGTTAGTGTGAATGGCCCGCTTGAAGGGAAATCGATCCTGGCTAAGCACAGAGCAGCTGCTCCCAGCCAAAGCTGCTGTAGAGAGGCCCTTTGCCCTCTCTCCACCAGGGCTGGGACAGGAGCCAGCAGGAGCCCGAGGATTGTTCTACCAGGTCATGGATCCCAGAAGGACCTTCAGTCAGCATGCATTGTGACTGCCGGCTCCTGCACTGGTCCAAGGTGGAGTTTCAGCATCACCTCCAGTCTTGGCACTCAGCAGAGACCAGCTCTACATGTAATGATGATCATTATCACCAGCCTTGCCGAGTGCCGTCCGTGTGCCAGGTCCTATGCAGGCATGTGCGTGCGTGAGGGACTTCCTAGTGCCACCTCCCAGCCATGTGACCTTGGGCAAGGGCCGTGAACCTCACTGTGCCTCGGTTTCCTGTATATAAAACAGGGCCGGGACTCCCCTGGTGGCACAGTGGATAAGAATCCGCCTGCCAATGCTATGCAGGGGACACGGGTTCGATCCCTGGTCCGGGAAGATCCCACATGCCGCGGAGCAACTAAGCCCGTGTGCCACAACTACTGAGCCTGCGCTCTAGAGCCCGCACGTCACATCTACTGAGCCTGTGAGCCACAACTACTGAAGCCCGCACACCTAGAGACCGTGCTCTGCGACAAGAGAAGCCACCACAATGAGAAGCCCTTGCACCACAACGAAGAGTAGCACCCACTTGCCACAACCAGAGAAAGCCCGTGCGCAGCAACGAAGACAAAACAAACAAACAAAACAACAGGGCTAACAGCAGCACCCACCTCTTAGGGTTGTGGTGGAGGTAAATGAGTGCCTGAGCACATAGAGCTTCAAACCATACGTCGTAAGAACTGTGGAGGGTCAGCTCCTGATAGGATCACCTCCATTCACCTCCCGACAGTTGTGGGATGTAGGGGGCGTCCTAAGGTGAAGGTCAGGGAGGAAAGGCAGGGGGCAGAGCCTACCATGCCATCAGTCTGTTGAGGGACAGAAGCTATGCTAGATGGTTCCATGGAGGGAATTTAATATGGGGAGTGTGGTGCCAAGGAGCCAGAAGGGCTGGATGGGGTAGGTGCGGAAGGTGAAGTGATCAAAAGAATAGCAACTGTAAGAAGCTGCAGGGTTGGGAGCTTCCCTGGCGGTCCAGCGCTTAAGACTCTGTGCTTCCACTGCAGGGGGCACGGGTTCCATCCCTCGTCGGGAACTAAGATCCCATATGCCACGCGTCGTGACCAAAAAAAAAAAAAGAAGAAGAAGAAGAAGAAACTGCTGCAGGGTGGCAGGGCAAAGGGGGTTAGTGGAGCTGGACCCAAGGAGGGGACAACAAGGCCACTGCCTGCAGCAAATAAACAGGGGTAGAAATCCCCTGACTTCTCTCTTCCTCCCGCCTCTAACTCCCGTCACGGCTTCCCATTGGCCAAGTCTAACAGGAAGCCAGTGAGCAAGGGAACCTGGGAAATGTAGTTTTCAGGGGTCAACACCCCTCTGATACCAAAAACAAGGGGAGGGCAAGGAATGAATCTGAGGGACACCATGTAAATGACCAGCCCACAGGACTCAGGGCCCAGCCTGCCTCTCTCTAAAGTTGTCTTAACTACGAAGCTACACACTTAGGGAGGATCTGTTTCAGTCAACTGTCCCATTTCATGCCTCACAATAATAAGTCTTTGAAGGAACAGTGATAATGCTGGATCTTTCTTATCCATAGTTAAGAGTCACCTAAGTTTATGAGAATTCCCTGGTGGTCCAGTGGTTAGGACTTGGCGTTTTCACTGCAGGGGCCTGGGTTCGATCCCTGGTCGGGGAACTAGGATCCCGAAAGCCATGCAGCATGGCCAAAAAAAAAAAAAAAAAAAAAAAAAAAAAAGAAGAAGAAGAAGAAAGAAAGAAAGAAAAGAAAAAGTCACCTAAGTTTAAAAGTCACCTCCTCAAGAAGCCTCCCCTGATTACCTCTTTAAAGAAGATCTTCTCAGTCCCCATCTCCCTGCCTGGTACTTGTCGTGGAAGAAATCATACTATATACATTTGTTAGCTGGGGTAGTGTATGAGAAGTGTACAAATACAAGGACCTTATATCTTGGTCACTACCATGTTCCCAATGCCTAGAACAGCACTTGGCACATAGTAGGTGTTCAATAAATATTTGTACAATATTTTTTAAACCCTGACGTGGTGCTGCTTGCTCTGTATATTAAATAGTAGAGCTAGAATTACAAACCCAGTTCCGTGGCGCTGTAGAGATGCTGGTGTTTCTACTCTGCCATCCTCCTGCCAACTACCCCAGGGCTGTCCAAACTCTCTGCATCCTTCAGGGTTCAGAGTAAACATTACCACCTCTGAAAAGCCTCCCCCATCCCCGCAGACAGGTCAGAATCCCCTCTGTGTGTGTCTCCAAAATCCCTACCCCTTCCCTCTTACAAGGTTCTTATATCTGATACATTTTCTTGCCTGGATGAGTGTCTGCGTGCCCTATCAGACCTTGAGCTCCAAAAGGGTGGAGTTGGGTGCTCGTTCCCGCTGAGGTCCCAACACCAGCACATGCTGGACAGAGTAGGCAGGCATCACCAGGACATGAAGGAGTAAATGAATGAACGAACAAATGAATGAATGAATGAGTGCCTCCTGCCCACTCCAAGTCCTCCAGGTGACCTCTTTCTCCCCCATCCTTCACATATTCTCTGTTCTATTCTCTCAGGGTTTCCTCCCTTCTTCCCACTCCTCTCAGGGTGGATACAGGGGCTTTGGGTTTTGAAGGGGGCATGGGGTCTAAGGCAGTTGAATGTAGCTCAGAAGCACATAGACCCCAGATCCTAACGACTTGAGTTCAAATCCTGGCTCCTCTGGTTTCTAGCTGTGTGACCTTGGCAAGTGATTTAACTTCTCTGTGCATCCATTTCCACATCTGCAAAATGGGCATGACGGCAGTGCCTTCCTACAGGACCATGGGAGAATGAAATGAGCTACTCGGATCTGTTTCAGGGCTGCATCTCTTCCTCACAGCTCCCTTCTGCAATTCCCAGGCAAGTCTGGGCAGTGGAGAGCTGAGTCTCGAGCAGTTAATGAATCCGGAAAGGATCTCAGCTGTGTGAGGGGAGCCCCAGTGCCAAGTTGGCCTGATTTTCATCCTGAGAGAGCTGAGAACAGGTTCTGGTGTCAGACATCTGCGCTGTGATTGGCATAAATGCCTGGTGCTCCCATGACCCTCTTTGTTGGAGCCTGGGGGTGTAGGCAATGCTCTTGGGGCTCTGCCTAAATCTTCTTATAATGGGGCACACACACCGCACAGCTGCTGAGAGTGGGGGCTCACAGCTAGCACTGGTGACCTTTTCTGGAGACCTGCCCTTGGCTCTGGGGAGCTACCACACACTGGAGATGCCTCGGAGGCATCCCTCACCCCCAGGAGCAGCCAATGATTGATTGACGCACGGGTCCAAAAGCCCATCCCTCTGCGGTACAATTTACGTTCCAGAGCTCCCCCCATCCCTGTGGATCAGGCCAAGCCTGGAATGTACCCGAGTCCCCTTCCCTGGTCCCACTTCCCTTACCCTCCACTCACAATTAGTCATGTGCTCCAAATCCCTGTCTTGGGTTCTGCTTCTCAGGAACCCAACCTAAGATGGGGGAAAACAATGAACATTCAACAGAAGAGGGTATTTATGTGGGTGTCCCTTCAAAGCTCATCTTCACACCCAGGCACCAGGTTCTGTCATTTCCACCTACATACGCCATCTATCAACCAATCCTGATAACAGCTCTCGTGTCAAAATGTATCCCCAGTTCTGCCCAGTCCACCCAACCTACAATGTGCAGCCCCTATCACTCCCCAAGGCTCGCCCCTCTGCTGCGTTTTATTGCATAAAATGTACTGCCCCTTGACCCTGCATTAAAATTTATCTTGCTTTCTCTGTCTGCCCCGCGATGCTGTCAACATTCCAAGGGCAGCACCCAAGGGATGTTTACTGCTTTGCTCATTGCTGTGTCCTCAAGCCAGAATGGTGCCTGGCACCCAGTAGGTGCTCAATAAACATTTCTGGAAATAAAGAATGAATCCTTTAAATGCATTCATTTGGAGACAGCTTTAACTGTCTCTTTGTCTTACCTCTTTACAGTCGGAATCTATGCACTTTTCCCGCTCTGGATGGGCATCTTCCTGGTGCAGTCGTCTCTGCCCTGGTACCCTGAATCCCACCCTCGCCGCCCACAGTATGTTCCCCCTGCAGCAGCCAGAGGGCGCCTGTGAGCACAAGTCAGATCATATTCTTCCTCTGCTCAGAAGCCTCTATGACTCCCACCTCACTTGTAAAAGCCAAAGTCCTCCTGCAGCCCACAAGGCTCTGCACAGTCGGTCCCTGTCCCATCCCTGCCCTCGCCTCCTCCATGCTCCCCCTCACTCACTGCTCCAGCCACACAGGCCTCCTCTCTGTTCCTACAACACCCCGAGCACACTTCTATATGAGGTTTTGCACCCGTTATTCCCCTTGCCGGGAATGTCCTTCCAACTCCTTTATTTAATGTCATTGTTTCAAAAGGCCTCCTTGACGCCCCTTCTGCTCCAGTCAGAACTACGAATGTCTCAGCACCACCCGTTGCCTTCTTTTCTTTATCAGCTTCCAACACACTACATCATTTACGCATTAATGTTTTGTTCCCCTCCAGAATGTCAGGCAGGGATCTTCATCTGTTTTTATTCACTGCTGTTTCACCAGTACCTAGAATAGTACCTTGACCACAACAGGTATCCATTTTTTACTTTAAAAAATTCTCACAACTCCCGGGACTTCTGTGGTGGCGCAGTGGTTAAGAATCCACCTGCCAATGCAGGAGACACGGGTTTGATCCCTGGTCTGGGAAGATCCCACATGCTGCAGAGCAACTAAGCCCGTGTGCTACAATTACTGAGCCCATGCACCACAACTACTGAAGCCCAGTGCCTAGAGCCTGTGCTCTGCAATGAGAGGAGCCACCGCAATGAGAATCCCGCGCACCTCAACGATGGGTAGCCCCAGCTAGACGCAACTAGAGAAAGCCCGCGTGCAGCAACAAAGACCCAACGCAGCCAAAAATAAATAAATTAATTTAATTTAAAAAATTTCTCACAACTCCCTATGAGGCAGGGACTCTGAGTGTCCCCCTACACAGATAAGGACACCGAGGCCCACTGAGGGGAGACGCCATGCTTGGCTTGTGGTTAAGGGAGTGGTCCACAGGCATCTCTTTGGGTGTGTGTGATCGTGTGCGACTTTGTGCTGTGTGTGCGGGTCTGAGCCTAAATGCCTGTATCTGTCTGAACGTGGACACAGGAAGAGGCCGCCTGGACATGTTCAGGCCGATTTTGCAAGTGCGTGTCTCTGTGTGGAAAGGAGGCAATGGGCTAGATCCCAGGCAGGTGCGAATGTGTGTCTGTGTGCTCAGCTGTGTGGGAATGTGTGTGTGCGTGTGTGTGTGTGTGTGTGTGTGTGTGACAGTGCACTAGACGATGCGGATTCACGTATCCACAGCCAAGCTGTGTGTGGCGGAGGGGGGGAGTGAGAAGGGGTAGCTCTAGGAGGCTTGGATGGGGCTGGACCTGAAGTCGAAGGAATGTGGTGGGTGAGGGAAGAGCCCGTCAGGCACGGGCCTGATTATTTATAGACGGATCCTGGTTCATAGATTCCCAATTTTTTTTTTTAATCTCCTTCACTGTCAGGCCCTTATAAATATTCATGAGTTTCCTGCCTTGGAATATTTAAGTAGTCAGAGGAGGAGTGGGGCGGGCCGTGAGAGGGGAAGGAGAGGGTCCTGGTGGCGATGGGAGGACACGTGGATGGAGAGGACTGGGGTCTCTCTGGAATCGCCTTCTCCCCTCGGGGTTCCTTTTCCAAGCTGCAGTTGGCAAGATGGGGAAGGTTCTCGGCCAATACGGAGATCCCCCAATGCCTATTATTCTTCTTCCCCAGGGGGAAGAGAAGGTATGTATGCTGTTTTCTCAGCTCTGACTGTAGCATGGGCTTGGAAACTTGTTACCCTGAGACTCCGCAGCTCAGGAGGGAGCAGAAGACCCCTCAGATGTGCCATGAAACAATGGAGCTCTGGAGGCAAACTATGGGCAGGGCATGTGTGGCCTGCTGCCTCGTCCCATGGAGGAGAACAGGTGCCCCATATTTTATTTATGGGGAAAAATAAAATGTGCACGTATGGGCCTGCCTCTGTGAATGTCTAACTCTTTGAATGTGTAAGAGACTGTGGCAGCTGATAGAACTGTTCACACAATTTCCAGTTCTCTCTTGGGCACAAGATAGGACTGTACTTCTCCAGTGTGGCCCTGGGACCTCCTTTAGCCAACGCCATGTGAATGGAAGTGACCTCCGGCTAAGAGCTCTAACATCCAGCATGTGATTTGCCACGTTCTTGCCTCAGGAATTGCGGAACTGTGTGTTGATGAGAAGCCTCCAGCAGGTGGCCACACAAGGCAGAGACCCCTGCCAGCCCTCATGTAGCATGAGCAATCGCTCATTGGGTCATGCTAATCCCCCGAGACTTGGGGACTGTGTGTTACGCAGCACAGCCTCGCCTACGCTGACTAGCACAGAGCCTGAGAGTGCGTGAGATGGACGAGTGGCACGTCTGTGTCCGTGTGGCCAAGAACACATGTGAGTCTGTAGCCATGTACAGGCTTAAGTGTGAAAGCATCAGCAACTGTATGCAACTGCACACATCAGTGTATAAAACAGGGACTAAGTCTGTGCAAGACTCTGCAGGTGGGTAAGAAAATGTGAATGTGAATGGCGAGGGACTGCACGCACAACTCCTGGGGGCACTGTTCTCAGAGAACACCACGTCCCCTAGAGTAGTGCCACTGTTGTACATATGAAAGTGTTATGACTACGGTGTGGGAGGCTATGTCTGAATGCACTGCCTTGGCTGGCTGGTAGTGTATTTGTGATGCGGTCTGTGCTTCTGTGTGTGTGTGTGTGTGTGTGTGTGTGTGTGAGGATTTGTATATGGCAGCTGTATCAATGTGCGTATTTGTGCAAAGCGTGTTGCTGTGTGTTTGAGGCACATGCATGGGGTTGTGTGCTGTGTGTGTGTATCTGTTGCAGTGTGACTGCATGAGCCCCTGTGTGTGATGAGCCTGTGTGAAGTGTAAGCGTCACTGTAGTCTCCATCAGCGTGGTCACAGTCAATACGGAAGGAGGGGAATTCCCTGGCAGTTCAGTGGTTACGACTCCAGTGGTTTCACTACCGGGGCCCAGGTTTGATCCCTGGCCAGGGAACTAAGATCCTGCAAGATGTGTGGCACGACCAAAAAACCCCGAAAAACAAAAACAAACAAACAAACAAAAAAGCAAAAATGAGAACAAACAAAACACAGGGAGGGAGGGGAGGCTTGGCTACCCTGGGCATTCCCAAGCTGTCAGCTCTGCTGAACGTGTTTCTAGGCCTATGGGCCTGAGCTGGCTCTGACTTGGGTCCTAGGATGACCTGGCATCGGCAAATAAAATTCACTCCCCCTCATTAGTCCTGGGATATGCCGTGTCATTTACAATGGACATTAATCAAAGAGGTACTCACCAGTTAGAGCAAAGTGGCTCAACAGGTGGGGAGATCCCCCGAGGGCAAGCCTGCTCTCTCCAGCTTTCCCAAGAGAAGCCCATTTTCTGTCTGTATCTTCGTAAGCTCTGCTCTGGTCTCTCTAAGGATATGGGTTCAGCACTGGACCATCTCAGGACTCAGGTTCAACTCTTGTCTATCCCAGGACCAGGGTTTGGCCTTGTCTCTCTCAAACTCATATTGTAGCCCTGACTCACCCAGGACTTGGATTCATTCCTCGGCTCCTGTCTCAGGGTCAACCACGGAGTATCTTAAGACCTCAGGGGTGTATCTCTGCTCTGCCCCAGGACTTGAAATCATCTCCAGTCTCAGGACCTGAGCTGAGCCTGATCTATCTCAGAACCCAGCTTCCCCCAGATCTATCTTAGTATCTGAGCCCACCTTGCCCTAGCTCAGCTTTCAACAATAGGTGGGAAATCAACAGCTGAAGTTTCCTCTTCCTGGGCGTCTCCCCACTCATGGATCGCTTCCCCCACAAGTGCTCAGGCCTCTTGAATGAATGTCCACTGCAAATGATTGGTGTGTTCCAGGATTAACAAGGGTAGGGGGATTTTATTTTTCCAATGCCATTATCTAAAATTCACTAGAGTGGATTTTACGGGTCTTTCAAGGATTATTACAAGGCTTTCTTGATAAGTTATTCCAAACAGCATTAATCTTCAAGAGTTGGGGACTTTACGAGAACCCATCACGAGTCTTACCTCATAAATATTGGAGTTGGACACCCCACTCCCCATCTGATCTCTCTCTAGGCTCATATGCCAAACCTCAGGACAGGAGTTCAGTAAGAGACGTGGAAGAGGGCTTTCTTCGTGGGTGTGTACCATGGGGAAGGCCTGCACACCATCACGGGCAATTCCAGCTACACTGGAAGGCTCAAAACATTCTCCGTTCCCCTCCAACGTTCCCTGATCTCCCAGGGAAAATAAGAGCCATAAAATGGAACCCCCTCTTCTCCCCTGACATAATTTACAAACCTTTGCCCCATCCCAGCCCCTCCCTCCTGTTACAGTGGAGGAGCTGCCCTTCATCGTGTAAGGATCACGCAGCTTTTCTCGCCTTGGTCCTCTTCTGCCTTCTTATACAATGTATTGCATTTATCTGTCTCTTGTCTATACTTATCTATCTATCATATTACTTGTCTTTATCTTACATATTTAATCTCTCCCTCTCAAGTGAACTTTCTCTTTTTTTTCCAAGGCATTTTATTTTATTTTATTTTATTTATTTTTGGCTGTGTTGGGTCCTTGTTGCCGCACACGGGCTTTCTCTAGTTGCGGCGGGCAGGGCCTACTCTTCGTTGTGGTGCACAG
Source organism: Stenella coeruleoalba (assembly GCF_951394435.1). Lineage (NCBI taxonomy): Eukaryota > Metazoa > Chordata > Mammalia > Artiodactyla > Delphinidae > Stenella > Stenella coeruleoalba. The sequence continues at coordinate 167,501,325 of NC_137148.1, read as the reverse complement.
GCTTCTCATTGCGGTGGCTTCTCTTGTTGCTAAACACGGGCTCTAGGTGCTCAGGCTTCAGTAATTATGGCACGTGAGCTCAGTAGTTGTGGCACATGGGTTCAGTAGTTGTGGCTCGTGGGCTCAGTAGTTGTGGCACGTGGGCTCATTAGTTGTGGCTCGCGGGCTCTAGAGTGCAGGCTCAGTAGTTATGGCGCACGGGCTTAGTTGCTCCGCGGCATCCCGGACCAGAGCTCGAACCTGTGTCCCCTGCATTGACAGGCGGATTCTTAACCACTGCGCCACCAGGGAAGCCCTCTCATTGGATTTTAAATAAACTCAAGTCTCTCCTATGAAAAAACAAAACGCCTTACTTGACTCCTCCTTCCATCTGTCTACTGCTCCTCTTCTTAGTTGCCTACACTAACTGCCTCCATTTCCTCACTTCCTGAACTCGCACCTCCACTGCTCCTATCTAGTTTCTGACCCCATCATACAACCAACATAGTTGTTGCAAAGTCCACCCATGGCTTCTACGTTTCTAAATCCAGTGGTTGCTTTTCAGCCCACCATCTCTCTTGACCTCTCAGCAGGGTTCAACTCTGTTGACTCTTCTCTCTTTCTTGATATATTTCCTTCTCTTGGCTGCCATCACATATGTTTGCATGGTTCCTTCCTACCCCAGTGCATCTGTTTTGCAGGCTCATCTTCCTCTACCTGGTCATTAAATGTTACTCTAGACCAGGGTAACTCAACCTAAGCACGATGGACATTTTGGCCAGATAACAATTCTGTGCATTGTAGGATGTTGAGCAGCGTTTCTGGCTTCTACCCGCTAGACACCGCTAGTATCCCCTCTCAGTTGTGACAACAAAATGTCTCCAGACATTGCCAAATATCCCCCTGGGTGCAAAATCATCTCTGGGTTGATAACCACTGCTCTAGACTCAGCCTTAGGCTCGCTCTTTACGTCAATCTTTCTCTAAGGATGCTTCCTCTAACCAAATCTTATATCATCACTTGTGTGCATTAACGTCCTTAGAACTCCAAATCCATATATACATCTGACTCCTTGATCCCCTCCTCCCAACACCTTTGGACATGTCAAAAGCACCTCAGTTTCAACATTCTCAAAATGAAATGCAAGATCTTCTCTCTTGAGCCCAGTTCTCATTCAATACTCCCTATGTCACCTTCTCCATCCCCCCAGGCCAGTGGTTCAGATACCCAGGCATTATCCCCAGCCCCATTTCCACTCCCTCACTAAGTCTGGTTGACTTTAACTCCTAGATATTTTTACAACTCAGGCAGGGTTCTCCACTCTCTATCATCACTCAATGGTCCAAGCCACCCTCACAATTCAGAAAGTCTATCTGGTCTACCTTGCTCTACGCTTCCTCTTACCAGTCCACTGCACACATGGGAGCCTCAGGGAACTTTTTTTTCTCGTATTTCTTTCCATTATGGTTTATTACAGGATATTGAATATTGTTCCCTGTGCTATACAGTAGGACACTGTTGTTTATCCATTCTATACATAAGTTTGCATCTGCTAAGCCCAAACTCCCAATCCATCCCTCCCCAACCCCCTCCTCCTTGGCAACCACAAGTCTGTTCTCTGTATCTGTGAGGCTGTTTCTGTTTCATAGATAAGTTCATTTGTGTCATATTTTAGATTCCACATGTAAGTGATACCATATGATATTTGTCCTTCTCTGTTGGACTTACTTCACTTAGTATGATAATCTTTGGGTCCATCCATGTTGCTGCAAGCGGCATTATTTCATCCTTTTTTATGGCTGAGAAGTATTCAATTGTATACATATACCACATCTTCTTTATCCATTCATCTGTTGATGGACATTTAGGTTGTTTTCATGTCTTGGCTATTGTAAACAGTGCTGCTATGAACATACGGGTGTATTATCTTTTTGAAGTATAGTTTTGTCCAGACAAATATATCCAGATATATGTCTTAGGAGTGTGATTGCTGGATCATATGGAAACTCTATCTTTAGTTTAGTTTTGTTTTTTTTTAACATCTTTATTGGAGTATAGTTGCTTTACAATGGTGTGTTAGTTTCTACTTTACAACAAAATGAATCAGTTATATACATACATATGTTCCCATATCTCTTCCCTCTTGCGTCTCCCTCCCTCCCACCCTCCCTATCCCACCCCTCCAGGCGGTCACAAAGCACCGAGCTGATCTCCCTGTGCTATGCGGCTGCTTCCCACTAGCTATCTACCTTACGTTTGGTAGTGTATATATGTCCATGCCTCTCTCTCGCTTTGTCACAGTTTACCCTTCCCCCTCCCCATATCCTCAAGCCCATTCTCTAGTAGGTCTGTGTCTTTATTCCTGTCTTACCCCTAGGTTCTTCATGACATTTTTTTCCCTTAAATTCCATATATATGTGTTAGCATACGGTATTTGTCTCTCTCTTTCTGACTTACTTCACTCTGTATGACAGACTCTAGGTACCCTGAGAAAACCATAATATCTTTAGTTTGTTTTTATTTTTGTGGTACGCGGGCCTCTCACTGTTGTGGCCTCTCCCGTTGTGGAGCACAGGCTCCGGACGCGCAGGCTCAGCGGCCATGGCTCACGGGCCCAGCCGCTCCGCGGCATGTGGGATCCTCCCGGACCGGGGCGCGAACCTGTGTCCCCTGCATCAGCAGGCGGACTCTCAGCCACTGTGCCACCAGGGAAGCCCTATCTTTAGTTTTTTTGAGGAACCTCCATACTGTTTTCCATAGTGGCTGCACCAACTTACATTCCCAGCAATAGTGTAGGAGGGTAGGGAAATTTTATAAGGCACATCTGATGATATCATTCTCCCAACCAAAACCTCGTTGGTAGACACCTTTTATTCTTAGGATACAGATAAAACTCCTTAACAAAGTCACAAGGCCCTGCAGGTCTGCCCTTTATTTACCTCTCTGCTTTCATCCTACACTGTCTTTCCCCTCCAAAGCCTTCTTTGCTCTGTTATACTGCCTACACTTTCCCTCACCTCAGAGCCTTTGCATGAGCAATTCTCTCTGCCTGGAATACCCTTTGTTCTCTGCTTCAGATCTCAGCTCTTACTTCCTCTGACCTTCCAGATTAGATCAAATCCCCTTATTAGAATCTCCTATAACACCAAGAATCTTTTCCTCAAGCTGTTATCACAGTTGCAATTTATATTTCTCTGTGAATATCTGATCGTTACCTGTCTCCCTGTTTCAAAGGAGGCTCCGTGCACTGCTTGGCTCATCATCTTATCTCCCAGCAAGGGCACACAGTAGGTCCTCAAAAGTACTTGTTGAATAAATTAATGATTGCATAAATGGCCCCAATGCTTTCAGGATTAAGTTTAGGTGACTTGCCCTGGCATTTGAGGTTCTCCATGACCTCAAGGACTGAGCTCTCAGTCCAGGTAAAGGTCAGAGCAGAGACCAAAAGACACAAGACACCAAGTGAAGAATAATAATTGCATAGAAGCAGGAAGTCAGAGGCAGGGATGACCAAGAGAATATAGGCCCTCCAGGGGGTGGGGGAATCTTGGGGAATAAATGGCCTTCCATGGATCTTAGAAGGGGATTCAGGCCATTATATCTTCCTGGTTATTAGGAGGCAGAGTGACCCAGCTGGTATCTGGTCTGCTCTGGTCCCCCCGCGGTCTTTTAGAAATGCTTCCTAGGTCTCTGGTTCTCTGTAAACATCACCCCATTTCTCGGTTCCTCACTTTCTCTTACCCCTAACATCTGATCCATCAGCAAGTCCTGATGGCTCTACTTTAAGACATGTGCCAAATCTGCCCACTGTTCACCATTCCGGATGCTTCAATCCCGGCCCAGCCACCACCGGCTTTTGCTTGGACCATTGCAGTCACCTCCTCCTTGATCTCCCTGCTTCCATGCTCACTCCCTGGAATCCATTCCCCCGTCACAGAAGTTAGAGGGAGCTTTACACAATGTGAATCAGATCATGGCTCCCCTCTCCACTGCAACTTGTCAAGTGGCTTCTCACTGTATTTAGAATAAAACCCAACAACTCACTTTGGCCTGTGAGGCCCTGCATGCGGTGTCTCCTGCCAAGCTATAAGACCTTATCCTCTCCTCCTCTAGATCCACCTGGTCCTCTTTCCAGAAGGCAAGAAGCTCCTTCCCATGTCAGAGCATTTGCACTGTGGTTCCCTCTCCCAGAATGCTCTTCTCCCAGAATGCTCTTCCCTCTCCCAGAATGCTCTTCTCCCAGTCATTTCTCTCTCCCAGAATGCTCTTCTCCCAGTTATTTCCCTCTCCCAGAATGCTCTCCTCCCAGAATCTTCTTCTCTCTCCCAGAATGCTCTTCCCTCTCCCAGAATGCTCCTCTCCCAGTTCTTTCCACCACTGACTCCTTCTCATCTGTGTTCACATGTCACCTCTTCAAACTTCTAACTATAAGATGGATAAGTTCTGGGGATATTATGTATAGCATGGTGACTCTAGTTACCAACACTGCATTATATACTTGAAAGTTGCTAAGAGAGAAATCTTAAATGTTCTCACCTCACACACACAAAAATGGTAATTATGTGAGGTGATAGAGGGGTTAACTAACCCTACGGTGATAATTATTTTGTGATACATACATGTATCAGAACATCTTGTTGTACACCTTAAAGTTACACAATGTTATATGTCAATTATATCTCGATAAAGCTGGGAAAAAAGCCACCTCCCCAGAGAGGCTACCCCAGTGTCCTGACAAAATGAGGTTCCCCAGTCACATTACTTTACTCTTGTTATTTTTATTACAGCACTTATCTATCCAACATGAACTTGTTTACGTATTTGCTCTCCCAAGTGCCCAAGGTGTCTGGCATATTGGACAACAAGTGGATTCCTGATACAAGTTGAAAGAGACAAATCCTCCAGTCCAGGGAAATGGAATTGGAACATGGAGGTCAAAGCAATGAAAAGGTATGGAGCCAGGGGGGCCCTGGAGCTGAAGATGCATGGGGGATTGGGGGCTGCAGAAACCAGAGCCATGGGCAGGCTGAAGTGAGGGATGCAGAAATGAAGGGCCCCCAGAGTGGAGGGGAGGACAGGAAAGTGGGGATTTTCTCCTGAATCCAGAGTAGCCCCACCTCCACCACATCCCTCACCCTGGTTTAAGTCTGCACAGAGCTCTTACTGGGTGATACGTTCTCGTTGTGTGTTACTGGTCTCTTCCCACTAAAATGTCAGCTCCACGAGAGCAAGCACCCTGTCTATCTTGTCCACCTGGTTCCTAGTAGGTGGGTAATAAATATTTGCTAACTGAATTGCTAAATGAGTGCGTGAATGACGGCCTTCCGAGTCCCTAAAGCCCCACCTATTGGGTTTTCTGAGACTCCCTCCATTCTTTATCTAAAGCTCCTATTTCACCAGCCCATTTTAGGGGGCTCTATATTCCAAACAGACTCTCTAACACCCCCCCCCACCCCCAGGCAGACAGACTGGAACTGTGATGCTTGGAGGCAAATGAGAATGAAGAGAGATGTCAGGGAAGAGTGCACAGTGGGAGAGGAAACCACGGCTTTAATGGACTGACTGACTCTCTCCAACGAGAGCAGGAGAGAAACAGATGAAGCTGAAACGCTGGTGGGACACTGCGGTGGATGCCAGGACGGAAATGCAGAGGACCAGGATCTCTCTGCATTTCAAGGAGAATATTCACAATGGTAGTAACATTTCTACTCAGTGGTAATGATGCTCCTTAACATGCTGGGCGCTACTGTAAGCCACTTCTGAGCATTGGCTGCCGTAATTGGCCCTTATGCAAGGTGGATGTCAAACAGGTGAGAATCTCAGCTAAGACAGCCTGTGAGAGGCTGGCTCAGGGCTCTGTGTTCCTGGATGGCGTTGCCGGGTCACCCAGGCACTCGTGTGACTTGAGACATCCCTTCCGTGGTCCTCCAAAAAGGGTCTGGGGGCAGTTCTAAGGTCACTCTTGTTGCTCTGAGATCTCACTTTGCCAGGAATCTGGGGAATTTGCGAGGGAGTTGGTCATTTGCATCCCCAAATAGTGGCATGTGGGTACTGGGGTACACAGGGGGCTCTGTGACTGTCTGTGGGCATCCATGTTTATCCACAGGCACCTGTGAACATCTACATTCCGGACACATACGGAACATCTGGATACATAGTGACTAGCTATGTGCATAGGTGCACGTTTGTGTAAATTCAAGCGAATGCCGGTGTGCATCAGTGAGCAAATGCCAGTATACATGCCTCTTGCACTGTTGTCCATAGCCGTGTACATCTCCTTCATTTAGACGTGTTCACAAGCATTCTATTCCCATATATTCTGTGCACAATTTGTGAGCCCACGAGTCAGTCTGCATGAGGACTCTTTATATAAAGAGTAGCCACCTATGTAAACGCACATTGCCTAAACCCACAAACAGCTCTGCCACAGTGTGCCCATCACACAGGGGAATGCCCCCCTCTACATACCCACAACCCTCTGTGTGCTATTCTGGACAGCCACGTACATATGTGTAGGTCTATCCAGAAGCCACAAACATGTTACGCAACTGTGTCCCTTCAAGAACCCCCGCACCCTTCCATGTATAATCCTCCAGGTCCATTCGTGTCCATCCTGTAGCCTTGAACATTCCTACACTCTTCTCAGTAGGAACTGACATCTGTATACATTCTGTCAGTTGCACTCTTAGGTCTCCCCGACTAACTCATTAGCACTGCAGTCAGTCCTGAAATATTCCTGAAGAATTTATGCGTTACTAATAAGCCTGGTGTTCTGCTGAGGTCACATGACACTTACAAGGGCTAATGGAGCCAGCTTCGGCCAACAGGTCTGGGGAATCCTTGTTTCCTGGAATAGCAAGAGAATGTATTCACCAGAATGAGCAAATTTCTCTTCCTTCTCACTGCACCAAATGTCCCAGCCAGTGCCTGTCTGCAGAACTGAAGTCAGATTTCAAGATAGTTTATGGCCCCGACACTACCCCGGCATCACACTAAGGACTGTATCTCCAGATTTGTCATTATATCTTAGGCTGCATCACTCTGATGGGAGCTACACTGAGGGTTGCATCAACAGACTGTGTGGGGTGGGAAGGTGCAGGCAGAGGTGAGAAGTAATCCCAAGGAACCTGGTAGGACTGTAGCAATGGGGGAAATGGGGACCCTGATGCCATGCACTGGTGGAGGGAAACTACAGAGGACAGAGGAGCAAATAGTGCATCGAGAGTTAGAACTCGGGGACTCCCTGGCTGTCCAGTGGTTAGGACTCCACGCTTCCACTGCAGGGGACACGGGTTCGATCCCTGGTCAGGGAACTAAGATCCCACATCACACGCGGTGCAGCAAAAAAAGAAAAAAAAGAGCTGGAACTCAACTCTCCTGACCCACCAGCGCTGAAGGGGATGTGGAAACTCAGAGTGCAACAGCTGCAGGGGTGGCAGCGGGTGGGGGTGACCAGTTCCTCCTGGAAGTTGTAGATATTGTTATGGCTCTGTTATCCCTGCCAGGGGGGTTCTGCAAGACATAGTTTGCCTTGCACTTGAGGATAAATGCTTAACCTGCAAGTGCAGACCTTCACTGCATGGCATAGGAGCCATCCTGTGCCCTGTGCCCTGCCACGTGCCACATCCTCTGTTGGGGTCCTCATGCTCAGGCGTCCCCCACATGAGAGACATGCTCTGACCTGCTCCAACATGTCCCGTGTGCTCAGATATGCCTGGTGGCCATCGGACTCTCCTTACACGAAGGGACATGTTCGCCATGAAGACATACCCCAACATGTTCAAACATGCCACAACATGCCCTGACATGCAGGGAAGGCTCCAACATATGCACACATGCCTTGGCATGCTCTGGGGGACCAGCAGGTCTCCAGCCTCTGCCTGAGTCTACGCGCCTGAGGCCACCTTGCCATTCCCGATGGATTGTAGGGCAGCAAGGAGAAGGCTGTTATAAATTAAACATTGAGACGCTACCTGAGCACCAGACTGTCATCCAGTCATTGGCTGGTTTTCTCCCAGGAGACGGCGGGACCTCAGGGTTGGGGAGAGGGCAGGGGAAGTGACTCGCTTAATTCATTAGTCCTAATTGAGATATCTTTGTAAATATCCCTTTATGGAAGGACACGATCCCATCATTTCCTGGGAATTTGCCATCTCTGTTTGTCTCCAACCCCTGAGTATCGCAGAAATGCCAACAAAAGAAAGAGCAGTCCGAAGGGCTGCTGGAGACTTAGCCATGCTTCTGATAATGAAGACAACACCGAGGGGCAGGCGAGGAGGCTCAGAGATACACAGAGATCCAGGCGGCGTGGCAGCCAGAGAGACAGGGAGATGGGGAAACTGAAATACAGGGCAGAAGGTGTCACAATAAGAAACACAGGCAGAGTCAGAGATGCAGGCTCTGAAACACAGCCAGAGGGAGAGACAGCCAGAGACAGGCAGAAAAGCTTCACACGAGGGAGGACCAGAAGTGGGGACAGATGGGCCACGCGTGGGCCAACAGACCTCCCTCTGCCTTTTTCTGCCTCACCCAGTCTCCCATCTCCTGGGCACACTACCCGCTGCAGCAGCAGCAACAATCAAGCCTGATTCCTCTTTGGCCCTTGCAACCCTCCCCTTCTCTCACCCTCCCCCACTCACTCCTGCAATCATCTCCCTTGTTCAAAATGAGCTTCTGCAGCTGCAGCCCAGACAGCTGTTCCGTCTTGGAGCCAGCGCTGGGGCCTGGCGGCTGGGTCCTAGAGGGATGCCCTCCTGGGCAGCAGAGGGGAGTGGGAATGGTGGGGGAGGGCACAGGGTCACCTGGAGCTTGGGCACCCACCCACCCTTTACCCTGGGCTGAAATCAAAGCTCAGCCTCCATTCCCAGCATCTCCAGGGGTACAAACATCTCCTCCCTTGTCCCCCCAGGGCCTTCAAGGGCTGATGCTGGTCTGGCTCATCCTGTCCCACTCACTGAATCCTGCCCAACACCCAACATACATTCTGGCCCTGTCCTGTCTCAGGAGCTCTCTTAGGTCTGAGAATTTGAGTCTCTCCCCCACTCCCTGTCAGGGTCCTGGACCGTGATACAGTAACTATGGCGACATGGAAACAGAATTCTAGAGAGAGAGAAACAGAATCCTGACAGACAGACATAGACTGAGAGACAGAGATGGAAGAGATATAGTGACAGAGACACAAAGAGGCAGAGATGGCAGAACCAGAGACAAAAGAGACACATAGAGATAGAGACACACAGAAAGGATGACACAGACTTAGAGACAGAGATAGAGACAAGACAGAGATGGAGAGAAAACAGAGAGCAGGATAGAGACAAAGAGACGCAGACATGAGACACAGGCAGAGAGAGAGAACAAAAGTCTATCATATGTTGTAGATACATCGTGAAGACAGAGAGGAATAAAGACAACTAATGAGACAGAGATATGTGAGAGAGACACACACACAGAGACAGACTCAAAATACAAAGTTTAAAAATAGAGAAGCCTCAAGGCTGAGACAGAGAGAGACAAGGACTGAGAACCAGCTTGGTCCCTCAGATCTCCCAGTGGCAACTTCTTCACTCCCACACACAAACACACCCAACGCCACATCAGACTCTCTCAAAACGCCTGAGCCTCCCCCAGAAGCCTGCTTTTTCCTCGCCCAGCTTTGCGGTTGCTCCTCTCTTGGAGTTTCACAAAGAGGCGTCAGCCGCCCAGGGCAGGAGGTGAGAAGGATGCTGGGGGCACGAAGACACCAAGACGCAGAAACCAGAGCTTCCCTCTGGAAGAGGAGGAAGCCAGTTTTAACTACACTCAAGCAGCCCCAAAGCCCAGACCACCTCCCTTGGTAGCTGTCCATGGTGCTGTTGTTGGCAAAGGCAACATCTCAAGCCATTTCTATGTGTTGCATCAAGCTTGGGGTCTAGAGTGGCAGTCAGGTATCTGCCTATCTCGCCAGATCCTCACACGCCACCTGCCATCCCATCCCAACACCTTCACACACCCTGTTCTCTTGGCCTCTCTCCCTCCACGTTACCAGCTCTGTCTTTGCCCAACTCTTACTCATCCTTCATGTCTCAGGGCAAACATCACCTCCTCAGGGAAGCCTTCCTTGATTAACCCTTCCCAAATTTCTGCCCTCACGGCCCCCACCAATCTTTAATTATATAGCCATCTGCACAATTCCAAGTTCACTGTGTCTCCCTATGAAGCTTTGTGAGGAAAGAGATCAAGTTTCTCTTGTTCACTGCTGTATCCCCAGCCCCCAACACAGGACTTGGCACACAGAAGAGCTCAGTGATTGCTAGTCAGGGATGACTCTGCTCTCTGGTGGCAAGATCTATGTCTGACAGACAGACATAGACCGAGAGACAGAGATGGAGAAAGTGACAATGTGCACATTTGTTGGAAGGGTTGAGAAACAAAGACACGATAAAAAAAAACTATAAGCAGCAGACACTTCTGAGCAATGGGAGAAGACTAAGTGGTCACAGAAATACTCATCAAGGCTCAGAAGTTTCACCGGGAGGACAAAGGGGCAGTGGTCTCATGGGGCAGAACTGAGACCATTCAGGAAATACCTATGGCCCCAAATGAGAAAATCCCAGTGATAACAAGACGGACAAAGTTTTCACTCAGATAGCACTTCTGTTCTGTTGGTGGTAAACAATTACCAAGATGATTTCAGATCATTATGAGTACTGAGAAGATAATAGAACAGGTTCAAATAATAAAGTGGGGACACTGTAGCTGGGGTGGTCAGGGGAGCTGTCTCTGAGCAGGTGACATTTGAGCTGGAACAGGAGGGGTGAGAAGGAGCTGGCTAGAGGGAGGACTGGAGGAAGGATGTTCCCAGAGGATGGGAACAAGTGAAAAGTTCCAGAGGCAGGAAAAGCAGCAAGGGATGGAAGAGTGATCCAAGATCTGAGACTCAGGCAGGGGTCTAGCGATAATAATAATAGCAAACCTTATAGGCACCTTCCACATGCCAGGCACATGGCTGAACACAATGCTATATGGTACAATCTACTATTATCCCCATTTTATGGATGAAGAAACTGAGGCTTACCAAGTTGGGCCAGGGTAAGGAGTTTAGATTTGGTGCAAGTGAGACAGGAAAATGTTAAAATGAGATAAATTTCATACTCACAATCTAGAAGGATTTTCTAACAATCAGCTCTTTTGAAAAATGCAACTGACAGCCTCATATTCTTTTCCTGCTCCAAACCCCTTCAAGTTTCCCATCCTTTGACATTCAGAATGAAGTACAGACACCTCAGTCCAAATCCCTTTGTGACATGGACCCCTCTGGCCACTCAGGCCACTTCCACACTCTTCCCAACCTGGCACATTGTCTTCAGCAACTCCGAACAGCTTGCAGTGTCCGTCCTCAACAGGATGTTCCTCACTTCTGAGCCTTTGTCCGTGCTATTCTTTCTGTCTGGAATGCCGTTGCTCTGTTTTCACCTGGCCAGTTCCTTCTCCACTTTTAAGACTCAGTTGGACATCACCACCTCCAAGAAACTTCCATTGCAACCTGGCTGATTTCAGTGCCCCACTTCTGTGCCCCAACAGCATTCCAGAAATATCTCTGTCTCTACACATGCCATGTCGTGTCACAAGTACTGTTGATGAGACAGCGATCTGATTGAAGCCGGGGCATTATTCATCTCTATATTCCATAGTCTAGGACCCTTCCCAGTACAAAGTAGGCGCTCAATAAATATTTCCTGACATATTGAGGTGTTTGAGCAAAAGCCATTAAGTCCACAGTTAGGAACAGGTGAATAGGCAGGTGTGGGTCAAATCCACAATAGGCCTACTTTTCTCTACCTCCTTGGTCCCTACCCTGGTCCAGCCCCCATCATCACTCACCTAGACCAGTGCTGTGGCCGCCTCCCCAGTCTCCCAGCTCTCACCCTCACCTCCTACAGTCTGTCCTCCCCACAGGGGCCAGAGAAAAACTGTGAACACCTGAGTTAAGTCTCATCCCTCCTTTGCTTAGCACCCTCCCTGGCATCCCATTTATTCACTTAACAAGTATTTATTGAACACCAACTATGTGCTAGACCCAGTGCCAGGCACTGGAACTATAACTGTCAACATAAATGGATTTTTAAAAAAATCTCTGCCCTCATGGAGCTGACATTACAGTGGGGAGAATCAGACAACAAAATAAATATCAACTACACAGTGAATGTTAGAAGGTTAAAAGTGCATGTTGAAAAGGAAAGCGTGAAATGAGGAGAGGGAATGCATGAGAAGTTGCAAGTTGAATCTAAAATCCCTGCAAGTCCCTCTCCCCCGAACATGATGTGGCTCCCACCACCTCCCTGCCCTCATCTCTTCTCACTTTCCCACCTCACTCGCTCTGCTTCAGCCACACTGGTTTCCTCACTGACTCTCCAAAATTTCAGGCATATTCCCACCTCAGGGCCTTTGCACTTGCTGTTCCCTCTGCTTACTTCCTTCAGATCTCTGCTCAAATGTCACCTACTCAATCTAAAATAGTCCCCCCCAGCACTCTCCACTCCCCTTATATTGCTCTATGCTTCTTCATAGTACAGGTATCACCATGTATTATAAATTTATCTGTATACTTATTTATTTCTCCCCTACCCTGCCCTAGAATGTCAGCTCCACAAAGACAAGGATTTCTGTCTGTTTTGTTCACTGTCATATCCCTGGCACTTAGAATAGCGCCTGGCACATAGTAGGTGCTCAATAAATATTTGTTGAATAAATGAATGAGTGAATGAATGAATGGAGAGACCCTCCAAGAGAATTCTTGTTGTAGAATAAGAGGAAGAGGGATCAGTAGTGTATTTAGGGCTGTTCATAAATATTTGGCCGCTCTTCTCTGTCCAGGTCATAGTAGGACCACACTTCTCACCCTCTTTGAGGTTAAGCATGCCATGTGACTTGTGCTGGCCAATGAAATGTGAGCAGAAGTAACGTGTCACTTCTAGGGAAGAGCTTTAGGAGCCAGTGGGGGCTACGCTGTACCTTCCTTTCCCTGCTTCAGTGATCATGTCACCATAGAGCCTGCATCATTCTAGGTCCATGACGACCATGGACAGAGCTCTCCAGCCAACATGGATACAGAGTTCAAGCACAAAATAAACCTGTGCAGTATTAAACCACCGAGATATGAGGCCACGTGTTATGGCAGTGTTACCTTGCCTCTCTTGACTGATACTGAGTATTGGGGTCCTTCCCCCCTGCACAGAAAACTGTCAAGAAAACACATAGATTCTGAACTTTGGTTTTTACTGGGAAGTCCTCAAACAGCCTCTTGCTGATAGCTGCTCAGACCCTCCCTGTTCCTCCCATGAGGAAAAGGGTCCTCCCCAAACAGAATATCCCTCCTCCATCTCCCCTTCCTTCCCTCCATCCCTCAAGGAGGAGGGGATGGACAAGGGCATAACATATAGGATGCAGGTAACTCACTTCAGGCCCCGTAATGACGGCAGCTGCTGGCCATGGGGCTGACAATTCTTAGTCTGGTTCTGAATTTATGACCCCCCAGGTGAGAAGCCATTCCACTGAAGGCTCCATCTCACAGGGATGGTTTATGGCTGGGAGTTGGCCAAAGGGAGTAGCAGTGGCAGCTTCTCCCTCCCCGCCCCACTTTCAGGGATGATCTGTAACACCATCTCTCAGAATCTCTTAGCATGCTAAACTGTTTCTCTGGATCAGATCCGGGAGGGGAAACCAGAGACAAGAATGGCCTGAGGGTCTGGGCTCACCCTTACCTCACAGAGATCGTTTTTAAAGTCCAGACCAGCATCCAACTGTCTGCCTCATGACTGGGAATTCTCACTACCTGGGTTCCGGAACCCCTCAGCTTACCCACGTCGGTGCCCTGTAGCTTCGCACAACTCCTCCTTACTGAGCACCGACCCTGTGCCTCCTCACTTCCATTTGTTCTCCCCAATCCTTAGGAAGGTGCATTATTGATTTAGACACTTGACAAATATTTATTCCATGCCTATTACGTGCTTGGCTACAAACTCTCCTTACTGAACACCTACTATGCACCCAGCTATCTTTCCATTTGAAGATGGAATCCTTATGAGGATGCGATTGTTGATTCAGCCACTTGACAAATATCTATTGTAGGGCTCCTCTGCATCAGGGCTTAGGGTTCAATAGTGAGTAAAACACAGATGTTCTCATGGATCCTGTGGCTTAATGGGGACTCTGAACTCCCCTTGACTAATGAGGTTATTGGAGTTTAGAGAGATTAAATAATTTCCCCAAGGTCATACCACTGGTAAATTGCAGGACCAGAATTCAAACCCAGATTCATCTCAGAGTCCTGTCACTAACTGAGCATTTACTGTGTCAGGCACTGAGCTGGGATTTTCAAGCATATACACATTTGACATAGAGGAGGTACTCAATTATTTTGTTGAATAAACAAAATGGGTGGATGGATAGAGAGATGGATGGATGGAAGGATGGATGCGTGGAAGAATCAATGGAGAGAGAGATGATGGATAATGGGTGGATGGAAAGATAGATGGGTGGAGAGCTGGATGGAGAGATGGATGGAAAGATGGAGAGATGGATGGATGGGCAAATGGATGGATAGGTGAGTGGACGGATGGATGGGTGGATGAAAGGATGAGTGTAAAGATGGATGGATGGAGAGATAGATGGAAGGATGGATGGATGAAGGGCTGGATGGTAGACCTCTTACAACAGTTCTGTGAGGTAGGAACTATCATTCTCATTTCATAGATGGGAAACCGCACCTCAGAACGGTGATGTCACTGGGCCAGAGTGCAAGTCGTGGAGCAAGTTAAGGGAAAGTCTGGATTTCAACCTATGTCTCTCAGACTCCCAAGGCACTTTCCTGAGCACCCTCATGTCACAGTCCCCTCCCAGGTGCTACCCTGAGTTACCTGGCATCTCACTCCATAGAGCTCTTCTGGCAAGGCTTAGTGAGACTGAGGGATGGGGTGGGGTTCAGGAATGCGAGAACTATTAGCTTTCAGCAGGTGATTTCATGGAAGCATTGAATCAAGGTCCAGCTACAGATGGGCTAGAGTGAAGACCAGGTCAGTTGGGGTACACACACACGCTCACACTTACAGAAAAATCATGAAACACAGGAATCCACCCACATGCATACAAACCAGGCACACACACCATTCATAGACCACTCACAGATACACACTTGAACATATATGCACACACTTCTAAAGACATACATGTCCACATTTATATGCACAAAACATGTACTTGTACATATTTGCAAAGACACATATACACACACAAAATCATAACTCAGAGACATGCTCTTATACACTATGTACATGTTCCCCAGACATACATGCTCTCATTTACACATATGCTCTACATAATACATGAACACATTTACACTGACTCAAACTTTTTAGATGGTAGGGGAGGGGAATCTGACTTCTGATTTCAATGAGACACCATCTCTCTCCCCCCTCAGAAGGCAATAGCAAGAAGTCTGTCTCAGACTCATGTATATAAACTTATATGCACACATGCAATTACATACATGCAAACCCATAGTCAGGGACATACAACTGCAGACACATCCACACCGAGATACAGCGAGTACTCAGGGACACACCCACACTCGTTCTGGGTTGCACCCTCATGTACAGGCAGACACACTTGTGCCCTCATGCTAGCAAAGCACATACACTTTCTCACACCCTCCACTCACACACACACCCATACACACACCATGCATAGATAGATACACCAGGACATATTCAAATATCGCTTGATGTGACAGATAAACACTGTTTCACACCTTGGCTTCAATTCTGAGGATTTAAACTGCAAGCCCTCACCTGGGCCAAGCCCAGGGACAATTCCCTCCAGGAGCTGGACAAAGCCTGAGCACAGGGCACCCCCCTCTCCACTTGCCCACAACGCTTGGGAGCAAAGACCTCTTAGCTTTCAGTGTGGTGGCAGTTGGAGGCTAAACAGGGGGGCTGATGAAGTTGGCAGAACATCAAGCAAGAGGGGGAGCCCCCATGAATCCCAGTTCCAGGTATTGGGAGGAGTCCCGAAACCAGATTGAAGAGGGTAAGGAATGGGAGGGAAGGGGCGTATCTGGAGGAGGCTGAGGGAAGTTTGCAGTGGAGGATGTCTCCTCCCCTCTCCCCAGGACCCCAGGACCACTATTATTAACCCCGAAGGAGTGCCCCCTTGCCCCCCTTCACCCCCCAGCCAAACTCTGTGGCTTGGGAAGCTGGAGGATGAAGGTGATAGAAGAGGATAGGATGGGACGGGGGAGTGGGCAATCCTGCAGTTTCTGGGGGCAGCATGAGCCCCAACCCCGGCTCCCACCCCAGTACGAGACCGGGCCTCCTACGGAGGGTCAGTTATGGGAATAAATATTCAGCACGTGGTGAGGCAGGTAATGAGGAGGGAGATGCAGGGGGTGGGGTGTTGTGCAGGGGAGAGAAAAGGAGAGACAGAAAAAAAAAAGATACAAACTCGGAGACAGCGCGACAGAGACAGACAGAGAGGAAAATAGAGACGCAAACCAGAGGAAAAAGAATAGAGTGAGACAGAGAGAGACAGAAAGAGAGAGACATAGAGACAGAGACAGAGAGAAGAGAGGGAGAGAGAGAGACAGACAAGGGGCTACTCAGAGACACCGAGACACAAACAGGGAGAGATGCTGAAGGTGGAGACCCTCGGAGACCCGGAGACTTCCCTATTCGGAGGCAGGGTTCCAACCAGCCGCCCGAATCTACCCTCCAGCTCCGCCCCACTCAGCCGGGACCAGGCTGAATTCCGCAGCCCTTCCGCCTGCGCCCCGGGGCCAGAGCGAGCCTAGTACATTGTTGCCGCTCGGACATTGCACACTAATAATAAGAAATAATAATAATAACAATAATAAAAGGCGCGGAGGTGGCTGCGGGTCCTAGGGCTCCTCCGCCTCCGCGTCCAGTCCCCAGCCCCAGGAGGGCGCTCCCCGGCCGGGCGCGCCGGGAAGCTGGGGGGCGGGGGCCCCCGGGGGCTGCTGCTGCGGCGGCGCGAGCACCACGCCCCCCGGGAGCGCCCCCTGCGCGGCGGCCACTCACGATTTTCTCGGAGGCGCCCGCGCGGGACACGGTGCCGTTGAGCCCCACGAGCGAGGGCAGCGTCTGCGACATCCAGTTGGTGACCATGGCCATGGTGCTCAGCACGGCCCCGATCTTGAGCAGCGGCACCGACATCGCGCCCCCGCCTCATGCCCCGCGGCCGCCCGCCGCCTGGTGCTCGGTCCCTTGCCACCCAGCCGCCCAGGGGACGCGAGCGCGAGCTGGGGGGCCGGGGCCGGGGCCGGCCGGGGGGGCTCGGGGACGCGGGCTGCGGCTCGGCGCGCCCGGCGGGCTCCGCTTATAAAGCGCCGCCTCGGCCCCCCCCCCCCCCCCCTCCCGCGCCTCCCACAGCCTCCGCGCCGGGCACTTCCAGCCGCTGTGACGTCACGGCTCCGGCCCGGAGCCCGGCGGGGGGCGGGCGGCGCCCCGGCTGTCCCCACCCCTCTCCCCCGGCCTTTCAACCCCTCTGTCCGGGATCGCCCCACCCCGCAAGGGGCCCCCTCCGGCGGTATTCCCCACCTGCCCCCCACCCCCCGCCGCGGCATTCCCAGCCCCGCCCCCAGCGGTGTTCCCGCCCCTGCCCCCCGAAGCGAGGTATTCCCGGGCCACCCTCCGCTCACAGCCCCTTTCAGAGCCCCAGGCGCTCGGCCTGCGTTTAAATGGGCAGCCGCCCCACCCCGTGCACCCAAAGCTGGCAGGGGGCCGGAGTCGCAAGTCCCCACCCACCTACTGTTAGGACACCGACCCCGGCTCACTAAAACCCGGGAGAGCAGGTATGGGGCGGTGGGCTCCAGTGCGCTCCCTTGAATCGGGTGGCCAAGTGTTTCCTTTTCCCTTGGGGAAGGGGCTTCCCTGGTACCAGGACCACTTTGGGGACCGCTTGGTTGTTTCCGAACGAGGGAAGCGCAGAGTGGCAGGTCCGAAAGCAACAGGCGATTACTGGGATATGGGGAGTGGGGTCACTTCTGCAGCAGGAGGACCCCCATGACTCCAGGGGGCGGCATTACAACCCCGGACGGCCGACACGGGAGCTAGCCTTTTGCCGGCAAGTCCCAGCTGGGTCTCCACTCACAACTTGGACTTGGGGTGGGGGCGGGGAACTGATACTTCGGACCTTCCTCCAGACCCCAGGGAGCAGCTCCGGGGCCCGCCCTTTCGAAGGAAGGGGGAGTGCAGTGCCCCAGCTTTGCACCCACGCACCAGCCGGCGGCGGGGCGGCGAGGCCGCCAGGAGGAGAGCCCGGCTGGTTTAATTTCCTCTGTTTTCCCTGCACTCACGCCCTCTCGTGGCGTCCCCGCATCACCTCGCGCTGCCGCCGCGGCCGCTGCAGTCGCCTTCAGTTCGCGGCCGCCGCCGCCGTATGGAGGCGGCGATGACTCAGGCCTTTCCCTGGGCCGTGGCAGCTCACCGAGGGCTCGTCTCGGGAGAAGCGCTGAACATGGGGGTAGGGATGGTGGGGGTCTTGAAGTATCCTTTTTTTTTTTTAGCTTAACAGCAGGGAGAGGCAGGTTCTGCCCCTATGGGACTTCCAGCAATGACCTCTCTCTGCCTCAGTTTCCTCATCTGCAAAGTGGGTGGTTTAAGGACCCATGGACCTAATACGTGTAAATGGCTCCTGTGTCCTGAGAATCAAGTGAAAGCTTTATTGAACATCTACTATGTCCCAAACACTGTAAACAACAGATTTAAAAAATGCCTGCCTGGGACTTCCCTGGTGGCACAGTGGTTGGGAATCTGCCTGCCAATGCAGGGGACACAGGTTGGAGCTCTGGTCCGCGATGATCCCACATGCCGTGGAGCAACTAAGCCCCAGTGTGGCAGCTACTGAGCCCGTGCTCTGGAGCCAGCGAGCCACAATTGCTGAGCCTCTACACCAGAACTACCGAAGCCCACGCACCTAGAGCCCGTGCTCCACAACGAGAGGCCACCGCAATGAGAAGTCGGTGCACCACAACGAAGAGTAGCCCCTGCTCGCCGCAACTAGAGAAAGCCTGCACGCAACAAAGACCGAGTGCAGCCAAAAAATAATTAACTAATTAATTATTTTTAAAAATGCCTGCCTATGTGGAGATGAACATTCTATGGAATAAGTCAGACAACAAGTGGGGGTGGGGTGGGGAGTAAAATACCTAGGGTATCGGGAGGAAGGGGCATATGGACTAGGTAGGGGAGTAAAACTTTAATCGAGGTGGTTGGGGAATGTGACATTTGAGCAGAGACCTGAAGAAGGTGAGGGAGGGAGCCATTTGGATATCTGAAGGAAGAGTTCCAGGCACCAAGAACAGCAAGTGCAAAGGCCCTGGGGCAGGAGGATAAGTGTTCAAGGAACAGGAACGAGGCCAGTGTGGTTGCAGCAGAGTGAACTGGGGCAGACTGGGGAGAGATGGTGCTTGTAAAGCACTTTGCCTGGTGTCTGGAACATGGTGTTTCATAAATAGTAGCTGACATTGTAATTATTTGCAGCTGATAATGAGCTTTAAAAAATGAGATACCTCCTTGCCTACTTGTACTGCAGCTTGCATTTATGAGTACTGAACACTTTGCAAACACACTTGCTGAGTACTGGATGCAACCTCCCATGAACAGTACAGCAACTTCTCTATTTACAAGAGAGGAAACTAGGCTCAGAGAGGAGAGGGGACCAGCTCAAGGTGACCCAGCACATAAATGGGAGCCCAGGATTCGGACCTAGGTGGGTCTGATTTCAGACCTGGGCTCCAAGCCCTTCCTGTTTAGATAATCTGGAACCCAATGAGACTCTCTCACTCTCTCACCATTGGTGATGCAGGAAACTGCCCTGCCTCCTCCCAGCCAAACTCCTCCAAGGAGTGGTCTACACTCACATCTGCACTTGCTCTCTCTGCTTCCTTACCTCCCACCTCCTGTATGCTTCCAAAACTCCTCTCACTAACGGCACCGGTGACCTTACGATTTGCTGGTCCCACAGTCTCACACAAGCCCTCATTTAGTCACTCTCACAGGTAAGTCTTCATGAATCGTTCCCTCCTTCTTGAAAGTCATTTGTCCCTTGACTTAAAGGCTGCACTATCACTGTCTCCTGCCTTATCCCTAAATGTCTCCCACGGCTTTGCCCTAGGTCCCTAGCCACTGTCATTCTGTATACTGTGCCTGGACCATCCATCACACTCACATGTAGGGTTTAGGTTCCATTTGGCACACTCCCACCTCAGGACCTTTGCACTTGCTGTCTGCTCTACCCAGAGCACTATTACCACAGATACACATGCGGATTGTTCCTTTACTTCATTTATATTTCTGCGCTATCATTGTGCAAGTCAGAGCAATGCCCTACCCTTCTCCAGAAAACTACACTTCCCAGGGTCCCTGGCACACTGGCTTCCTATTAGTCTCACCCAATGAGAGGCACTGGAGGGAGACTGGAGAGTGGGGAGGAAGGGAGAGGCCAGGGTATTTCTTCTCTCTCTTTCTGCTTAGGGTGGGGGTGTGTATTCTGACGGCGGCCATACTTACTCCATGATCCCATGATCCCAGCTCCCACACAAGAAACTTTTCTTCATCACACTTCATCACACCCTTTTGTCATGTGCCTCCAGTAGCTCTGTGCTGTGGTTTATTCCTGATCATCCCATCAGTCTGGCTTCTCAACTCTTCCATCTCACACTTAACCAATTCTCTATATTAAATTTCCTCTCTTTGAAACACCTAGACTGGTTTGTTTCCCTGATGGGTCTCTGAGCGATTTGGCTACCGTATCCTGAAAGACATCCCCTGGCCACCACATCTACAACAGCAACCCCTCTGCCCCCGTCCCCTCCTCTGCTCTATCTTGTTGAACAACATTTATCACCATGTGACATTATATTGTACTTCTATTTGTTTATGGTTTGTCTCTTCCACTAGACTTTCAGTTCCGCAAGGGCTCCTACATGGCTGTGTTTTTTACAGCCTCATCCCTAGGGCTTAGCACAGTGACTGGCACATAGTAGGTGCTCAAGAAATTGTTTATTGACTGACTAAATGAATCTACAGCTGAGGCTCCCAAAAGCATTTCTGCAGCCCAGATCTCCATCTAGAGCTCAAACCCCTATGCCCATCTGCTTCTTGGACATCTCCACTTGTGTGTTTCACAGGACTAATAGCACATGACACCCACCAGAACAACCTCAATCAAAAGGCAAGGGCTTCCCTGGTGGCGCAGTGGATGAGAGTCCGCCTGCCTATGCAGGGCACACGGGTTCGTGCCCCGGTCCGGGAAGATCCCACATGCCGCGGAGCGGCTGGGCCCGTGAGCCATGGCCGCTGAGCCTGCGCGTCCGGAGCCTGTGCTCCGCAACGGGAGAGGCCACAACAGTGAGAGGCCCACGTACCGCAAAAAAAAAAAAAAAAAGACAGGCAGTACCAAGTATCGGTGATGAAGTGGAGAAACTTAAACCGCTTTCTAGTGGGAACATAAAATGCTGCAACTACTTTAAGAAAAAATTTAGCAGTTTCTTAAAATGTAAACTGAAATTTACCATAAGACGCAACAATTCCATCTACCCAAGAGAAATGAAAGCCTATGTCCATGGAAAGACTTGCATGTGAATATTCATAACAGCATTGTTCCCAATGAATGAAACAATTCACATGGTCATCAACTGGTGAATGGATAAACAAACTGCGGTACATGCATACAATGGAATGTCGTTCAACGATAAAAAGGAACGAACTACTGATACATGCTACAGCATGGATGGACCTCAAAAATATTTTCCTAAGTGAAAGAAGTCAGACACAAAAGGCCACACTTTGGATGAGTAGTTTACACAAAATGTCCAGAGAAAGCAAATATATAGAGACAGAAATTAGATTAGTGATTGCCTGGAACTGGGGATGGGGTGGGGATGGCATGAGGGATTTTTTTTTTTTTTTTTTTTTTTTTTTGCGGTACGCGGGCCTCTCACTGTTGTGGCCTCTTCCGTTGCGGAGCACAGGCTCCGGACGCGCAGGCTCAGCGGCCATGGCTCACGGGCCCAGCCGCTCCGCGGCACGTGGGATCTTCCCGGACCGGGGCACGAACCCGTATCCCCTGCAGGCGGACTCTCAACCACTGCGCCACCAGGGAAGCCCCCGGCATGAGGGATCTTTTGCGAGTGATGGAAATGTTCTAAAACTGGATTGGGGTGATGTTTGTACAACTCTGCAAATTTACTAAAAGTCATTGAGTAGCACACTTAAACAGGTGGATTTAATGGTATATAAATTATATCTCAATAAAACTGTTTAAAAGGAGGAATATACCTAAACTTTCCCTGCAAGTTCCCGCCCCCCAGGAGCCCTGCACTGACATGAGAATGAGTCCTTCCTTAAATTTTGCACCCTAGATTTCTTGCTTGCCTCACCCTGGTCCTGGACCAAATGTACCCACAGTTAGAAACTACAGATAGTGCCCCTCTCACCTTCCTTCTCTTTCCCTACTCCATTCAAATTATCACCAATGCCAGCTGAAACTGATATAGAAATATCTCCAGAAAGAATCCCTTTCTCACTGTCACCATCATTACTCTAAACATCGTGTTGGGGAGTGCTACAGATTGAATGCCTGTATCCCTCCCCAAATTCATATGTTGAAAGCTAATCCCCAATGTGATAGTATTTGGAGATGAAGTCTCTGGGAGGTGATTAGTTCAAGAGGGTGGAGCCCTCATGTATGGGATTAGTGCCCTTATACAGAGACCCCCCCCCAGAGAGCTCCCTCTCCCTTCCATCATATGAGAAGACACCAAGAAACTGGTCCTCACCAGACACCAAACCTGACAGCACTTTCACTTTGGTCCTGGACTTCCCTAAATCCAGAACTGTGAGAAATAGATTTCTGTTGTTTATAAGTCACCTGGTCTATGGTATTCTATTATAGCAACCTGAACACACTAAGGCCAGGTGCCATGAAAAGAAATTTTTTTTCCCTGACCTGAAAATGATCAGGAGGAAAAAAGTTCATAACTCTCAGAAACAATAACAATAGTTGCTAAGGTTTATTGAGTACTTATGAGCTCGGCACCATCTGCAACAATGTACATGTAATAACTCATTTAACCCTCAGAATACCACTGTGAAGTAGATTGGGTTAAATTCCATTTTTTTTTAATGAGGAAATAGTGGCTATTAGAGTGGTTTCTTAGAGATGCTAAGAAACTTTTCCCAGCCCCCAGGAATCTATCCCAGACAGACAGGCTCCAGAGTCTGGAGGCTGTTCCTGGGTCATTTGGCCCTATTCAAAGGGGAAAGAATAAATGTTGATCCCTACCTCAAGCCACATACAAAAATCAATTCCATGTAGATCTTACATCAAATGTGAGAGATAATAAATCTTTTAGAAGTAAATATAGAAGAATATCTTCATTACTCTGAGGTAGGCAAAGATTTCTAAAACAGGACACTAACAAGCATTAACCCTGAAGGAAAAACAGTTATTATTTAAACTACATTCAAGTTAAGAAATTCTATTTATCAAAGACATCACTAAGAGAATGAAAAGACAAGCTACATAGTAGGAGAAGATATTTGCAATCCTATGTCCAACAAATAACCGATATCCTCATTTTTAATTTATGTAAAAGAGAGAGAAACACAGATATAAAATTTGGATGTATAAAAACACGTGTTCTTACAAATTAATAAGAAAAAGGCAGACAACCTAATAGAGAAATGGGCAAAAGACTTGAGCAGGCATTTCACAAAAGGGGATACTCAAGTGGTCAATAAGCGTGTGAAAAGGTATTTAAATATTAGTCATCAGGAAATGTAAATTAAATACAAAATGTGATCGCACTAAACACCCATCAGAATGTCTAAAGTGAAACATAAAGACAACACCAAGTGTTGGTGATGATGCAGAGCAACTCGAATGCCCAGACACTACTAGTGAGAGAGTAAATTGGTAAACTCTTTGAAGAGTCTTTGGAACTTTCGAAGGCTGTTCAGCAGTTATCTCCTGAAGTTCAATATATTCCTCCCCTATGACTCAGCAATTCGACTCCTCGGTATATACACTTGAGTCTCACTATTTGTGGGTTCCATAGTGTCAAACTCGCCTACACACTGCAATTTATTTGTAACCCCCGAGTCAATTCTCACGGGGCTTTTGTGGTGATTCACGGACATCCACAGGGTAGCAAAAACTTGAGTCACTGACACACAGGTTCCCAATGGAGATCCACCACAGCCATGCTCTGGCCTTTTTGTTTTAGCTCTCATAACTGTAATCAAGTGTCTTTTTCACAGTCTACTTAGTGCCAACATTTTCACATTCTCGTGCTTTTTATTGGTGATCTCGCTCTTTTAAGTGGCCCCATGCACAGCGCTAGGTTCTGTCTAGTGCGCTAGGCGCAAGAAGGTTGTAACATGTCTTCCAGAGAAAATACAACTTGTCGATAAGTTTCACTCAAGCATGAGTTATAGTGCCTTTGGCAGTGAGTTTGCTGCCAATGAATCAACAATGTATATGAAATAAGGTGTTTTTAAACAGAAACATTCATAAAAGAAGGTTGCATATTCTTTGGTCAACAAAAATGTCGTGACCAGAAGCTTGCAAGAATCTAACCCCACGATGATTCAGTATTCACTAATTCAGTATTCACTAATTCTTTATAGAACATAATTACTGCGAATAGAGAATCTACTGTACACATATACCAAACAGAAGTGTGAACAAGCATTTACTAAAGACACGTGTCAGAGTGTTTATTTCAGCACAGTTTGTGTCAGCCACAAACTTCACCAGCCCAAATGCCAAGCAACAGTAGAATGGATATACCACATGCGATATATCCACACAACGGAACACCATAAAGCAACAAAAACAGAGAATCAATCACAAAACAATAATACGGAGGAATCTTACAAACATTATGTGGAGCAAAAGAAGCTGGGCACAAAAACTACATGCTTAATGACTTCATTAAGTTACAAAGCAGGTCAAACCAGTGCAGAGTGAGAGACATTAGCTTAGCTGTTACTCTTGAGGGGGCAGGTGGCAACTAGAAGGAGGATGAGGGGGTTTCTGGATTCTTGCAAAGTTCTGTTTCTTGACCTCGTACATTATGTCACTTCAAGACAATTTATCAAGCTGCACCTTTATGATTTGCATACTTCTTTGTAGCTATGTTTTATGTCAAGAAGGAAGTTTACTCAAAAATATGAATTAAGGTATCAAGTATAAAACATAAGGGTCATTTCTGTTTGATGTGCAGCAGGTAAAAATGCTAGAAGTTCCAGTAGAAAAGCTAGAAAACGTAAACCAAGCAAAACACTGTCCTTTGTAAGAAGCCAAGTGGTCTCTGTCAACCAACTCTGCCTTCTTGGTCTCCACAGTATTTCATTCACACAGAGGAAAGGCATGAATTTACGTCTGCACATACACAGCTTTGCACCCCTTGGAACACAAATGGTGTTAATCTTCTAGCCTATGCCTGCTTTTAGTTTTTTGCTCGGTTACAGCAAATGTTTGGAAATGGTGTTGAATTCTCCCTGGAATTCTCTCTCTTGCCATCTCTGCTTTCCTGCCTGCTTCAGAATTCCAAGAGGAGATTCCAAAGGAGACAGTAGTCCTGGCTGAGGACCTTGGACACCAGACAATGAGAGGTGCATTCCCCCTGTCCTCCCCCAAATATCAGTCCTACTATGCCTCTGGCTGTCACCAACTTGCCTCAGGTCTTGTTAGCTCCTGAAATAATTCTGTCTTCACACCTTTACTGTCCCTACTCTAGTTTCAGTCAAAGGATCTGTCCCTCACACAAATCCAACCATGTCTCATTCCTGGCTTTAAAACCTTCTATTTAAACAACAAAAAAGCAAACATCCCAGTTTTGAAAAGGAACAAAGGACTTGACTAGACATTTCTCCAGAGAAGATACACAAATGGCCAATAAACACATGAAAAGATGCTCAGCATCGCTAACTCTTAATAAAATGCAAATCAAAGCCACGATGAAGAACCACCTTACACCCCTTAGGATGAGCTAGGATCAAAAAGTCAAATACTAACAAGTGTTAGTGAGGATGTGGAGAAAATGGAACCCTTGTGCACTGTCGGTGGGAGCGGAAAACGGTCCAGACACTATGGAAAATGGTATGCATATTCCTCAGGAAGTTAAACACATTATTATCATACAATCCAGAAGACCCACCTCTGGGTATACACCCAAGAGTTAGAAGCAAGGTCTTGAAGAGAGATTAGCACACTCATGCTCATAGCAGCATTATTCACAATAGCCAAAGGTGGAAGCAGCCTAAATGTCTATTGAAGGATAAATGGATAAACGAAATGTGTTCCAACCATACAATGAAACAGTATTCAGCCTTAAAAAGGAAGGAAATTCTGACATCTGCTACAACGTGGATGAACCTAGAGGACATTATCCTCAGTGAAATAAACCAAAAAGACAAACACTGCATGATTCCACCCATGTGAGGTCCCTAGAGGAGTCAAATTCATAGAGACAGAAAGTAGAATGAAGATTGCCAGGGGCTGGGGGTAGAGGATGGGGAGTTGTTGTTTAGTGGGTAGAATTTCAGTTTCGCAAGATGAAAAGAGTTCTGGAGACGGATGGTGGTAATGCTTGCACCACAACGCAAAGGTACTTAATGCTACTGAATTGTACACTTAAAAATGGTTAAGATGGTAAATTTTATATTCTGTGTATTTTGACACAATTTAAAAAACGCTTTTATTTAAACACACACACACACACACACACACACAACACACACACACCCTTACTTGGCCCTGAGAACGATTCCACAGTGGGCTGTGTCGCACCCCTCCACTTCCCCAGTACCTCGCTCGGTGTCATTCACATAGGAATTACTAGAGAAATTAGGACTAGAAAGAATCTGGCTCATCATGTGCTCCCCGTGTATTTTTCTTGGGAACAACCAGGATCCTCTCAGCACCTAAAAGGTAAGAAGCTATCTGCCATCTCACTCAATCGCTTCAACCGCCTTTGCCTCTTGGTTTCTTTCTTCTCACGCTGAGACACCCTGTCTTCTCATCTGTTAAGCAGGGCTTAGATGCTAACAGGCACTGAGACCCTCCTGGGTTTCCCAGAAGCAACACAAGTCAGTTTCTGCACACAGACTTCATGGAACCTATTCTGACTCCTCTCTGTTCCTCTGGCTTCTCCTTGATTTGTGGCTGAGCTCTGCATGGATGAGGTTGTGAGATATACCAGGCTTCCGCTCTGGGAGTAAAGATATGTCAGTGTTCTTGGACAAGAGTTCCTGAAAAATGGGAACAAAATCTCCTGCCCTTGTCACAACTCCCTTCTCCCCAGCACAGCCAGGCTCAACTTTAGAGAAGTTAAATCTTCCATCCCAGTCCTTGAGAGCTCCAGCAGCCACCCAGCCTTGGTGTCCAGTATAAGGTTCAAAACACAGAAGGCTCACAATGGACGCTTTCTAAATGAATACGTGAATGCATGAATAAATGAAAAGAGCAAGTTACTGCCTCCCAGGCACTGACACTGAATTCTGGGGACACGGAGTCATTGCCAACAACAACTGCTGGGATTATGAGAAATCCACACACGCCCACATGGTCAACCTGTATGGACACAGAGTCACTGTGCCCACACACCCACAAACATGTCCCTAAACATACACACACCCCCCCATGGACACTACGGACACACTCCTATAGGGCCAGAGTTACAGTGAGGTGAGTCATGCAAGAGCAGAGGTGGCTCCTGCCTTTATTTAAATTTTGATATTTTGTTCATCATGGATCTTTTGCATTAATTTTGAGTTTCTTAAAATATTGCATTAAAATAGTATTTATCTTGGCCTCTGAGGCTTTGGGCGCTCCCTTCAATCTTGCACCCAAGGCAAGTGCCCCGTTTGCTTCACACCCTGATCAGGACCCTGGCTGACACACACACCCAGGGGCATCTGCCCACACGTCTTCCCCAGAGTCCCAGGGACGTACACAGTCTCTGAACAAACCTCATTCTACCACTAGGTGTCGCCCCAGCTCCTTCATCTTCGGCTCAGCATCGACACCACCATTCCTTAGGAAGAAAATGTCCAGTTCACTTATTATCTGGGAGTCCTCAAGATTTCCTTTTACTTCCATCTACCTGGGACATTTACATTTTCTAAATGCGCCCTGGGAGAAACAGCATCTTAACCCCAAATAGTGGTGCCCTGCAATGGTGGAATTTTAGGCACAGATTAAGAAGATGGGTTTTCCTGATGCCTCTGATCCAGGAGCTGTGGTTGACTTGAAATGGGTATGGGATAGCCCAAGGGGAGAGTTGTTCCCCCGACCCTCCCTTGACACAAGAGTTCCACTGTTTGAGAAAGAAAGAGATTCTGTGGGAGGAGGAGGGGGATTCATCCATTCATTCAACAGATATTTGTTGAGAACCTACTATGTGCCAGGCTCTGCTGTAGGCATTGAGGATACAACAGAGACCACTGGACCCTGATGAGCTGCCCCTCTAAGGGAAGACAGACAATAGGTGAAGAAACAAATCCTGGAAATGTAGTGACAAAGCCTATGAAGAAAAATAACACAGAGTAAGAGCTCAGAAAGTGGCAGTGGGAGGTTATTTTTGATGGCCTCTCAGAGGAGGTGACATTTAAGCAGAAAGAGAGAGAGGAAGTTGAGTAGTTACCTGGGGGATCAGTGTCCCAGGCAGAGGAAATGCAAAGTGCAAGGGTCCTGAGGCATGCATTGTAAACTGAGCTACTCCTCTTGTCCCATCCTGTGGGGACCCCAGGAAAGAGGTGACCCCAAACCCAGATAGTACCAAAGATGTAGCTAGATCTTTTTGTTGTTGTTGTAAATGTATTTATTTTATTTATTTATTTTTGGCTGCATTGGGTCTTCGTTGCTAAGCGTGGGCTTTCTCTAGTTGTGGCGAGCGGGGCTTCGTTGCAGTGCACGGGCTTCTCATTGCGGTGGCTTCTCTTGTTGCGGAGCACGGGCGCTAGGCTCACAGGCTTCAGTAGTTGTGGTGTGCAAGCTCAGTAGTTGTGGCTTGCGGGCTGCAGAGTGCAGGTTCAGTAGATGTGGCGCACAGGCTTAGTTGCTCCGCGGCATGTGGGATCTTCCCGGACCAGGGCTCGAACCTGTGTCCCGTGCATTGGCAGGCGGATTCTCAACCACTGTGCCACCAGGGAAGCCCTGTAGCTAGATCTTAAGGAGGACTCCCCAGTGGTCAGGAAGGGACCATCTTTCCCACGGGTAAGATGGTGGGCCTTGGACCTGTCAAGCTCTCTGGTAGTTCCAGACCCTGGAGGGATGGACAACTTCTCTGACAGGTCCCACTCCCCTGTTCTCAGGGTCAAATCCAAACTGCTGTCCACGGCCCACAAGTTCCCACTTGGTCGGTCCCTCCTGGTTTCCCTGGCCTCATCTCCCCCCAACTCCCCCTTCACTCACACCTATCCAGCCACACCAGCCTCTCTGCTGCTCCCCAAACATACCATGCTTGTTCCCACTTTCAGGGCCTTTGCACTTGCTATTTCTGCTTTGAATTCTCTTCGCCTGGATACAGAAGGCATCCTTCTCTCACTTCCTTCAAGTGTCGCCTCAAATACCACCTTCTTAGAGACACCGCCTCTACCACACCTGCTAAAATAGCCCCCCACTGCACCACCATCACACTTTAATCCCCTTTGCCCTGTTTATTATTCTTCAGGCCACTTGCATTGTATTATATATTGATTTAGCTGTTGACATTGTATTATATATTTATTCGATTCTTGTCTGTCTCTCCTGCAACAAGGTCAGCTCCAGGAGGGCAGGGATTTGATGACTTGGCTCATGGCTATATCTCCAGTGCTTCGTCATATCTGCTGAATGAATGGACAAATGAATGATTTCTAGAAAGGACCCCTGGTGGAGACCAGGGCCCATCAAGGACCGAGGAGGGGGTTCTGGGAAGTGATGGAGGGGACGGAGATGGGACAGAGCATCCATTCTCCAGACCTCTTCCTTCCCTGGGGCGCCAGGCTGGGTGGGCAAGCTGGGGCACGCAACACTGTAGTGCCCATGGCCACCTGGAGGCACTGTAGTTGGTGGCAGGACCCTACCAGTCTCACCCCAACTGATTACTCCAGCTTAGCTCCGCCCCACCGGCCATTTAGCCCCACCTCCACTGAACCCAGTTTAGTCCCGCCCCCTAAAGAGCCTGGTATGGCTCTCATGCATCTTCATGTTAGCCCTGCCCCCAAGCATCTCCCACCCTCCTCTGGGGTCACGCAACATCACCTCTCACTGCACTCTCCCACACCCTTAGGCAATCTTGGAGAACGAACAGGATATCTAGAGTTTCCTAGGGGCTGGCAGGGGTGGAGGAAAATCCCCAGGTAGTGGCTTCAAGGATCCTCCTTGGAGACCCAATTCAACTTCACTCCTGGTGCACCTTTATGCACCATTCTCTCAAGTGGATACCTCTTTCGGTCTCTCGTCTCTCGCTCAGCTGACTCTCTTTACTTCTTTGGGGCTCACATATCAGTTGAGCACCCAGTGTGTGTGGCCTGATGCTTGGCCTCTGAGCACACTTCCCATCCCAGCCAGTATGTGGGTCCTGAGATAGGGAAACAGAGGAGTGAGGGAGGGGACCTCACGAGGTCTCCTTGTAGCCTGGAAATCTTTCTATCTAGAGTCTGATCTCCATCCCTCCCAATAGCCCCCCTCAGGGTGGGTACAAGGTTCTGATTCTTCTCTTGGCCAGGAAAGAGAAGGTGCCAGGACTGTTTTTCCTCTGAGCTTCTACCCAGAAACCCTCCTAGTGTTTACGCAGGCACTGTTCACACCCGTGGAGTGGACTGTTTAACAAGAGGGTAAATGTGTGGGCTAAGGAGCCGGACTGCCTTGGTTCAATCCTAGCTCTGCCACTCCCAAGCTGTCTGAGCTTAAGCAAGTGACCTAACTTTTCTGTGTCTCAGCCCCCACCATCTGTAAAATGAAGGTAAGCCGCTCAGAGGATTAAACGTCTTAGTTCATTCGGTGTGCTTGAAAGAGTGCCCAGCATATAATAAGCACTTAATAAGTGTTAGCTGTTATTATAATTATTTTATTATTTTGGAGAACTTAGGGGGCTCCCACCCCCAAGATGGGGGAGGAAGGAGGTTTCCAATAGCATTAGAAAGCTGGGACCACCCCCCCGCATTTTGAAAAGCCCCCATCTCTTGCCCAAGAGATGAGGTACCATGGAGAGGGAGACGTGCTCCTGTGAAAGCATGTAGTGTGCAAGGCACCAACACACACACACGGATGTGCACGTTCGCACACACAGCCCTTGCCCCGCAATCCGCTTTCAGAGTGACTTAGGCACAGAATGACACATGGTTACCCAAAGCTCCCACACACCTGGTCACCCACATTTTGTACAACACCCGGGCAGATGGGCCAGGGTCATGGGGACACTGACACACACCGTCCTTTATACACGGCCACAGCTGCCCACATACCGCTGGGATTAATACAGTCCTCACTTGCTGTCACACAGCCGGTCACACACAGATACACAACTCCCGGTCTCAGGCTCACAAGCCTTCCTCAGCGGCCCTCCAAGTCACAACCTCCCACTGTCACATACAGACTCTGCCTCAGGTACAAACACCCTCCCCCAATCATGCCCCAGGTCATGCACGGTTGGGCACACCTGCACAGCCACACACGCAAACTCTCAGTCACACCCAGCTGTGACACACAGGCACACACGTTTACCCAGCACCCTCCAGCACTTCACACACGTCCCCGTCAGTCACTCACACGTGAGTCCCGCCCCCTTGCCCACCTTGGGGGTGCGGGCGAGGAGTGGGGGGCTATAAAAGCCGGGCACCTCCTGCCATGATGGGGGACGTGAAGGATAAGCGACACACAAGGCCCCCTGAAGTCCCCCCACGACCCCACTTAGCTCGAGCGAGATGGCGGGTGTGGGCTCCGGGTCACCGAGAGGTTGAGAACCCCAAAGCTGGGATCAGGTTGTCTCCCAAACCATCCCACTTCTGAGGCTGGATCTGAAGCTCCCCTTCCCATTCCCAAAGCCAGGGTGGACGTCCCAGCCCCTCCCTCGCCGCGACGCCCCCTCCCTCGCAGCCGCGGGGGGCTCATGGAGCCCCCAGTCCCGTTTCTGCGGGGCCCCCTGAGCCCCCGCCCCTTCTGGAGCCCTCGGCGCCCGCACCTGCCTGCCGGGCCCCTACCTGTCCGGCGAGGCCTGAACACAGCAGCAGCAGCAGCGGCAGCGGCAGCGGCGGCGGCGGCGGCGGCGGGACCGTGAGCGGCCACATGACGTGCCCCCGGCCCGGCGTCCCGTTCCCCGCCCGCCCTAGCGACGCCTCGGCACGGGGACCGCCACCAGGCGCTACCCCGCCCGCCGGGCCGGGCGACCCTATGCCGCCGCCTCCCCGGCCTCGCGGGCGGCTGGGATTCCGCCCCACCCCCGCCCCTCGCTCGCTCCGAGTCTTTGTTGCGGGCTCCGCCCCCCGCCCCGCCCCCAGCTCGTCTTAGGGCGCCGAAGGAGCGGGGTCTGGGGTCGGCGAAGCGGGGCGGGGGGGAAGCCGGCACCCGAGAGGGTAGCTGGGATTGCGACCCAGAACCCCAAGGCCAATCTGGGGGTGGCTCATGGAGATGGGGACGGTGAGGGGGTTCCTTCACGTGGTAGTCAATTTCACCCTCCCTGGACATTTCCCACGTTATAAATGGGGCTGGGAGAGGGATCAAGGGGCAGGGGGCGTAGGAGGAAGGCCTGGTAGCAAAGAAGAGAAATTGAGAGGCCTCCTCTTTAAAAAGCTCAGGAGTCAACAGAGAAACTGAGACAGAGTCTGTGAAATTGGGCTTCGAGGGACGGATCACTGCAGGGACGGGGGCGGAGATGGAGACAGAAAGTGAGAGACAGATACAGGGGGCGGGAGATCTCCAGACTAGGCCAAAGGGGATGGCCAGCTGGTGGACATCTTCCTTCCCCCATCACACCTGGGACAGTCTCTGTTTCCCATTGCAATGGCCCAAGACAAGAGACCAGATCCTGAGAGAATCAAAATATTAAGGCCACCTCCACACGAAGCTATTTGCATATGAAGGACGTCCTCGTCCAGCCTCCGGACTTTCTCTGCCTGTCCCCCCTCATCGGTCTCCCCAGATATCTTCCCTCACCAAAGTTCCTCTATGGTTTTTTGGGTGAGGGAGCAAGCAAGTCAGGTTATAGAGAAATCAGCCATAAAATATTGGGAGTGGGGAAGCCTGGCATTTTTCTTACCCTACTGTGTGCCCTGTAGATAAGTTATGGTTTTGTCAAAGCAAGGAGAAAGAGCTTCTTATCCAATAAGACCTGGGTTCGACCCTGGTTCTGTCACTTCTTGGCCATGTGACCCCAGGCAAAGAGCTTTCCTTCTCTTAGGAGACCTGTTTCCTCTTGAGGTGCTGGGGACTTCTGTGACTTATGAGTGAATAGAGCACCTAACCAGCGCCCAATCCCCAGAGGGCATTACTACAATGAAGCGTGGGGTTGAGGACACTGGCCATGGGATGTGGGACACAAAACAGAATCTGAGCCAGGAAATGCATCTCGTCATCCCTCTCCCTCTTTTTCCCAGATGGGAGATGATCTTTTTGCTGACTCCTCAGGCCAAGCCTGCATTAGGCATGGGATAGGAGAGGGGTATTGGTTGTTGGAACCCACGAGCTCTTGACGAAGAGTGGGCTGTGGTCAACTCGGGTGGAGGAGGGCCCTACTCGTCCCTGTCCCTTTCCTTGCCCTTGTTAGTGCTGTGTTTCAGAACCACGGACAATGTTCTCCTTGGGATTGGTCACGGAGGAGGTCATTGTATGGTCAAGCTATGGCCTGTGTTGTGTGGTTGACATGGGTCAATAGGCCCTTAGGTCCATTCCTCACCCTTCCCCTGCTCTGTTTCAGGAGAGATGGCCCCTGAAAACTACATTTCCCAGGTTCCCTTGATCCCTACAAACTACATTTCCCAGGCTGGGCTCAGGCAATGGGAAGCCTGGAGAGAGATTGGAGGACCAGAGGAAAAAAGAAGCCAGGGTATTTCTCCCTCTCTCTCCAGTTTGGGTGTCTCTGGCCGTGGCTGTTGTCTCAGCCTCTGTGGTCTCAGCCCCTTTGAGGGTCCCCACCATGGTTCATTCAGCTCCTGCCAGGTGGCCGTAACTCTGGTAAACACCTCCTCCCTTTGCTGCTTCAGATCTTGGAAGGCGGTGGCTTGCTATCCTAGAGTAGATTCACCGCCCCCTATTTGCTCTTAAAGCTTAACTAACACGTCTGTAACTAAATCCCCATATTAAATTCTTGCTATTGAACTATCTGGCGTGAGCTTTGTTTTTCTGACTAGACCCTGGTCAATACATTCAGTGCTGTAGACGTAACCACAGCTGTGGTCAGTGGCACTGCCAGTGGCCTGATCATGCTGTGTCAATGTTCTATTAAACCGTGATCTGCACTGCCCTCAGCATCCCGGTTCTACTGTGGTCAGCATCGTGGTCAGTACTGTGGTCTCCACTGGTCATTCTTGACTGTGCTGTGGTCAGCGTGGTGGTCAGCTTCCTGGCTGTGTGTGGCTCAGAGTCACAATCACTGTCCTGGTCATGCTGTGGTCAGTGTTCTAACCTAGCGTTGGACAGTGACCTGGCCAGGCTATGGTCAGAATTATTATCGTGTTGTACTGTGGTCAGGGTCATACTCGGTGTCCCGGGTGTACGGTTGTCAGCTTCAAGATCAGCACCATGGTCAGTGCTACGATGAGCATGATGTCTGCCTTGTGCACCGTCACTGAAGAGAGATCAGCTTCTCGAGGACCTTGTACAATAAAACTGATGGACCAGGAGGCTTGGGGTCTGGTACTGCGCAGTCTGCTCTCCACAATGTGCAGAGGCAGGGGAGAAGGGCAGTGGACCCCTGCCAACTCTCGCCAGCTGGCCGTTGGGTTTTCTTAATTGATGCTTGGGCAGCCATTGGCTTTACTCACCTGTGACCCCTCTATGTGTCCAGCCAGAGGAAGAAACAGTCCAGGCCTTTGTTTTCGCATACTCTGCACAGGGCCTGACATGGAGAAGATGATCAAGAAGAATTTAATGAGTAAATGAATCTAGGCCATTCATGTCTACCCATACATTTGCTCTTGCTGACCCCTCCATATATTATTCAGGGCTCCTTTGATAGCAAGTAGCAGAAAGGCAACTTGAACCGTCTTAAACAAAAAAAGAATATCTATTAGCTCACATAACTGAAAGAAAAATCCAGAGGTAATGGAATTCAGGCATGGCTGGATCCAGGGGTTCTGTTACCTCATCAGAATTCTGTCTCTCTCCATTTATCATCTCTACTATTCTCTACAAGGGATCCCTTTTAGCCAGGAGGTGTTAAAGATAATTCCCAGGAGCTTACCTCTTCCAAGCTCAGCAACTTCAGCAAAAAGAGA
The DNA here is from genome assembly GCF_951394435.1 of Stenella coeruleoalba. NCBI lineage: Eukaryota > Metazoa > Chordata > Mammalia > Artiodactyla > Delphinidae > Stenella > Stenella coeruleoalba. Next base: position 167,465,869 of record NC_137148.1, on the reverse strand, counting down.
GCTTGCAAAATAATGTCTCTCATTGGTCCATCCCAAGTCATGTGCCCATCCCTGAGCCAATCATGGTTTCAGAGGAATTGATTATGTGGCTTGACCAGACCTGGCTCATAGGTCACCCCTCTGGACCCAGAAAGTGTAGTTAGCCTCATTCAATCTATATTGGATGGAAAACAAGGGAGTGAAGTGTATGTGGCAGGGGGAGATATGGAACTTTTACCATTGAAAGAGGGAAAAATTCCTGTGTAAGCAAAACCAAAAGACAATGAATTGACTCTCAGCACCATCCCAACCTCCTAGTGTGCATTCCTACACTACAGAGGCTGCAAAGCTAAAAACTATGTTTTCCAGACTCCCTTGCAGCTAGATTTCTGTATGGCAATGAGATTCTATCAATTGGAAGATTGAGATGTGGGTGGGGGAAGTGGATGGAGGTCATCTTTCTATTGTGGGTTTTCCTGCAGAGATGTTACTGTCTTCAGTCACCAGTGTCACTAGCTTTTGTTGAGAGGCAGTTGCAAGTGACAATGAGGGTAGCTTCCAAATCTCTAAATTACAACCATGGAGATGTATTTCTTTAAAAAAAAAAACAGTCTTATCAAGATATAATTCACGTACCATACAATTCACCCTTTAGTGTATACTTCAATGGCTTTTGGTATATTACATTATTAATTTTTTAAGTTGTAGTAAAATATAAGTATCATAAAATTTGACATTTAAACTATCTTTCTTTCTTTTTAAAAAATATTTAATTTATTTATTTGGTTGCTCTGGGTCTTAGTTGCAGAAGGCGGGTTCCTTAGTTGCGGCTCGCCAACTCTTTATTTGTAGCATGCGAACTCTTAGTTGTGGCATGCATTTGGGATCTAGTTCCCTGACAAGGGATCGACCCCGGGCCCCCTGCATTGGGAGCTCAGAGTCTTAATCACTGTGCAACCAGGGAAGTTCCATCTTTCTTCCTTCCTTCCTTCCTTCCTTCCTTTCTTCCTCTTTCTTTCTTTCTTTCTTTCCTTCTTTCTTCCACACTGCGTGGCTTGTGGGATCTTAGTTCCCCAACCCAGGGATCAAACCCAGGCCCTCAGCCGTGAAAGCACAAAGTCCTTACCACTGGACCACCAGGGAATTCCCTGAACCATTTTTAAGGGTACAATTCAGTGGTATTAATTACCTCTTCAGTGTTGTGAAACCATCAACACTATCTGTTTTCAGAACTTTTTCGTCTCCCCAAAACTCTGTAACCATTAAACAATAACTCCTCATCTTTCCCATCCCCAACCCCTGGAACCTCTAATCTACTTTCTGTCTCAATGAATTTGCCTATCTAAGATATTTCATATAAGTGGAGTCACAAAATATTTGTCCTTTTGTGTCTAGCTTCTTTCACTAGACATAATGTTTTTGAGGTTTATCAAAACCTCAAAACATGGGGTTCAAAACAAAACCTCAAAGTATGGGCTTCCCTGGTGGCACAGTGGTTGAGAGTCTGCCTGTCGATGCAGCGGACATGGGTTCGTGCCCCGGTCCGGGAAGATCCCACATGCCGCGGAGCGGCTGGGCCCGTGAGCCATGGCCGCTGAGCCTGCGCGTCCGGAGCCTGTGCTCCGCAACGGGAAAGGCCACAACGGAAAAAAACCTCATGGTATGGCATGTATCAGAACTTTACTCCTTTTTATAGCTGAATAATATTCCATTGTATGGCTGGACCGGATTTTGCTTATGCATTATGGTGATGTATTTTTTTATTTTATTGGCATATAGTTGACTTACAATGTTGTGTTAATTTCAGGTATACAGCAAAGTGATTCAGTTACACATATACATATATTCATTCTTGTTATGGTGATGTATTCTTGAAGTCAGTGGTTCCCAGTGTGTTATTCCCCACCTTCCTATGTGAATATCAGAGGCAGAAGCTCCTGGAAGGGTCAATTCAGAAGTCATGTTCTGTAGTAAGTCATCCAATAAGCTTAGCCTAGAGCCCCATCCTTCTGCCTTCCAACAGTTTTGTAAGCACTAGCTTCCCTGATTTTGGTCCTTATTTCCTATAGCTAAACGCTGATTGATATGTTCTTGGAATATTCATTCCCCTTACCTGTTTGGAGAAAACCTTGTCATTCATGAAGTCCTAATACCCCAGGCTATGTGCGACTACCTACTCAGGGCTGCATCTCTCTCTCTCTCTTCCTCTCTCTCTCTCTCTCTTTCTCTCTCTCTCTCACACACACACACACACTTTTTTTTTTTTTTTGGCTGTACTACATGGCTTGCGGGATCTTAGTTCATGAACCAGGGATCAAACCGATGTCCTCTGCCATAGAAGCACGGAGTTCTAACCACTGGACCACCAGGGAATTCCCTACATCTCTTTAATAACAACCATCCCCACTCATCGAGCTCCCACTAAGGACTCAACACCAGGTGAAGTCCTCTCCACGCATTATTTCCTTTAATTCTTCTTCTTTTTTTTTTAGTTGTGGACACGGGATCTTTGTTGCAGCATGCAGCATCTTCGTTGCCACGTGTGGGATCTTCGTTGTCACGTGCAGGATCTTTAGTTGCGGCATGTGAACTCTTAGTTGCAGCATGTGAGATCTACTTCCCTGACCAGGGATTGAACCTGGGCTCCTTGCACTGGGAGCATGGAGGTTTAGCCACTGGACCACCAGGGAAGTCCCTATTTCCTTGAATTCTTACAACAACCCTATGAGGTAGGAATGATTATCCCCAATTTAAGAATGCAAAGTCTGAGGCCCAGAGAGGTTAGCTAACTTGACCAAGGCCACCCAGCTACAAACAGCAGACATTGGGTTCAAACCCAGTTCTGTCTGACTCAAAGCCAACCTATTGACCTCCGTAGCATGATACTGGGTTACTTGTTCTGCATCTTTCCTTTCCTATCAAATCCACATAGACAACTGAGGATCAGTCCTCCTGGAGACCCCTTGGAGAGAGCATAGATGCTGCCCTTCATAGTTGTCCCACCAGAGGGTGAGGGAGGGAGGTATTTATTCTCCAAGTCCCACGTGTCACTGTGGGAGGCCTGCTCCCAGGGGCATCAGGTCCTCAGCATTTCTGGTTTGGCCGGAATATGAGTTGAGAAAGCCCTGAGGCTAAAGTGTGCACAGGAACCCATGAGGGCAAGGGGGATACAGGCAGGACACCGACACCCTCTGCCTCAGTCCCACTTTTCAGATGGAGGAATTGAGGCTCAGAGAAATTAAGACACTTGAGCAAGGTCACAGAGAGGGTGTACAGCAGAGCTAAGACCATAATTTGGTTCGTGTCGGATTCCAGACACGAGGCTTTTTATGCTGTGGTTGCAGGGGATATCTGTTCACGTGGCAGGGGATATGTTCACGTGGCATCCAGAAGACCTGGTCCATCCCAGATGAGCTGAGCATCACCTCTTCCCCTCCCCGGCTTGCACATGCAACTCCATGGCGATCATTCCAGGCGCCCTCCAGGTCCAGGGCTCTGCTCTTCCAGTTGTTCACTCAGAATGGAGCCCAGCTCTCCTTCCATGACCTAGGAGAAGCTCCTAAGTTCAGCCCTTGAGCCTGGGGCTTCCCCACAGACTGGCCCCACTGTTCAGCCCCATTCTTTCCTTCTCTTGGGCATTTCTCACCATGGAGCTGCAGCCACCAAAGGAACTCCCTCCCCTCCAGGCATCTCACACACACACACACACACACACACACACACACACACACACTGACCATGTGAAAATGAGAATCTGTCCCCCAGTTGCACAGGCCTGGCCTCAAGTGAACTGACACACAAACACACAACATGGACTTAGAGTCACCCGGGGACACTGCACCCTGATAAATGGTCCAGGCACAATGCCATGCTCAGACGGAACAGTGTCACCCAGAACCAGCACATACAACCACATGCAACACACAGCCTGATACACGTTCCAGGCAGAAGAGCCCACAGAAACCCACACACACACCCATCAAATGGTGGAATAACGTCAGAGGTGACCCAACCACAGTTACCCAAGAACCAGCACTCACAAATACATTTGATCCAACACACACGCAGACCCCCGACACAAAAAAACCCAAACCCCATGGTTCAGACGCACAGCTCACACACACAGATTCATGTATGTGGAGATCTATGAAACAGACATATCGTTCATACAGTAACATGCACAAACTCACAAGACAATCACACAAAACAGGGCAGGTAGTTTAAGCACAACACACAGACACAAAAAAAGAGGCACACCGGGGGAGCTTCCCTGGTGGCGCAGTGGTTGAGAGTCCGCCTGCCGATGCAGGGGACATGGGTTCGTGCCCCAGTCCGGGGAAGATCCCACATGCCACGGAGCGGCTGGGCCCGTGAGCCATGGCCGCTGAGCCTGCGCATCCGGAGCCTGTGCTCCGCAACGGGAGAGGCCACAACGGTGAGAGGCCTGCGTACTGCAAAAAAAAAAAAAAAAAAAAAAACCAAAAAACCAAAAAAAAAAAAAAAAAAGAGGCACACCGTTTGTATAAAACCCACCCACAGACCCACAGTTCAGACACAGTCACAAAGTACAGGCAGACAGTTCACACACACCCACAGGGACCCATGACACAACACAGACACCCACAACACGCAAACCCCAGGCCGGAGCAGTGTGGGAATGAGGTTGTGAGAAGCAGGGGAGGGGGAGGGGGACCAGATGACTCAGGAGGCCTCTCTGGGGGAGGATATGGAGGAGGGAGGGCGGGTGGACAGGCAGGCGTCCAGTGCATGTGGTTCCCATTAAAGGCCTGGGAATTGAGGAATGAGCTGGCGGGACAAGGAGACCTAGCATCACTTCCCAGCCCTGCCAAGCCAGGAAGGAGAGAAGCCCTAATCCAAGGTTATGGGGCCGGAACTTGGCTCAGACCCACAGCAGCTCCTACCAAAAGCGGTCTACCCTGAGCCAGACCTGGCTGGGGCTCATTTCAACCCCTGCAACAGCCCTGGGAAGGGTTTCACAGGAGAGGAAAGTGAGGGGCTCAAAGGGGTTAAGCCATTGCCTGAGGTCACACAGCTAGCAAGTGGTAGAACTGGGAGTGGAGCCCAGGTCTCTGTGCAGCTGCCACCCCAGCCCCAAGGCAGATGCACAGACTCCTCCAGCTATCCACAAGCAGAGACCAGGCACTCAATCCAGGCCCAGCCTGCACTGGCTTTAGGGAAGCCCCGTTTTCAAGTAATTGAGAGTTAGGAGTAGGGTGCCTGCACAGATGGGCAGGGTTCGCTGAGTGTGAGTAGGGGGCCCAGATCTAGACTGAGGGGTCAGCATCAGGGAGTGACACCACAGTTGCAATCCGAGGGATGAGTAAGAGCTGGCAGGGCGTGGTGGGCAGAAAGAAGAGCAGGCGCAAAGGCCCTGAGGCCACAAGGTGCAGGAGGCTAGGTCTCCTGATGAGGTGTGGTGGCAAGTGAGGTCAGAACCGCAGGTAGAAGAACTTGGACTTTGTCTTAGGGCTAAAAGGGAGTCTCGGGAGAGTGGTGATCTGAAAGGTACATCGTGAGGTTTGGGCAACCAGCATGAATATCATACTCAGGATAGATGAAAATGCACCTTCTCCCTAACCCAGAATTTCCTAATTCCTTATATACTTAGACACCCTAGAGATACTTACCACGTGCAACACATGCCTAGATGTTTGAAGAGGAACAAAATGGGAAGTACCTAAAAGTTTATGAGTAGGAGAACAGCTAACTCTGCTGAGGTGAGCATTTTCAAAGCAATTAAAAAGACAAGACTAGAAATACTTGTGCCTACATGGAGAAGATGAAAAAATCTCTGTCTGAACTAACAAAGCAAGTCACAAAAAAACATGTTCAATATCGTACCAGCGTGAGATCGTTTAGAAACTTGCAAAATCATGTTGTCCATCATCCTTGGATACAGCTTTCTGTAAGCAGTAAACATGGAGAAATAAACTGAGGTCAAAAATTCCCACAACCGGGCTTCCCTGGTGGCGCAGTTGTTGAGAGTCCGCCTGCCAATGCAGGGGACGCGGGTTCGTGCCCCGGTCTGGGAAGATCCCACATGCCGCGGAGCGGCTGGGCCCGTGAGCCATGGCCGCTGAGCCTGCGCGCCCGGAGCCTGTGCTCCGCAGCGGGAGGGTCCACAACAGTGAGAGGCCCGCGTACCGCAAAAAAAAAAAAAAAAAAAAAAAAAAAAAAAAAAATTCCCACAGCCTAGGGAAAGGAAAAAATAGGAAGTTAGGGTTTCATGGGGACGGAGTTTCAGTTGCGGAAGATGAAAAAGTTCTGGAGGTGGGTGGTGGGAATGGTTGCCCAACAATGTGGATGTATTTCATGTCACTGAACTGGACACTTAAAAATGGGTAAATGGTTTAAATTTTATTTTATGTATTCTTTTTTGGCCGCGCTGCACGGCATGAAGGATCTTAGTTCCCCAACCAGGGATCGAACCCCCAACCCCTGCAGTGTAAGCACGGAATATTAACCACTGGACCTCCAGGGAAGTCCCTAAACCCATGGTTTTAATTCTCCACATTCATCTACCCTTGCTGGGGAAGGGAGAGGAATGCAATGGCAGAAATGTATACAGGAGGCATCAATTGTGGGTATGATGCTTTATTTCTTAGGTTGGGTGGTGGGCACATGAGTGTTCATTATGAAGTTTCTCTCTATCTCTCCCTCTCTCTCTCTCCCCATATATTTATATGTATGTTGCATTTTAAGTGTTGCATATGTATGCATATTTTTATATATGCAACACTTAAAATGTAACACTTTTGTAGCACTTACCACATGGCAGACATTGTTCTAAGTATGTGATCTATTTTAACGACTTTAATCCTCACAAAATCTGACGCTGTAGGTGCTATTATTCACCCCACTTTACAGCTCTGGAGACTGAGGTTCAGAGGGGTGAAGGTCACATCTGATATAGCAAAGGAGCTGAAACTTGGACCAGGTGGTTTGGCTCTAACCACTACACAACACTACCTCCATAAACCTTCCATATTTCATTCATCAGTGTTGCCACACTTGGAATGGATCCGAGAAGAAGGTGTGTCTCCGGGGTGGGGGGGCATGGGAAAGGGCATCAGGATTTTCTGGGTGCTAGAAACAGTCTGCATCTTGTTTAGGGTGTGTAGACAATTGTCAAAACTCCTCCAACAGAACACTTAAGATCAGTGCATTTTATTGTACATATTGTGTGCCTGGATGAAAACAATTGCTAAGAAAGAAATAATACTCAATCTAGCAATTCCACTTTTGGAGATAGATCCAAAAGAATCAAAAGCAGGGTCTCAAAGAGATACTTGCACTTTCATATTCATAGCAGCATTATTCACAGTAGCCAAGAGCTGGAAGCAACCCAAGTGTCCATCAGTGGATGACTGGATATACAAAATGTGGTCCATCCATCCAATGGAATATCATTCACCCTTAAAAAGGAAGGAAATTCTGATACATGCTATAACATGGGTGAACCTTGAGGATATGATGCTCAATGAAACAAGCCAGTCACAAAAAGACAAATACTGCATGATTCCACTCATGTGAGGTCCCTAGAGGAGTCAGATCCATAGAGACAGAAAGTAGAAGGTGGGTGCCAGGGGCTGAGGTGGGAGGGCATGGAGAGTTGTTGAATGAGTATAGAGTTTCGGTTTTGCAAGATGAAAAAGTTGTAGAGATCTGTTGCCCAGCAACGTGAATATACTTAACACTACTGAACTGTACACTTAAAAATGGTAGCTGGTAGGGCTTCCCTGGTGGCGCAGTGGTTGAGAGTCCGCCTGCTGATGAAGAGGACGCGGGTTCGTGCCCCGGCCCGGGAAGATCCCACATGCCGCGCAGCGGCTGGGCCCGTGAGCCATGGCCGCTGAGCCTGTGCGTCCGGAGCCTGTGCTCCACAACGGGAGAGGCCACAACAGTGAGAGGCCCTCATACCGTAAAAAAAAAAAAAAAAAAAAAAAAAAAGGTAGATGGTAAATTTTATGTTATGCAGTTTTTTACCACAAAAATAAAATAAAATAAGAAATTTACCAAGGGGGAAAAAGCGTGTATAAAGGAGATTAGACTAGCATCATGGAAAGACAGGACAACTTCTTGGTGTCAATCTGGGTCTTCCATCTGCTCAGCCACCCATCTTCCCAGTGCTGCACTGTCACCTTCAGGGTCCAGGACCGTCCTCTCGAAAGGAAGCTCTGGTGTCTGGGGCACTCAGCACAGGAGGCCACACGTCTGCCCTTGTGGGGTCAGGACCTCTTTGCATGGCCAGATGTGGATCGGCGCGGTTCTGCATGGGTCAGTGCCTCTGGGCCTGGCTGTGTGAGATGTCACATGGCTCCCTCCCTCTCTCTCTGTATGAGCCACTGCTTCAGGGATGCCTCCTCCAGGAAGCCTTCCTTGACTACTCTGTCTCAACGAACACCCCTCTAGTCCTCCTCCCTGCCTTATTTTTCTTCATAGCACCACCTGACATATCATATATGTATTTGCTTACTGTCTGTCAACCCCACTAGTGTTAACTCCACGAGGGCAGGGATCTTTGTTTTGTCCACAGCTGGGTACCCAAAGCCTAGAATAGTGCCTGGCACATGGTAGGTGCTTAACAAAGATTGGTTGATTGATTGAATGAATGTGTGGGCAGAGGGAGGGTTATCTCTGAATCACCCATGATGGAGTTTACCTGGGCCCACATCTGCGGCTTGTGTGTTGGTGGCATGTCTCTGTGTGGGGCTGCGTGTTCGTCTGTGTGCCTAGCACGTGCCAGGCCCCAGGATACAGTAGTTCTATGTGTGACAATGGGGATGTCCCTCCAGATGTGGCTCCATCTCTCAGGGTGGGTTTGTGAACACGGTTGTTTTCGCAGGGCAGCTCTAGGTGTATGTCCAGACACAACTGGGTGTGTGCAACTTTCTGTGTGGCCTTTGTGTGTCAGTGTATCTGGATCTGGCTGAGGTGTAGGGGAGTGTGTGATGCGGGTCTGCCTGAGTCTGCTTGTGGGTCCAGGAAGTGACTTGCAGCTGTGGTAGCAGCGGGGGATGGAAGGAGGTGACAAGATGAGGGTCCGATTCCATGAGCCCTTGGTCTGCGTATGTCATTGTTTGTATCTCCGACAATGTTGTGAGTGTGTATGTGTAACATCCCCTGCTCCACCCACCCCCTACAACCCGGTCTGAATCTGCAGCCGGGCCCCCACGCTGGCCGCCCTGCCCCACCCCCAGCTCTGGAGTAATTGCTCCTGAAGCACAAGCAGTGTGATTAATTATGGCTGCTGAATATGCAAATCAGCTGGGAATTTCCCAGCAGCCGCCAGGGTGCCGGCGACGATGCTGGGTAAATACACAGAGCTGAGCGTGCAAGGCCTAAAATTCCCTCCTTACACCTTTGTCAATTACTCTTTAATTTAGCAGGGCTGAATTTCTAATTCTTTAATGAGCTTTTACGTAATTAAAGAGTCATTACACTATTTTTTTTTTTTTTTTTTTTGCGGTACGCGACCTCTCACTGTTGTGGCCTCTCCCGTTACGGTGCACAGGCTCCGGACGCGCAGGCTCAGCGGCCATGGCTCACGGGCCCAGCCGCTCCGCGGCACGTGGGATCTTCCCGGACCGGGGCACGAACCCGTGTCCCCTGCATCGGCAGGCGGACTCTCAACCACTGCGCCACCAGGGAAGCCCACCATAAGCATTCTTGAGTTAAAGATGTTTGAGGAAGGCAGGCTCCGGTCTACATTTGGGTTGATAGACATCAACCCAAGGTGAAGAAATCAGCGAAAGCAACACATCTGGAGAAGAGATGACCAGGAGAAACACCACCCCCTCAAGAGCCCTCATTGGTATTTGAGGGTTTCTGGGTTCTTCATTGTGTGTCGGATACTTCCTCAAGACTCTACATGGGGAGCTCCCTGGTGGCCTAATGGTTAGGATTCTGGGCTTTCACTGCTGTATGCTGTAGCCTGGATTCAGTCCCTGGTCAGTGAACTGAGATCCCTCAAGCTACTCGGCCAAAAAAAAGACTCCACTTGGGGCTTCCCTGGTGGCGCAGTGGTTGAGAGTCCGCCTGCCGATGCAGGGGACACGGGTTCATGCCCCGGTCCGGGAGGATCCCACGTGCCGCGGAGCGGCTGGGCCCGTGAGCCATAGCCGCTGAGCCTGCGCGTCCGGAGCCTGTGCTCCGCAACGGGAGAGGCCAGAACAGTGAGACGCCCGCGTACCGCAAAAAAAAAAAAGACTCCACTTGGTTCTTCCCTCACATCCTTCAGGTCTCTGCTAAAACACCAGCTCCTCAGCAAAGCCTCTTCTGACCAACCTATTTCAAATAAGCCCCCGACTCCATCACTCTCCACGTAACTTGTTTGATTTTCCTTCACAACAATTAATACTACCTGAAGTCACATTACAGAGAGATTTTTGTATAATCTGTTTTCCTCAGAAGTAAGGTCCTGAGGGGCAGATACGGCATCTTTCTTCTATCTCCACATCTGGAGCAATGCCTAGTGCTTACTACACACTCGATAGAGCTAAACAAATGAATAAGTGAATAAAGGGATGAACTCATGGATTAACCTCTGGGCACCAATATTCTTCATAGAGTTAGCACTCTTAGTAACATTTATGGAATGAATAAAGGAATCTAGAGCAAGTATTCAGGTGGCCTTAGAGGGCTGCTGGCGGGAATAGCAGAGTAAGCTCTCGTTTGGGGTTTTTTTAAAATAAGTTTATTTATTTATTTTTGGCTACATTGGGTCTTTGTTGCTGGGCATGGGCTTTCTCTAGTTGCGGTGAGCAGGGGTTACTCTTTGTTGCGGTGCACGGGCTTTTCATTGCGGTGTCTTCTCTTGTTGCAGAGCACGGGCTCTAGGCATGTGGGCTTCAGTAGTTGTGGCTTGCGGTCTTCAGTTGTTGTGGCTCGCGGGCTCCGGAGTGCAGGCTCAGTAGTTGTGGCGCACGGGCTCAGTTGCTCCACGGCATGTGGGATCTTCCGGGACCAGGGCTCAAACCCATGTCCCCTGCGTTGTCAAGTGGATTCTTAACCACTGCACCACCAGGGAAGTCCCAAGCCCTGGGTTTGAGGGAGGCAATTCACTCCAACCTGCTACCTCTACCCACACAATCCCACCTGATCCAACTTAACTCACACCAGCCCTCCATCACTCCTAACTCAACAATGTCTACCAAGTGCTGAATGGATAAACAAAATGCAGTAAATTATTATTCAACAATAACAAGGAATGAAGTTCTGATGCATTCTGCAACATGAACTGTGACATTCTTATGCTAAATGAAAGAAGCCAGACATAAAGGACCACATATTGTATGATTCCATTTATATGAAATGTGGAGAACAGGCAAATCCACAGAGACAGAAAGATTAGTGGTTTCCTACCACTGAGAAGTTTGGAGGAGATGATGGGTGACTGCTCACGGATATGGGATTTCTTTCTGAGGTGACGAAAATGTTCCAAAGTGATTGTGGTTATGGTTGCATAAGTCTGTGAATACCCTAAAAACCATTTAATTATACACTTTAAATGGGTGAATTATATGGTATGTGAATTATATCTCAATAAATCTGTTTTTTAAAACCTTCAACCCAACATCTAACCCCAAATTCAAGTCACCCCAAACTCAACTCTCATCTTAGCTGATTACATCTTAACTTACCACACTGGCAATCCCTACCCCATGTTCATAGTAACCCCTACTTACCTCTACTCAGTTCATTCTACTTCTTAAATCAACCCTAATTCAATTCAACCCAATATCCAATTCCAAACCCTTAATGCAATCCACTCATCATTCCAACCCCCAATTCAACAGATCCCCAAAATGATTCAACACACTTCAAACCACCCTCCAACTCAACTTATCTTCAACCCACTTCAATGTAATTTACCCTACCCTTAACCCCTAACCTCCAACTCACCACAAGGGTCAACTCATAATTCAAATCTCTTCACCCCCAACTCACTCCCTTGACCTGCCACCCAAACCTTTGACCCCTAGTCATTTTATCTCAAACCAAAACCACATTCCATGTCACCTCTTGATACATCCCCTCAACTCAGGCAGTGATTCCAAGACCAATCAAGGTCAACATGGAGATCTGTCTACTTTCTTTTTTAAAGTTAAATGTCTTCCTAATAGGTTCACAATTTTTCCCAGCTTTATTGAGATATAATAGACATATGACATTGTAGATGTTTAAAGTGTATATAACATGTTGATTTGATACACTTATATATGGCAAAAAGATTACCACCATAGCATTAGCTAACACCTCCCTCACGTCACATATTTACCACTTCTTTTTTTGTCCTGAGAACATTTAAGATCTGCTCTCTTAGAGATCTGACTATTTTTTCAACTTTTCCTCTAGCAGCCTAAGTTAATAAACAGGCCCACCACTTCCAGTGAATCCCATTATAATTAGGTTCCCCGACCCCCAAAGTTACCTCTACCAAAAGACTCAATTATTAAGACAGGTGGTGGCAGATTCCTTGGGTGAGACAAGAGCCTGACCCTAAGAGAGATATGGCCAGCGTCAGATGAAAGGCAGACAGGGACACAGTTCACTGGTTTATTCTCAGACTTGAGAAGCCAATTATGCCCTATGGCCTGGGGCGGGGTGGGGGGTGGACTTGGGGATCATGCTAGAATCTCTCTCATCATATCCCAGCCCTCCCTAAGGAAGAAGCAGATTAAATATACAACAGAGGGGGTTTTCCCTTTTAATACAGACCCAGGTATAAATAGGGCAGCACCATTAGGATCCTGATTTACCCTCCACCATCCTGGTCCCCAAACCATCTGGCATGGCAAGGTGCATTTGGGGAGATATGGGGGGAAGCAGTATTCAGAGCTAGCGGGGCTGAGGCAACAGAAGGAACACACAGCTCAGCCCAGGGAAATCCCACTTCCCTCTGTCGTCTGACTTCAGTCCATTCACTGTGAACCCACCTGAAAATAGGAATGAGTGAAGAGGTCCCAGCCTGGGATCAGGAGACATCCAGTGCTTAACTATGCGGAAGGTAGCACCAAAGGGTGTTGAGAGCACTGACTGAGGGGTGCGAGGCAGGCATGGGGGGCATTCATCAGCTCTGAGTTAGAAGTCCATTGCATGGGGGTCAGGGGAGGGAGTTGAGCATCGGGTGAGCATGAAGGGGAGACAGAGCCAGACTACAGTTATGCCAGCCGGGGTGAAGTGCAGGAAAATGGGACTCATGGGCCAGGGGAGTCCAGCCTCCAGACCCCCGGAATGGAGAAGGAATACTGTTTGACGGTGATGAGCAGACTGTCTCCTGGCTCCACAGTCCCAGGAGACGATAAATGTGATGGCTTCAAAGCCTCAGCACCAAATGTGCCCCATCTGGGGCTCCCTCATTTTCCCTCCCACCCGTGAAGCTCTCAGCTGCTAAAGCAGACGGGGCCCAGTTCAAACCCAAATTTCTGGTTCGTCTGGCCAAAGTCAGCGGACGCCACATCCCATAAGGGCAGAAATCCCACTCGGGAAGAGCTGAACTGGAAGAGGGTCTTCGTCTGTCCCTTCCGGAGCTGACCGTGGGAAGACACGGATGCTGAGTCAGGGGGAGGGTAGCCACAGCCTCCCGCCCTGCTCTGGCCAGCCCCTCACCCCTCCCTTACCCTGCAGCCATCGTAGGGGACAGTGATGGTGGCTGCTGCCGTCTGGTTGAAGGACAGCTCCTCCCCGTTGGTCCCAAGGAAACTGACAGAGCGGCCATGGTCTCCTGCAGCTTCGTCCAGCCAGGCGGCCGAGTTCTGGCAGGAGTATGTGAAGCTCTGGCGGGCTGTGGCACTCAGCAACTTCAGGAAGGTCAACTGCACCACACTCACCGGGGCCCCATCCGCATCCACGTAGGAGAACTGGAGGTGGGACAAAGAAGAGGCGAGCGTGCTCCATTCGCCTCTACTCCTTCTGAGGTACCCACCTCCCAGGATCTCCACCCACCGCAGACCTGCCCGCCCTGCCACGTCCTCATCTTTATCAGCCCCACCGGCCATCCGGCCGTCCACGGTTCTCTTGCAAGCCCCTAGGCACGTGTGGCCATTGAGCCCTTGAAAGGCAGCCGGTGAGACTGAGAAAGTTTTCAAAACTTTATTTAAATGTTAATTTTTTTCTGTCGGCACTCATTTTTAAAAAATGGAAGTATAAGGGCTTCCCTGGTGGCGCAGTGGTTGAGGGTCCGCCTGCCGATGCGGGAGACAAGGGTTCGTGCCCCGGTCTGGGAAGATCCCACATGCGGCGGAGCGGCTGGGCCCGTGAGCCATGGCCGCTGAGCCTGCGCGTCCGGAGCCTGTGCTCCACAACGGGAGAGGCCGCAACAGTGAGAGGCCCGCGTACCGCAAAAAAAAAAAAAAAAATTGAAGTATAGTTGATTTACGATGTTGTGTTATTTTCAGATTTACAGTGAAAAGTTTTAGTTATTTGTGTATGTGTGTGTGTATATATATATATATATATATATATATATATATACACATATACTCATATATATATTATTTTTCAGATTCTTTTCCATTATAGGTTATTACAAGATATTGAATATATAGTTCCCTGTGCTATACAGTAGGTCCTCATTGCTCATCTATTTTATATATAGTAGTGTGTATCTGTTAATCTCAAACGCCTAATTTATCCCTCCCTCCCCTTTCCCCTTTGGTAACTGTAAGTTTGTTTTCTATGTCTGTAAGTCTATTTCTGTTTTGTAAATAAGTTCACTTGTATCATTGTTTTAGATTCCACATGGAAGTGATATCATATATTTGTCTTTCTCTGTCTGACCTACTACACTTAGTATGCTAATCTCTAGGTCCATCCATTTAAATTTTAATTTTTTATTTAATTATTTAATTTAAAACTTGTAACGTTAATTTATAACTAATAACTGAGCTTCAATCCATTTATCAGAAAACTGAGGTTTGGAACAACTTGAGGATGTGAATATACTTTTTCAACTGCAGGTTTTATGCAATCTAAGTACTTCCAAGGGAAGTTAGTGTCCAAATTACGATGTGCTATAAATATAAAATATGCACCAGACTCTGAAGAACTCAGAGGGGGAAAGTTTAAAATGCCTCAATAATCTTTATATTGATATGACAATATTTTGGATATATTGGGTTACATAAAATATAGTATTAACTTGAGATAACTGGCTTGGTAACGCGTCCTGGCTTCCTTCTCTTCCCTGTACCCTTTCATGTTCCACAATTGATGTTTTCTGGAATCACATCCCAGATAAGCCCCTTGCAATTGAGTCTTTGCCTCAGGGTCTCTTTCAGGGGAACCCAAACCAAGATACCCCCTGACATTATATTATAGCTTTGTTTCCTTGGTTATGGTCTGTCTGCTTCCTTGGTCCTATTCCCAGTAGAATATCAACTTCATGAAGTTAGGAACTTTTCTTTGCTGCTATGTTCCCAATGTTTAGCATACACATATATGTTACATAAACAAATCCCAAATGAACCCAAGATTCCACTCCATCCCGTAAACCTGACCTTCTTCCCATTTACATATCTCAGAACCTCACTAGACATCAGTCCCTCAAACCAGGAACCTGGGTGTCATCCCTATCTCTTCCCTCCCCTCCATCTCATCAATTACTCATCTCATCAATTACTCACCTGATAGGTCCTATTCACGTGCCATCTCATCAGTTACTAGGTCCTATTGACTTGTCATCCCATCAATTACTAGGTCGTACTGACTTCCCCTCTCAGAGGTTGTTCTAAGCCATGCCCTCCTCTCCATCCCCATAGCACCAGCTCCAGCCTGGTCCCTTCCTTGCTCTCTTGGACCAACACCTCAGTCTTCTGGGTCTCCCAGCCTCCAAGTTCCCCATCACCACCACCACCAGCTCAGAGGCATTTTTCTATCACAGAGATTTAATCTCGGTGCCTCCCTCACTTAAAAACATTCCATGGCTCCCTACTGCTCATAGATCTTTCTGAGGAAGTGGGCCTAGCTCACACCCCCCTCCCCAGCCTCTTCTCCTACCACATTCCCCCTCACACTCTCTAGAGCAGAGCAAGTCACCTTTTCTTTAAATTTACCAGGCCCTCTCTTGACTCTGAGCCTTCATATATCCTGTTCCATCTACCTGGAACACTATTCCTTGTCCTCCCAAACTTGCAACCCAACTTATTCCTTAGACCTCAGCTGAGCTGTGACTTCTACCAGGAAG
The DNA here is from genome assembly GCF_951394435.1 of Stenella coeruleoalba. NCBI lineage: Eukaryota > Metazoa > Chordata > Mammalia > Artiodactyla > Delphinidae > Stenella > Stenella coeruleoalba. Next base: position 167,449,683 of record NC_137148.1, on the reverse strand, counting down.
CCTTCAGGTCCTTCCAGCACTGCCTCTGGATCGCCACCATGACCTGTGCTTTGCCCTGTCATACATCTGATGCTGTGATCATCAAGAGGCAAAGCGAGTCTATCCTTTTCATCTCACCTCCTCCAATTCCCATGCTGGTTCCCACCAATTTTTATACCATCCCCACCTTGGCCTCCAGGGCAACTCACCTTCTTCCCTCGACGGAATGTGCTATACCAGCTTCCCAGCTTTTCTCTGGACCAGGAGGCCAGTTTCACCTGGGGAGTGGAGGGGACGGTGTAGCAGGTGCCCCAGGGGGCCACCATGTCCTTTCTGCATTTACCTCCCCACAATGAAAGCTACTGACTGTAATTATCAGGGACTCTCAGTCTGTTCTCTGACTGTTGGACTGGACTTGGCTGGTACACAGGACAGACCCAAGAGGCTGGGTGTTCCCGCCTTCTGAGGCAGCCTCCACCAATGATTGATGAGAGCTGGTGGATAAATGCCCCGGCTCCCTCTCCCCGCGGTGGGGGACAGCTCCCAGGAGCCTACCCTACACTGTCTCCTGGAAGTCCCCAGTGGAACTGAGCCTTGGGTGTCCAACGGTGATGTTTTAACAGCACACCCCTTATTGGCTGCCTCCCCTGGCCCCTCTCACTCACCCCTCCTGGGATCACCTCCTAAATAAATGACTTGCCCTTGTCAAACCCTCATCTCAGGGTCTGTGTCTGGGGAACCCAAACCAAGAATGTTCCTCACTCCCTGCCCCAGCCTCTCTCTGGGCAGAAGGAAGATGAGCTGGTGAGAGATCAGGCCTCAGGTGTCAGCAACTGTTTAGAGATCAAGCCCTGACCTCAAGCCCCCATAAATTGGGTGGGGGTGAGCTCGTCTAAATTTGCATCCACTAGGGTATCTGAGTTCCCACTAAACCAGGGCTCTGACCAGTAAAGAATAAGAATAAATAAGAAGGACATTATTGGGCACTTTTGCAGGCCCTGAGCTTCCAACGTGTTTTCCCTGCAGTAGAGGTATTAACACAGCGACGCACATAGTCAGTGTTCATTCAGTGTCCCCTGATATGTTCGTTGGCGCCTCAATGGCACAACCACCCTATGAGGTAGATACTTTCTTGAACCCCACTTTACAGATGAGAAAACTGAGGTGACAGATCTGGATTCCAGTCTGAGCAGTCCAGGGTTCAGAAGCTCACTGCACACCCACTGCCCTCTATAGCCAAGCCTGGGGCTTGGTGTCAGAGGCTGTTAGGCTCAGGGCTCCCCGATGGAGAACGCCAGGATTTCTGGGGAACCAGGTGGAGGGCAGTGAGCCCATGGGGCCTATAAGACAGCAGGTTAGGAGGCACAATAGAGCATGGGTAAGGGCTGGGACAAGAGCCAGACTGTCGTGGGTAATCTTGTCCCTCTCTGTGCCTCAGTTTCCCTGTCTGGGGGATGATAACAGAATTTTATTTTTTTAATTGAAGTATAGTTGATTTACAATGTTGTGTTAGTTTCAGGTTACAGAAAAGTGATTCAGTTATACATACATACATATCTTTTTTTTCAGATTCTTTCTCCTTATAAGTTATTACAAAATATTGAGTATAGTTCCCTGTGCTACACAGTAGGTTCTTGTTGGTGACCTATTTTAGGGATGATAACAGGATGGCCACATTGGTGGTTGTTAATGCAGCCAAGCGCTTAGGGCTGGCATACATACCTGCTATTTCAAGGTTCTCCATCATTATTGATTTCTTTACTAGATTTTCTTATCTGTCTTTCCCCATAGAAAATGAGCTCCATAAAAGCAAAGCAGTTTTTTTTTTGGATTCTCTGCTGTAATCCCAGCATTTCAAGGAGTTGACATACAGTAGGTGCTCAATAGATGTTAGTTGAAGGAAAAATAAAGTCCCAGTCAACGCCTGGTGTGTGTGTGTGTGGACAGGGTATGAATGAAATGGTTTCCAGAGTCTGGTCCCTCCTTCCACCACCACCACCTCCCACTTCACCCCCAGAGGTACTCACGGTCTCAAACTTCTTGTCTGGGTAAAGGCAGGTCTCTCCTCCCGCCGTAAAGTTGCAGAAAACCCTGAGTGCATCCCGCGCGCAGCCCTGATTGGGGTCAATCCAGTATTCCCCTGCCGCAGAGCCAGGTAGGGCGGATGAGCCGGGCGGACCCCGTGGCTCCCCGCCCACCGCGGGAGAGACGGAACCTCACCGTCGGGCAAATGCGGGTGGTTGCGGTGCAGCTCGCTGCACACGAGGCCCGGGTTCTCAGCCGTGCCCGGAGGGCGTCGCAGCTGCTCCAGCTCGAAGCTCAGCGACGTGATCGAGGCCAGCACCTCCTCCAGGCCGCCCTCCGGGACTCCCGGGCTCGGGACCGAGCGCCGGCGCCGGCGCAGCCCGTGCAGCTGCGCAGATGGACCCTGGGCGGAGGTGGGGATGGAGGAGAGGAGGAGATCAGAGACGCAGGAGGAAGAGACAGGGAGAGAGAGGGGCAGAAATGAAAGACGTGGGGGGCAGAAAGACACAGGGGTAGGGGGAGAGGAGAAAGGGGAGGGAGAGATAGAGACAGGGACAAGGGGAGATAGACAGTCAGAAACAGAGACACGGGAAGGAGAGAGACAGAAGGGCTCAGAGATGGGGAGAGGCCGAAGTGGAGAGAGGATAAAAAGAGACAGAACCACAAAGTCAGGCAAAGGAGAGAGAGAGAGACAAGGACAGAGAGAGACAGAGAGAGGGTGCGCCCGGAAGAGAGAAACAAAGATAAAATAGTGAAACAAGTGTTTGAGATAGAGACAGAGAAAGGCCAGGAGAGATGGACATAAGAGATACTGTCAGAGCCCCCATGGATGTCCCCCCCAACGCCCTACACACAGCCCAGATCCTCCTTCAGCTTTTGGGGCCACCTCCCACCCCACCTGCACCCCCTGAACACCTGGTGTTCCGCCCAGTTCTGGGCACTGAGGGACCCAAGGGGGACACACTCCAACATAGTCCCTGGGTAACTCACCTGGGGGCCGGGGGGACCTGGGGGTCCAGTGTCTCCGCGGGGACCTTGGGATCCCTGTAGAGAGAAGTCATTTGGGTGTGAACTCTGTCTATGGAGACCGCTGCCTGCCAACACACACACACACACACACACACACACACACACACACACACACAGCACTGGGGGTAAGGACATGCAATTTTCAGCACCAAGCATAAACTGCACATTTTCTTTCTATATGTGAACACCTCTGAAGTCATCATCTGTGACAAGTCATACTTTACTTGGTAGAACTGTTTTCTTCCATAGCAGTTTATAAAACAATGGCTCATCTTACAATGGATGGCATCTTAGATTTGACAAAATACAATGGTAGGTAAGGTAGAGAGCTAGTGGGAAGCAGCCGCATGGCACAGGGATATTGGCTCCGTGCTTTGTGACAGCCTGGAGGGGTGGGATAGGGAGGGTGGGAGGGAGGGAGACGCAAGAGGGAAGACATATGGGAACATACGTATATGTATAACTGATTCACTTTGTTATAAAGCAGAAACTAACACACCATTGTAAAGCAATTATACCCCAATAAAGATGTTTAAAAAAAAATACAATGGCAGGTGTTGAAGAAATACTTGTTGAATGCCTGACTGACTGAATAAATAAATGAATGAATGCAAAGGCCTTGAGTGTTCTAGCGCAGTGAAGGGGGCTGGGATGTGGGAGCCCAAGGGAACAGTGAGTACTCACCAGGGACCCCTTTGAACCTTTCTGTCCTGGAGGACCCTGTGGGGTAGAGACAGGGAGAGCCGGAGTCCTGGCTGGCCCAACAAGGTGACCCCACCCCACAAATCCCTCATACTCACCACCACACCTCGGGGTCCAGGGTGGCCCAGAGAGCCGATGGGACCAGGGGAACCCTGGAGAAAGGACATCAGAGTCATCATTGATAGGGTTCATCCCTATGGTCCAGACACATCCCCCAGACAGGCTTCCAGTTCCCTCCAAAGAAGACCCCAAACCCCAGATGCAGACTTCAAGCTTCAAGTCCCCAGAGAGAGCCCCCCATTTTCTCCAGACACAACCCCTATCATTCTAGACCCAGGCTTCCCAAATCCCCATACCCACAGTCTCCAAACAAGCCCCACTTCTGCCTTCCCACCACCCTCTGAACACAATCTTCCCACTCGAGGCAGGACACACACTCACAGGTTCTCCCTGGAGGCCAGGGGGGCCTTGCACTCCTGGCAAACCCTGATCCCCTTTCTCACCAGCCTCCCCAGGGGGGCCAACGAGACCAATTAATCCGATGTGGCCCTGGAGGATAAAAGAGGCACATGTTGGGGAAGAAGTGTGGGCGGGGGATTGGGAGATTGTTCTCCTAGAGCCTTGGAGTAGTAGAGGAGACTCCAATCTCCTAGCCCTCTGGCTACAGAGGGAGGTAAGGGTGGAGGAGAGCGGGGTTAAGTGGGGGAGGAGAATAATGGAAGGAGGTATCCTTACCTTTTCCCCCTTGAGGCCAGCATCTCCCTTCAGCCCTGGAAGGCCAGAGGGCCCCTGGAAGAAGAGTTAGGGTCAGCTGGTGAGTCTCAGACAGAAAGCCTCGAGGTCCATGTGAGTGATTGGGGGATGGTCAAATGGGAAATTACCCAGGTTTCAAATGGAATTACCAGGGAAGTGGTCATGGGGATGATGGTCAAGAAAGAGGAGGGATGATGAGAGATGAATGAAGGGGCTTGTTGGAGCACGGCCAACTTGGATGGTCCGTGGTCAATATCAATGTAGATGGTCAGTGTAGGCTATTAAGATAGGTGGTCTGTTTGGTCAATGTAGACCATCAAGATAGAGGGTCAGTGTGGACGGTCAGTGTAGACCATTGAGATGAGTGATCGGAAGAGATGCTTAGTATAGAGGGTCAGGGTTGACCATCAGATGGCTAGTCAATGAGTGGTCAGTCTGCAGCGTCAGCACCCATGCCCAGTGTGGTTCCCAGTGCTGGGACCTCGGGGACGAAGAAGTCGCTTACCAGGGGGCCAGGAGGGCCCAACTGTCCAGGAGGTCCCAGCAGGCCTGCTTCACCCTAGGGCAAAGCAGAACATGGGGGGCTGAACTCTGTCAGAACTCAGTGTGGATGTCCCGCTGCCCACCAGGGTCGGCTCCTTCTAACTATGGTGAGAAATTACAAGATGGGAGCACATAAGGAAGGCAGGATCCCCCCCGCCGCCCTGTCCCTGTTCCCACCCCACTCACCACAGGGCCGGGGATCCCTCGAAGACCCTCAGGCCCGACACGCCCAGGGGGCCCTCGAGTCCCCACTGGGCCTGTCCTCCCTGGGGGCCCGTCAGGACCTGGTTCCCCCTGAAAAGCACAGGGGCAAGGGAGGGGGCAGAGAGAGTCAGGGGGTGGCTGCCTCCCGACCCGCCAGCCAAGAACCAGCAGGGAGGGGTCGGAACTGGAGCACCCGTGGTGTCCCAGGCCTCTCCCCATTCTGATGGCCCAACTGTTGGCTGACAGGTCAGGACAAGGCCCCCCCACCCCTTGGCAGGGGGCACTCACCTTGGTACCTTTCTCCCCTTCTCTGCCTTCTCGACCCGTGCGACCAGAAGGACCCTTAGGGGAGAAAGTGTGAGTGGGGAGCTGTGAGGTGAGTGGGTGCTCTGGGGATGAGTGGGGGTTTTGTAGGGGGGAGCGGGGGGCTGTGAGAGTGAATGGAACAAAGTTGGAGCCAGGGCAGCCAGGAGGTGGTGGTGGGGTACTCATCACTCACCCTTTTGCCAGGGGGCCCAGAGGGACCGGGTTCCCCAGAAGCACCAGGTGGACCCTGGAGATTATAACCAGCAGGGTAGTTGAGGATGATGGTTTCAGGATGCCTTTTTATTTTTTTTTAAACATCTTTATTGGAGTAGAATTGCTTTACAATGGTGTGTTAGTTTCTGCTTTATAACAGACAGAGTGAATCAGTTATACGTATACATACGTCCCCATCAGGATGCCTTTGATGTGAAGACAGCCTTCCCCACATGTCACCCGGCACCAGCCATCTCCCGCCTCTACCCTCAAGCTACTCACATTCACGGCGAGGACCCAGAGAGGCAAAGCAGGTGCATCTACAAGGGCCCTGGGTACCTCATTAACCCACTCTCCTGACCCCCCAGTTCACCCACCCACCAGCCCCAACCCCCCTCTTCACGCACCACATCCTCTGTTCCCCTACTCACCAGTCCCCCCACATCTCCAGGGTCTCCCTTCTCCCCTGGGGGGCCGTCTTGACCCTGTGGTGGAAGGAACAAAGTCGGAAGGGGTCATGGGGGTGCATGAGAATTTAGGGGTGAGGTTTGGAGGAATGTGAAGGTTATTTCCTCCATCGACCTTGCCCAGGTCTGTGGGGGTGTTGTGGAGATGGGAACAGAATAGGGGATATGCTAGGCTTTCGAGTAAGGAGGGGTCACACTCACCGAAACCCCAGGGTCTCCGGGGGGGCCTAGGTCTCCTGGGAGCCCTGTGAGGCCCTGGAACACAGAATGATGGATAATTATATCTCTGAATGATGGAGCGTTCATTCATTCATTCATTTAACTGTGCCCAGGCACAGCTCTGGTTGCTGGGATACACTGGTGAACAAAACACAGAATCCCAGCCCTGGTAGAAGGAACATTCTCGTGTTTAATGTGAGCTAAGTATGTTGCATGCATCATCTCACTGCATCCTCTAGGCTTGGGACTCACAGACAGAACTGACCTCAGAGAAAGGACTCGGCGAGTGGTGGGGTGGTAAGATTCAAGTCAAGGTCCCTCAGACCCCGAAGCTCCTTGCTGTCCTCCATCCCAACCCCGAGCCCCATCACCATGGTGGGAGGGGCTCCACCTCTGCCCTGATGGCAAATCCTTCATCAGCCAACTCTGACCCAGCATGAGTCTCAACCTTGACCTTCCCAGCATTGTTAGAACAACTCAGTGTGGAATCAAGTTTCCCCTACTGCAATGACATATAACCACTCCATTTTTATATTGATTCATTCAATCATTCATTTACTGAGCCATGTTCCGGGTTGCTTGTGGAATCAGCATACTGGAGGATGGGAGCCCCCCCCCCCCGGCTGGAAGTTGGGGAGCAGGTTCAAAGTGACACATGTGCTCCTCCCCGAGTCTCTCCCTCCATGTCCCCCAGGACTCACCACGTTCCCTTTTGCTCCATCCTCTCCGGGGGGGCCTTTCTTGCCCGGGGGTCCAGCTGCCCCAGATGGGCCTGCATCCCCCTTTTCACCAATTTCTCCCTTGGGCCCCTTTTCAGAAACAGAGTTCAGAGGTGCCTGGCCTCTCCAGGGGTCAAGGGTTAGCATACCTGGACTCGGGAATCTGGCTGGCCCGGGGCTTTCCTGGGGTTAGGGGTCAGAGTAGCCTAGACTGCCCAAGGGTCAGAGGTCAGAGGAATCTGGGATTTATAGGAGTCAGGGGTCAGGATGGTCCAGTTGCCCAGAGGTCATGGGCAAATTTGGGCTAGCCCATGTGCCACCCTGGAGTGAATCAGAAAAGGGATCCCCTCTGGGCAACTCATCCCCAAGCCAGGGCTTGTGGTTTAGATCTGAGCCCCACCTGCCTCCTCAGCCCTACACCCTTGTGCAGTGTACAACCTAGAGAACTTGTGTAGCAACCCTGATACCTTTCAGGGCTCTGTCATCAAGATAACAGGGGATGCCTGTAGGTCCTGGGTCAGTGGGTGACCTAGGGCTGCAGAGGTCATGGTGGCCCTAGGTGCCCAGGGGTCAGGGATTCCCTGAGATGGGTGCAGGGACACTGGACAAAGGTCACTCACAGGGATGCCTGGGATTCCTGGGGGTCCCCGGTCTCCAGGCTCCCCTGGCTCACCCTGCAGGAGGCAAAGTGAAGGTGAGGAGAGTTCCCATCCTGGCAGCCACCCCCAGGCAGGACTGGTTGTGCCTCCCCACCCCAGGCAGACTTTGGTTCTCTCTCTCTCTCACCTTCTCGCCCACTGCTCCAGGCTGACCAACTCCCCCAGGCAGCCCTGGAGGACCCTGGAGAGACAGCAAGGGGTACAGCTGGGACTGTGCAGTCCCAACAGCCCCTTCTTGGGAAAGCTATGTCCTCACCTCTGAGGCATCCTGCCCTCCCCCAGAGTCCTCACCTCTGACCCGCTGGGGCCCGGGGGACCCCGAGGGCCTGGAGCTCCATGGGGACCCTGTGGGACAGTCAGAAGAGCATCCGGTGACCCCATGGTCCTTCAAAGCTCCACTAATCACAAACACCACCCTTGATGCTGGTGACCCACATGACCCTTAAAATGACAGTGTGACCTGTGACCCCCCCAAACTGGTTTAATGGCCACCCCCTACCTACCACCACAACCCCATTTTCCCCCATTGTCCATACCATGGACCCTACGTCTCCAACTTCCCCCTTTTCTCCAGGAGGGCCTGGCATCCCCTGTGGAACAAAGAAGAAAACTTGGGGCACAAAGTGGGAAGGACCGGAGGCTGTATCCGCAAACTCAGACACCTACCTGCAGGCCAGGGGGGCCAATCACCCCCATGAAGCCTCTCACTCCATCATCTCCTTTCTGCCCAAAGAGGCCTGGAGGTCCCCGGCGTCCCTGAGCCCCATCTGCCCCCTGGGGGGAGGACAGGGCAAGGCACAGTTAGGGTCTGTGTCAGGGGTCGGAGAAAGGCTCAAGGTCAAAGTCAGGATTGAGGCTCAGGGTTGGGATTCAGTTTGGAGAGGGTCAGGACTGGGTTTGAAGCTGGGGATGCAGGTTAAGCATCAGAGATGAGCAATGAAGTCAAGGGTTGAGTCAAAGTTTTTCTAAAAACTTTGCATTCGGTGGTGAGTCAGGGTCAAGTTGAGGTCAGTTAAGGTGATGAGGGGAAGGTCCAGATGGGGTTGAGATGTAGGGTAGGGTTTGAGGTTAGGGCCAAGGTACAATCAGAGTTTGAGCCCAGGTTTGGGGTCTGCATTGGAGGGTGGGTCAGGACTGGGGTTAAGGGTAAGACTGGGTCAGGTTCGGCTACTGTTGGATGTGAAGGTCAGGTCTGAGATGGGATTGAGGTTAAGGTCACAAGCAGTGTTGAGATTAGGGCTGTGATGGGGTTCAGGGGTTGAGGTCAGGATTGAGTCAGATTCTGGGGTGAGTTCATATTGAGTGTTGGCATGGAGGGGTAGGTCAGTGTCAGGGCTGAGTTTGGGCCTGAGTCACCATGGAGAACACTGTCCCTTCCCACTGGGGATCCAAGGGATGGCCACAAAATGGGGATCACTCACCGGGGAGCCTGGGTGTCCCACAAGACCCCGTATCCCTGTTGGTCCAGGTGGGCCCTGGAGGAGGGAACAGAGTCAAAAACCCCTCAGGAGCTTCCCTGGTGGCGCAGTGGTTGAGAGTCCGCCTGCCGATGCAGGGGACATGGGTTCATGCCCCGGTCCGGGAGGATCCCACGTGCCGCGGAGCGGCTGGGTCCGTGAGCCATAGCCGCTGGGCCTGCGCGTCTGGAGCCTGTGCTCCGCAACGGGAGAGGCCGCAACAGTGAGAGGCCCACGTACCGCAAAAAAAACCCCAAAACCCCTCAGGTTCAAGATTGGGGGGCTGGAAACACTAGAGATGTCAATCACTGCACCCCTGTCCACTCCCCCCACAGAGAAGCTGCATTTCCCTCCCCCAACCCTGCCTTCCTAGCTACCAACTCATGGGACCAGACAGAGCATGTGTCCTAAGTTTGGCCCATCAGAACGTTTGCCCCAAAGTCCCACCAGGACCGAGGGACTGAGCTGGCTCCCTGACGCTGGGCGCTGCGGCTGAACTTCCGGAGGGAAGCTGGGGGTGCAGTTAGCCCCTTTATTCCAGGTAGCCTGAGTGGCTTCTGTTACTTGCAGGTGTCAAGATGGGTCTCATGAAGGCAGGAAGCTCCGTGGCCTCCCCCTGGCCATCCTCCACATCCCTCTCCCCTCCCCGAAGACCACCCCCCTCACTGGGGCCCCCCACTCACCGCATCCCCCTTATCGCCTTTGCTGCCTTTGTGACCTGGGTCTCCCACTTCTCCCTGCAGAGGAAACAGGATGAGGGAGGCTCATGCCTCCCTCTACCCCCATCCCCCCCCAGCCCCTCCCCTTCCATGAACTCTCTCTCACCTTGTCCCCTTCCTCGCCAGAAGGCCCCACAGCTCCAGGGGATCCAGGAAGCCCCAGGGGCCCTGGGATCCCGTCTTTGCCAGTGGGACCAGGGGGGCCGCGTTCACCCTGATGGGCGGAGCGGAAAGGGGTATGTTGGGCCAGGGCAGAAATGAGCTCTTGATATGTAGAGGGCTGGGTCTGGGGGATGCCTGGGGGATGGGGGCAGACACTTACCGGGTACCCCTTCTCGCCTGCAGGGCCAACAGGACCTTGGCCTCCACTTTGGCCAGGAAGTCCAATGCCCCCTGCTGGGCCTACAGGACCACGCTCCCCAGGGGAGCCCTGAAAACAGCGGTGAAGGGTCAGGGATAATAGCAGCAGTGGTAATTCTCATTTATTGGAGGGTTTTCAAGCAGTCAGGCCCTGAGTTAGGTGGTTACCAGCACATCCAATCTATTCCCCCAGACAGCAGCCAGAGGGCGCTGTGAACACCTGAGTCAGCGCACGTGCCTCCCCTCTCTCCCTGCCCACATCCCTCTGGGGCTCCCACCCCACTTGTTGAAAAAAAGGTTTTCCTGGCAGCCCACAAGGTCCTGCACGACTATGCTCTCATCTCCTCCCACTCACCCTAGGCTCACTCCCCTCCAGCCACACGGCCCTGCTCACTGCTTCCTCCAGCCTCAGGACTTTGCACATGCCGTTCCCTCCGCCTGGCACACTCTTCCGCCCAGACACCCACATGGCTCCTCCCTCACCGCCTTCAGGTCTCAGCTCAAATGTCACCTTCTCAGGAGGCCTTCCCTGGCCTGCCTGTTTCAACGGCTCTCCCCTTCTCCCCTCTACTCTGCGCTATTTTGCCTTGTGGCATTCATCGCAGCTGATCCCTATCTCCCTGGCTAGATCGTAGTAAACTCCAGGAGAAAGAAGGGTTTTGTTTGTTTGTTTGTTTTTGAAAGAAGGTTTTTAAACGCTGATGTCTGCTACGCAGGTAAGTATGTGCCCAACGGATCATCTCACTGAGATTTACGATGGAGATGGGACTATTTTACAGACAAGGAAACGGAGGCTCGCACAGTGACACGACTGCCCAGCCAGTGAGCGGCAGAGTTGGCCGTGACCCCGACCTGTTTGGCTCCCCAAATAACAGACTTGATGAGGACAATACCCAGCTTCCCAGAAACCCTGAGACCCCTGCACCCTGCCTGCCACACAGCAGACGGGTTTACACTTACGTGAGCCCCGACGGGGCCGGGGGGGCCCTTGTCACCCTTCAAACCAGTAGGTCCCTGAGGAGGAGATGATTCACAGTCGAGAGACTCCCAGCGGTGCCCCTGAGTCCTGTCTTCACTCTGGGGGGCTCAGAGTTCCCACCCGCTTCCCGGCCACTGAGGTTCGGGGATCTGTCCCTCCTGCAGCCATTACTTTACTATCACATTTGCCCCTCCCCTGGGCCCCCCTTTCCTCCTCTGCTTCACAGCCCAGCCAGGCACATTCAGGAGGGGTTCCAAATGATACTCACTGGGTCCCCGGGGGCTCCTTGGGGACCAGGGAAGCCCCTGTGTCCAGGTGGCCCTTCCTTCCCAAAGGGTCCCAGTGGTCCCAGGTCCCCCTGGAGGAGTGCAGAAGAGGGAGGTCAGACTCCAGAGAAGAGGGCGTCTCCCCTCAATCTGTGAGTCTGGGCCCCCTGCCCCATGGTGTTGATTCTGAGCCTGGAGGTGCCGTGGGGATGTTGAGGGACCTTTGGGGTCACTTGATGAGATCTCCCGTGGGGCAGGGTCTCACCTTGGCCCCCTCTCTGCCTTCCAGGCCCGGAAGACCTTGTTCACCAGGAGATCCAGGGGGGCCTGGGGGCCCCCTCTCACCCAGAGGCCCTGCTTCTCCCGTCTTTCCCTGGAGAGGAAGAAGGCTCATCTTGAATGGAGGTGGCCTGGGGTGGGGGTCTGCCTGAGATCACCTCCCCCTCCCCCAAATATCCCCGAACTGGTACAAAACTAGGGAGACCTGTGGGGTCCACTCTGACCTGAGGACCCACGACACCAGCTGGTCCAGGTGGGCCTGTCTGACCTTGGAAGCCCTGAGGAGAAACATTAAAAGGAGGTGTCATGAAAAAAAAACAAAAAACAAAAACAAAAACAAAATGGAGGTGTCATGGAGGGGAAGAAATGGAGAGCCTAATGGGGTCATGGGTCAGAGGTCAAAGGGTTTCTCACCAATTCTCCTCTAGGTCCAGGGTGCCCACGTTGCCCGTCTTTCCCTTGGGGGCCCTGAGGGACAAGGTGGGAGAGAGTTGAGGCACAAACAAGGAGTCCCCCCACTGCCTGGCTCCCCCTTCCCCCCAGCAGGGTGAGCTCACTTACAGGGGGACCCTTTGGTCCAGAGAACCCAGGAGGGCCTTGCAGACCTGGGAGGCCCTGAAATGGAAGCAGAAATCATTCACTCATCCCTCCCGCCTGCCCCTGAGTCCCACATAATGACAACAGCATGTTGGGTGCTTCCTGCAGGCCAGGCATGGGGTCAAGCATTCTATGCACAGGAAGTCATTTCATTCACCACTGCAGCCCTTTGGGATGGGGACTGTGGTTATTCCCATTTGATAGAGTTGGAAACTGAGGCACAGAGAGGTTAAGTGACTCACCCAAGGTCACACCGCAGGTGAATGGCAGAGCTAAGACTTGAACTCACAGCTCTCTGACTTCAGAGGCTGTGCTTTTTCTGCATTATAATGTCTCCCCACCTTCTGGGCTTGTCTCCTACCCAGAATCACACACACACACACACACACACACACACACACACACACACACACTCACTCACTCACTCACTCACCTTTTCTCCAGGGAACCCAGGGGCTCCGTCCTGGCCCACATCACCCTAGGATGGAATGAATGAGACTCAGGCTGCAGAACGAACTCAACGAGGAGGTATTGGGTGGGACTTGGTGAGCCCGGGGCAGAGGGCCTGCTTGGGGGGCCTGACCACCCACCCACCCCATACCTTGGGGCCTGGTTGCCCTGTGGCACCTGGTTGCCCCCTCTCTCCACGGGAGCCCTGAATAGAAAAGAAGCAAACATTGGAAGTGAGAGGGTGGGGGAGCCTAGGAGATGAGGATGAGTCCTCTGGGTCCCCCCACCATGACTACCTGAAGTAACCCAAACCCTCTTCCCGCCCACTTCTCCTCTCATAGCCCCTCCTTCCAGCCCTGCCCCCATTTTCTTACTGGTGGTCCCCGCTCTCCTTCCAGGCCTGGCTGCCCAGCCTTCCCCTGGAATGTAAATTAGATGAGGGGGAAGCAGAAGAGGGTGATGGTGCAAATACATGACACAAACACACAAATGCACCCAGTCAGAGACCTGGAAAGATGCCTGCCCCACATTCATTTGCAAGCCTTTCACTCACACGCACGCATCAGTACAGCTTACACATGCAACTACGCAAAGATCACAGGCACCCAATTATATTATGATTACACCTACAGGTCCACACATACAAGCACATCTGCTCACACAGACACCTATTTATCACAGCTGCATGGTATGCACACATGACTGCATGCCAACGCAGCACGCAAGGGGGGACCGCAGCTTCGAGATGACACTCGGAGCCTGTCATGTAATATGTCCCTTGCACACGTGTCTATCCAGTGTAAACACGTATGTGCATGGATTCATGTGAGGACACGGTCCTGATAAACACAGCAGTATACAAACCCTTGTGTGCATATACACAATGACCATTTACATAGCTACAGTGCACCCATAGCGAAACAACGCATGCATGTATACACAATCCCCCAGGTGTGCAGAAACACACACATATGTGTATTTCCCTATTCTTTCACACACTTCGACATACCCCCTCACACATGTATGCCCATAGTCACACAACGTACGTGCAGCTGGTGCCCTCGTTCACCCAGTCACAGGCCCCTAGGCTGCAGCACCCAGACCCCATCTAATCTGTACTGAAAGGTGCACGGGAGGCACATGCGTACACAGACACGAAGGCACATTTGCTGTAATGCCAGGTGGGATCACCTACGTGTGCCCTGCATTGCACATGGCAATATGGGTGCACACAAGTGCTTCCAGGCATAGACACAGCCACCTAGGGCCCCACGTGCTATCACGCACAGCCATACGCTCTGTTCCTCTCATGCAAGCCCTTCCCTCCCCCCTGACCCCTGGATTGCGACTCACCCGCTTCCCTTTTTCTCCTAGTGGTGCCAGGGGCCCGGGAAAGCCAATAGATCCCTGAGTAAAGAGGATGAGAGAGAAGACATGGGTGTGAGGAGTGCGTGACGTTAGCCCCTCACCGCATTCAGCCACCCCACCTTTTCAGGCATTTCCAGGCCAGTGATTCCAGAAAGTCTTTGGCCCCTCCAGCCCCAGTGAGCAGCCCCTCCCTTGCTCACTCCATTCCAGCCACACTGGCCTCTTTAATGCTACTCAGATACCAGTACATTCCTGCCTCAGGGCCATTGCACTGGCTGCCTTTGCCTAAAATGCTCTTCTCTCAGATCCCCACAAAGCCAGCTACTCCTCATCATTTAAATCTCATTCAGACATCACCTCCTTAGAGAAGCTTTCCGCCATCATCCTGACCACCACATCCTCAAGTCATGCTCTGTTTATCACGTCCTATTTTGTTTCCCCAATAATATTTGTATTGAAATGACCCTGCTCATCTGTTTACTTATTCGAAGACTAGGACATAATGCTCTGGTCTTATTCCCTACTGCCTGGCACATGGTGGTGTCTTACTCAATACTTGTTAATTGACTGCCTCCAGTACTTGCTTTCCTGCCCATCGTCCCTTGACCTGGGGGAAAACATCATATGCTCTGATATCCCCTCTCACCCCTCACTGTGTTTTGAATCCTAGATCCATCACTAAATTAGCTGTGTGGCCCTGGACAAATGGATTGACCCCTCTGAGCATCAGTCTCCTTTGTAGCCTGGGGATACCAACAATACCTCCTTCACAAGGTTTTCGTTAGGATTAAATGGGATATATATAGAAAGTGGGTTTTTTTTTTAAAGGTACTTGGCACATAGTATGTGCTCGAGAAATATTCGCTGTCTTTGTTATTCATGCTGATTATTAGTAAGTGCTATGGACTGAATGTTTGTGTCCTCCCAAAATTCATATGCTGAAGCCTCAGTCCCTAGTGTGATAATATTTGGAGGTTGGGCCTTTGGGAAGTAAGTAGGTCATGAGGGTGGGGCCCTCGTGAATGGGATTAGTGTCTTTATAAGAAGAAGAGGAGACTAGATCTCTCTCTCTCTCTCTCTCTTTCTCTCTCTCTCTCTCTCTCTCTCTCTCTCTCTCCTTCTCCCTCTCCCCTATGTGAGGACAAAGACAGAAAATGTTCATCTACAAACCAGGAGAAAAGCCCTCACCAGAATCCAACCATGCTGGCACTCTGATCTCAGACTTCTGGCCTCCAGAACAAATTTCTGTGTTTAAATCACCCAGTCTAAGGTATTTTTACTCTAGCAACCCAAGCTGAATAAGACACTGACCTCAACCAGGCCGACATATCAGGCCTCCTGTAAAGTATTCATTGCTTGTTGCCCAAGACACACTGATCAGTCCTGGCTACGAGACTTTGTTCTAACTCCCATGAATTTCTGTTCCAACAGGCTGAGTTCTGCTCTTCGTTTTGATACCTTGAGTTAATCCCAAACCTATTTATATCAGTTGCCCTTGCTATTGGGGTCATGTGACTTAATGAAACCTTACAAAAACTTATGAAATGTAGAAAGGGAAAAGAAAGAGATCTGTAAAATCTAGGTTAAATGGAAAAGACTCAATGTAAAGGGAAGTCACTAAAAAAAAAACACTGTCCAATTAGGAACGGGCAAGATAACTGCTAGATCGAGATACCAAAAGTGTGGAACTCAAGAAGGATTCTGCACTCAGATTTCTTCCCAAGTGTCTTTGCGTTTCCGCTCCACTTTATGTAAAAAAAACTATAAATCATCAGTGATGTAATATGGGTGTGGTTTAGGCAGAAAGACATGTCTTACCAATAGCCTCATTCATCAAAACATTGGCAGCCAAATGTACAGTTTTACATAAGTACATTCTAAGTTATAATTAATTCAAGATATGTAAAATATGTATTTTTTATGATTCTCCTCCTTACTGACTTGTTTGAACCAACCTCAATCATACCAAATAAGAAGGATCCTACAGTTTTATTATCACCAAAATCATCAATTTTATCATCATCAAATTGATGAGGTAGATACTACTGGTATCTCCCTTTCGTAACTGAGAAAATGGGTTCAATAGACTTGTTCAAGATCATTTAGCAGGTAAGGTGTGACTTACTCAAGGTCACTTAGCAGATAAGGCTGGGTGTTTGAGCCTAAGTTTGTCTGATGCCAAAGCCCACATCTTACACTTTCAATGCCCCATGGGGTGGACAGCTCACGCCCTCAGACCACAGCCCGGACCCCCAGACGTTAATCAGTCTCTGAACCCTGCCCTTGCCCACCACCCTCCTGGTAGCTTCTGACCTTAGGGCCTGGACGTCCTGGGTAACCTGGGAGACCTGGCACCCCAAGCTTGCCCTGCAGAGAGATTATGGGACAAAGGTCAGAGACTGCAACTTGGAGGTAAGTGGGGGAGGGGCAGGAAGGCTGGGGCATGGTTGCAGGGGTAGGGGTGGGGGATTCAGGGAAACATGGGTTCAAGTCCTGGCCCCTGCCTGCTAGGGGTATGTCCTTGGGCAACTCATTCAACCATTCCAAATCTCAGTTTCCTTGTCTGTAAAATGGGGGTAAAAAAGTCTGTTGCCTGTGGTGGTTATGGGGATAAAAATAAGATAAAGTGCATGGAATTGCTCTGTAATGCTGAGCTGGGGAATTGAAGGAGCTGAGAGCCTCCTGAAGTTGGAGATAAAAGAGCAGAGGGCAGAAGGCAAAGGGCCAGGGAACACCTTGCCTGCAGGCTAGAAGCTGGGGTATAGACTGGAGGGGGTGACCAGGTCCACTCACCTTCTCCCCAGCTGAGCCTGGGGGCCCCTCCTCACCAGCAAGCCCCACCTGCCCCTTCAGCCCTTCAGGACCATCCTCTCCCCGAGGACCTGGGGGTCCGGGTTGCCCCTGGAATAGAAAAGGAGAAGCCCTGACATCAGTCCCTTTGTCATTCCTGTCTTTGCCCCAGTTCACCCCCTCCCTCTCTTTCCCAAGTCCCCCAGATCCACCAGACCCCTCCTCTGGAGGTCATCTTACCCAATCGCCTTTAAGCCCTACATCACCCTTGAAGCCTGGGAAGCCATCCTCTCCCTGGGTGGAAGACAGTACAGAGATCAGATGTCAGGGCTTCAGGGAAGGGACACAGCCAGAGCCCCATTATTAGGGTTCCCCCCTCAAGGAATCCCCTCCCTTCTCACCTTCTCTCCTTTCTCCCCCTGGAGGCCCCGGTTGCCAGAGGTACCCTGAAAAATATAAAAGCTCTCAGGTCCCCCACTCCCCCCACTTAAGAAGGGCCCCAGACTCGGGCCCCGGACTCAGTCCCTTGCCCTGAAACAGCCAGGAGAGTCCCAAGCGGATGTCAGACTGGAGGAAGGGGGGTGAGGGTCAGCCCCAGAGGAAATTATCTTTCCCCAAAGTCTGCTAGTATGGTGTGCAAGAGGCTGCCTCTCCCCCCACCCCTTCCCACTGGCAGCCTCCCAAGGTCATCTGTGTGGGGGAGTGCAGGGAAGGCCAAATTTCCAAGTAATTGATTCCCATCTCCCGGGGACACTGTGTCCACGGTTCCTTCTGGCAGGAGAAAGAGGATGAACATTCCAGGCCCCGGCTGCATTCTAAAGGCAAAGGAATGTTTCCCATTGTGCTGGCTACAATGCAACTCTGTGCCTGGCAACAAGGGGAGTCTGTGCTTGGCTACAGCAAGACTGCTCAGCGCAAGCCCAGATGCTGCTCTAGCCAAATTCTGGACTTGGGCCACAAGAAAAGCTGCACTTGGCTACAGTGTAACTGAGCTCAGCCACTAAAATGAAATTGTACTTGGATACAATACAACTGTGTTTTCACAATAGCATGACTGTTTCCAGCCACAGGGAGACACGATATTAACCGAACTCAGTGACTACAACAAAATTATACTTGGATACAATATAACTATGTGGTTTTGTTTTTGTTTTTTTGCGGTACGCGGGCCTCTCACTGTTGTGGCCTCTCCCATTGCGGAGCACAGGCTCCGGACGCGCAGGCTCAGGGGCCATGGCTCACGGGCCCAGCCACTCCGCGGCATGTGGGATCCTCCCGGACCGGGGCACGAACCCGTGTCCCCTGCATCGGCAGGTGGACTCTCAACCACTGCGGCACCAGGGAAGCCCTAACCGTGCGTTTTGACAATAGCATGACTGTCTCTAGCCACAGGGCAATTCATTGGCCACAGTGTAACTGAGCTTGGCTACAATTGTTCTCTGGCCACGGCTACCATGTAACTAGACTCAGCAACAACATAGCCTTCAACTATATATAGAAAACCATGCCTGGCTACAATGGAACTCTGAGTTTGGACACAGGATTTTGTGGCCAGTTACAATAGAACCACCTCCTTGGTTATAGTGTAACTAAGCTTGTCTATAATGCAAAAATAGGAGGAGCCAGCTCTTGGCTACCATCAAACTCTGTTTTTAGACTACAGGTAATGGATACCTGTACTTGGCTACAATGTAACTGGACTTAGCTACCATATAGATGTGAATTCCAATGTCCCTGCGCTGGGTCAACAGTGAATCTCTATTCAGTTCAGCTCTCAGCTCGTCTTAGCATTTCTGGGCTTGCACATGGTATGGCTCTGGGCTTGAGCTTTCAAACAACCCTCTGCTTGATTACAGTGTGCTGACCTGGACCTGGACGTGATGTGTGTGCTTCCAGTGAAATGGGTTCAGCCTCTAATGGGTTTAACTGTTCTCAACTACGAGGTGACAACCATGCTGTACTGTTACCCTTTGGCTTTTCAGCTCCAAAGTAGCTATATATTGTCACTTCTACCACACCTTGCCTGGCAGACTGATTCCTCTCATCACACACACAGAAGTTTCTGATAGAGCTGGCTTCCAGAGGTCCATGCTGATGGATCAACCCTATCTGCAGGGAATTCCCTGGCAGTCCAGTGGTCAGGGCTCCGCACTTTCACTGCCGAGGGCCTGGGTTTGATGCCTGGTCGGGGAACTAAGGTCCCACAAGTCGTGCAGCACGGCCAAAAAAAAACCTCTATCTGCAGGTCCCAAGTATCACTTACCTTCACACCCCGAGGTCCAGGATAGCCCGGAGGGCCTGCCGACCCTGCTGGACCCTGAGATGGACATAAGATGAGTGCCATCCTGTTCTCCCCCCTCCATGTTCCCAGTGCCCTCATCTCTCTTCTCATTAATAGCCCCTGACTCCTGGCCCTGCCTGCCAACCCTCATCCCCAAATCAGCCCGTCTCCAGGTCACTTACCTGGGCCCCTTTCTCTCCTGTTGGGCCCTCATGACCTGGGTGACCCTAGGAGATAAACATTCTAAGTTGTCCGAGACCTGATATGCCATCCAAATTCCCAAGCCTCCCCACTTCTCCTTCCTCCTTCTCCCAGAATCTAGTTCTCACCACAGGGCCATCAGATCCTGGGAGGCCTGGAATTCCTGGGTTCCCAGGGGGACCCTGAAAGAAGATGAACAGTAGGGGGAGACAGAGGGTCTCAGAGCCTGGCCATTCCACCAGGAACGTCCCTACTCAGACATACAGCTACCTCAAGGTTAGAGAAAAAACAGATCCTACTGGCCAGGAAACCTATCCTCAGCTCTTCCAAACTTGCTGTGTGACCTTGGACAAGCTCTCTCCCCTCTCTGTGCCTCAGAAATCCTCTGCTTCTGGGAGGGCTGAGACAAGGGATGTAAAAACAGTGTGAGAGACATGCTGGGGTGGGGGGCTCCCCAGCCACATCTCTTCCTTTAGAAGCACCTCCAACCCACAGCTCCATCTGAAGAGGTGTGGGTGTGGGCCTAGGCAGGCCTGAGGTGACCCCCTATGTCCTGCAAACCATTGACAAGTCCAGAGGCGGGCACTTGGCCCAGATAAGCCAATCAGATTCTCTCCTGAAATTTTGAGGTAAGGGATATCTTGCTAATAGAAACTATGACCAGATGGATTTGGATAAAGAAACTGTAAGGTCATAAGGAACTGGGGACTGAAATAGTGACAGAGCAGCACAAGGGTGTGTAGAAACAGAAGTTGGGGTAAGAACAGACTAAGATGGAAATAGAAAGAAGCCTGTTTCTCATGGGAGATGGAAACAGATGTGCAGAGGAAGAAAGATGACACCACAAGACCCGAGACAAATGGATTTCCTGGCCCGTGAGCCTTGGTAATATTTTCTATGATTGGCTCCTGAGGGTTCTCCTCTCTCCTGACAATATCCCCGTCTGATCTAGCCTTGGTGCAGTTCTGTTTCTGGCCATCAACCCCTCCCCAGCAATGACATTTGGTAACTCTGAGCTTATTTAGGGAATGTTGCATTATCCAGGGCTTACAAAAGGGGCCCTGGTGGGAAGATTTTCCTGCAGGCAGAGTTGAAGGGAAAAGATGTTGGGGGAGGAGAGGGAAGGGAGGGAGAGTTGTCACTCACCTTCTCCCCAGGAGTGCCAATGGGTCCCTGGGGGCCGGGGATTCCCTGGAAATATTTTTTAAAAAGGGGAGAAGGAAAGCATGAGAAAGCGGCAGCAAGTACAGAGGCTGGGGAAGCCAGGAGCGGTCTATGACCTCCGCTGAGCGCCACGACACCCCGCCCCCTCTGTCAGGAAAGATAGCTCAAACCTGGGACCCGGGATTTCCCTGCTGTCCTGGGGGGCCTGGTTCTCCTGGAGGACCCTGGGGAGAAAGTGAGGGTTCTGTGAAGCTGGAAGGGATTATGGTGTTGAGGTGTCAGGGAAGTTGAAACGGGGGATCATGGGAGTGGACAAGGATATGGGTGGTCCGAGGGTCAGAGTGTCAGAACGCATCAGGGATCAGAACACATACCACATTTCCTTTGGCACCTGGAGCACCGTCACTTCCAACTACACCCTGGGGGAGGAGAGGGTGTGAGACCAGGGCAGACCCAGGCACAGGAGCCTGCGTCTGAGACACTGAGAGGCACAGGTGAAAAGGTGAGTGGACAGAGAATCCAGGCAACAGAAATGGACATGCAGAGGAGATAAAGGTGAGAAAAAAACAGGATGTAGAGAGACAGCGACATTCTCACCGGGCGTCCCAAGGGGCCAGGGGAGCCTCTAGGGCCAATCAGTCCTCGGGGGCCCTGCAAGGAGGTAGGAAAGTTATTCCAGCATCACTGCTCTGAGGTCCTATGAGTGCTGACTCCCTCCCCTGTGCCAGGCAAGGGGCCCAGGGGTCCCTGATACTCACCGGCTCCCCAGCCTGGCCGGTGGGCCCAGGAGGTCCCTCTGCTCCCTGTGGGAAAGCATATGACTTGGGGAGGGGGGAGGTATAACCCTCAGAGAATCATCTTCTCTCATATCGGCAGCCCCTTCCAGGGACTCTCAGAGTCAGAGTGTGTGGCAGGATCCAGCCAACTGCGTATACGTGATTTGATTCAGGCCCCTGACCCCGATCCTGGACCTGCAATCCTGGGTTTAACCCCTCAACTCTAGTCCTAACCCCACAACTCTCAGCCTGTCTCTTTGAGCCCCACCGGGGTCTCCTGACTCTCCAGTGCAGACCTTCACCCCTCCCCCAGGTTCCTGAATGCTCTACTCCTCCCGTTCTGGCTTTCTAGCTTCCAAACCACCCCCTAACTCTCTTCCAAACTTACCTTCTCACCATCCTCTCCTGGGGGGCCAGGTTGCCCCACATGACCAAAGTCACCCTGGAGTGGGGAACACAGAGGGCAGTTCAGAGTCAACAAGTGGAGACCAGCCCTCAGGAAAGGAGATGGGGTATTAGGGGTGAGGACTCAGACCCAGGAACGGAGGCTCTGATATTGGGGGTGGGGAGGGTGTTATGAACATTGGGAGGGGGCTTGCATATGGGGGAGGGGTCTCACACACTCACCCTCTGGCCCTTCTCTCCAGGCAGCCCTGGCAGGCCGTCAAAGCCCTGATCACCCTGCACAAAGAAACATCAGCTGAGGGACTTCCCTGGGGGGTCCAGTGGGAAAGACTCCTTGCTCCCAATGCAGGGGGGCCCGGGTTCGATCCCTGGTCGGGGAACTAGATCCCACATGCATGCCGCAACTAAGAGTTCGCATGCCACAGCTAAGACCTGGCACAGCCAAAATAAATAAATAAATAATAAATATTTTAAAATAAATGAATTAAAATAAATTGGAAGAAAAAAGAAAGAAAGAAACGCCAGCTGAGCTTTGAATCCTCTACCCTGACAGTCCCTCCAAGTCCCAGGCCTGGCCCCATCACCTACCTTAGGTCCTGTGTCCCCTGGGAGGCCTCGAGCCCCATCTGCTCCAGGGCGGCCCTATGGGGGAGATGACATCATCAAGATATCTACTACCATGTATCGAGCACCTTCCTCATGCAGTGTCTTATGCTGGGAGCTTCTATATGTACCAATTTAACCTCTTAAATATATCTCAAACCCATCCATTATTCTTTAGCCCTAGTGCCCTTTCTCTAGCTCAAGTTATCATCATCACAAAAATTAAGAACACTCATGTTCAGTCTCCATTAATTTCCCTGCTGTATGTTCCTCATGGCGCTTTAAGACTATCTGGAGGGCTTCCCTGGTGGCGCAGTGGTGAAGAATCCACCTGCCAATGCAGGGGACACGGGTTCGGTGCCTGGTCCGGGAAGATCCCACCTGCCGCAGAGCAACTAAGCCCGTGTGCCACAACTACCGAGCCCGTGTGCTGCAGCTACTGAAGCCCACACACCTAGAACCTGTGCTCCACACCAGGAGAAGCCACTACAATGAGAAGGCCGCACACCGCAACAAAGAGTAGCCCCTGCTCACCGCAGCTAGAGAAAAGCATGCACGCAGCAACAAAAACACAACACGGCCAAAAAATAAATTAAAAAAAAAACCTATCTGGAATTATCCTGTTCATCATTTCCCCCAATGTGCCAGTCTCTTCTTTTGCATGTGCTGTTCTTTCTACTTGGAATGCCCTTCCTCTCCTTTTTCCCTGGTTATACCTCAGATCTCAGTTCAAGCATCATTCCTCTGCAAGTCCTCCCAGACTCGGGGACTTGGCCAGATTCCTTTGTCACACCCTCAGTGTACTGTCATTCCCTGTCCTCAGTGCTCTTATCCCACCAATGACACCAGCAGACCCTGGGAGCACAGAGCTGAGGCTCCTGTTGGGTGTTGGGAGATGGATAAGGGATGACCTGAGGACCTAGGAGTCACTCACCATCTTTCCCTGTCTGCCAGGGGGTCCACGAGGTCCCTGAAGTCCTCGGGGGCCCTAGAAGAGAAAGGAAATGAGGAAGAAAAATGTCAGTAATTGCAAGGGTTTGCAGCCGCTTTGCCATTTTCCCCAGCTAGCACTCTATCCTGTAGCCCTGTGAGAAGACCCTTCCCATCAACCCTGTCCCCACCCCCACAAATCTCACCTGTGGCCCCATTTCTCCCATCTCTCCTTTTAGACCTGGATACCCAGGGAGACCCTTGGAGGAAGAAAGATAAGGTAATGCATTTAGAGGGAGTTTGAGTTAGAGTCATCTCCGCTTATGTACTCCCCACTCCACACAGCCTCCTTACTCACCACGGGGCCTGGGCGCCCAGTGAGCCCCACCAGGCCAGGGGGGCCTTTCATAGAGAGCTGAAGAGACAGGGGAACAAAGCCATCAACAGAAGTTAAATATACACCTGTCTCCTGACTATTCACCATCTCCCATCTCTGTCATTCTCTCAGTTTCCTCCCATCACCCCCTGACATTCTCCCAGTTGTCCTCCACTCACCTGAGCCTGTTGCAGGACTGCCTGAGCCTGGGCCTGCTGGAAGGAGACTGGGGGTCCTTTGAGGGAGCCTCTTGCAAACTGGAACTAGGGGGCAACTAGTAGTGAGGGAAGCCTCCAGGAGAGGCCCTCCTCCTTGGTCAGGATTCTACTCCCCAAGGCTGTGCCACCCTCTCTCCCTCTTACCGGTATCATGATCACAGTGCCTGGTAGACCCCGGATCCCATCAACGCCAGGGATTCCTGGGAGGCCAGCGGGGCCCTGAGAGAGGGACAGAGACAGAGAGGGATGGAGGTAGAGAGATGGAGAGAGGCAAGGAGGGAGAGACAGAGAAAGATGGAGGCAGGGAGAGAGAGAGAGAGAAGAGACAGATGGTGAGAGAAAGAGAAATGGAGGGAAGGAGAAAGAGTCATAAAAAGTGGAAGAGACAAAAACAGAAAGAGACAGACAGACAGACAAAAGAGAGAAGAGGAAACGGGCACAGAGACATAGGGAGAAAGACAGAGATGAAAGACACTCAGGGATAGAGACAGAAGGAGGAAGGCAGGGGAGAGCGCCCCCTCCCAGAGACAGAAGAGGAGACAGAATGATAATTTCCAGACGGGGAGGAGGATGAAGAGGAAGGGTCAGAGCCAGCTCCAGTCGCAGCCATGCTGCCAACTTGAAACCTCACTCTCCCAGGAGTTTACACCGCACAGGAAGTCTCTTACCGGTAGACCAGGGTCCCCAGGGAATCCTGGCGGGCCAGGAGGACCTGAGGGGCCAACCACCCCCTGTTGGGGACAGAGGAACAGAGGTCATGACAAATGCAAAGTCTGAGCCAGGCTGACTTCCAAACCACCACTGACACTGACCCCATACTGACCCTCCTACCCCATCACCGAGCCACCCCTGGCCCCTCAATACTATACTGACACCTATAAACCCCCAACTTTACATCTCAACCCCTATTTTTACTCATCTTTTGAGCCTCAAATATCCAATCGTCTTCAAATGATCTGGCAACATTACACCCTAACTCCCCACCCCAGAGGATCAAACACCCCAACTGGAAGTAAAAGACAAGAAGAGGGGAATGCAGCCATGGCTCACTTGGGGTCCTGGGCCTCCTGGAAGTCCTTCAAACTGCTGTCCCTGGGGGAGAAATAAGTGTGACCCCCATTCTAGCACAGACCCCGCCACGTCCTCCAGCCCCAGGCCCCTCACCTGTTCAATCACGGCCGGTTCTCCTTTTTCTCCCTTCTCCCCAGCGCCCTGGGGCAGGGGATGGAAAGAGAAGAGGTGTGAGCCCTGGAACTCAGACATAGAACTCTCAGCTAACTTACCTTCCACTCATCTCACACACACACACACACACACACACACACACACAGGCACACATGCGTGCACAGAGTCCACCCTCTGAGCTGTCTCTGCTGTCCTTTCTTCAACCAGTATGTTTTGAGCAGCTCATCCTCCAGTGTCAAGCTGGCCACGCTGCAGCAGGGTAAGGAACATGAACCCTGGGGCATACTGTGGAGTCCTCATCCTGGAGCTGCCTCTCAAAAGCTGAGTGATGTCGGGCAACTTATTCAACTCCTATGGCCTCACCTGCATGGTGCGTGGGTGAACGCCGACTGTATACATCCCACGGGAAGATAAAGAAGCTAAAACAATGCTTAGCACATACCAGGCACTCAGAGTAAGATGGTTAGGATTATTCACCTTCTCCCCTGTCCAACACCAAAGCTAGAACCTAGACACCTTCTCTGTCTGCCTTAAGCTCCTAGGCAATCTCATCCCTTAGCTGAAGATAGCGTCGCTCCGCTGATGAGTTCCAAGTCTTTATCTCCAGGCTAGACCATCTTCCTTGAACTCCAGAATTTTCTAACCCATCACTTGCACTGACAATCAGACAAGGGTTGCCCGTTGAGCACATCCAAAATGAGATCCTTGACACTTTCCACCTGCTCCTCCGTCAGGCTTCCCCATCCTACTCAGTGGCGCCACTGTGCATCCACCCGGTCATTTTTGAATTGTTCTCCACATACAGCAGCAAGAGCAAAACGGGGCACGTCCCCAATCTGTCCAACTTTTCTCTATCCCCACCACACCGCTACAGCCACCACCCTCATCCAGGTCACCACTCTGTTTTGCATAGACTACTGGTTTCCCTGCTGCCCCTCTGGCTCCCCCTACAGTCCATATGCTGTTCGGCAGCTAGAGAGAGCTTTGAAAACTCCCAAGTCAGATCGTATTCCATCTCAAGTGGCTTCTCATCACGCTTAGGCTAGAAACCAGATGAATCACCCTACCCACAGAGCCATTCATTAGCACAATGCCTGTCACATTAGCGTAGTGTCTGTAGATAAATATTTGTCAACTGCACTGGGGTGGTGGGAAGGCATTCTAGGCAAGATAAAAAGAAAGCAAAAAAGAGAAGGCAGCTATGTGTGGCTCCAGGTAGGAGTCCCTCCCCCTGCACCTAACCCAGCCACCCAGACGCACAGGAAAGATCTGCAACTCAGTCCTCCATGACTGTTCTGCTGCCCGGAAGTGGGGGCCCATGGTGGGACCACCTTCTTCTTCTTCTTCTTCTCTGGCTAACTCAGTCTCCACGGTCTCCAGTTCAGTTCCATTGTCGGGGTCCAAGCTCTCCTGAGGACATTGGGACAGACCAAAGTTTACCCCTGGCCTCTTCATTGTCTGCCACCACCACTGTCCCAGGACCTTCCCTTCCAGCCTCGTCCACTTCCCACAACCTCTAGGACGGTGACGTTGCTGCCAATGGCCACAGTCGTGGTGATGACCAAAGGCGCGGGAGTTGGAGGCAGAGTTGGAGCTGGTGTCTCTGTCTTGGGGATGTCAGTGGAGGTCTGGAGGAAGGACAGAGAAGGTACCAGGTCTGGGGTCAGGACAATCAAGATAAAAGGGAGACGAAGGAAGAGACAGACTCTCTCTCCCAGAGCACCCAGTCTAGGGAGGGGGACAGAGGAGGATTCCCAAAAAAAACCATCACAGGGGTATGGGGCAGGGGGCTGGCCAGTGCAGGCGAAGGTGTGCTGGCTGGACAAGGACAGCCAGCAGGGAGAGCCCTTGTGTGTGGAGGAGGGGCAGGGCTGGCAGGTCTGGAAGGCCTGGAAGGCAGAGTGGGGCTGGCTCCAAAGCCCAGGGGTCAGGGTCAATGTCCACCACTCAGGGCCAGACTCCCGGAAGCCTATCCCATATGTCCTCTCAAGGCAGATCTCAGCAGTCTGTCAGCCAGCCAGGCCACAGTCAGAGAAGGAGTGGGAGGTCCTCCTGGCCTGGACAGCTGCAGAGGAACTGGGTTAAGGGCGCACAGCAGGTGATGGGGGCCCAGGTGAAGGCTAAGGAAGGGGCTGAGAAAGGGTAGGCTACTCCTGGTGTCTCTGTTCTAGGCTGAAGTGATAACCCTTTTTCTCCCCACTGATGCGGCGAGCAGATGTAGTGCAACCAGGGACCCTCCAACCAAGGACCCTGACCAGTGGCCCACACCAGGGACACCTACCCAGTGACCCCCAACTAATGGCCCCCAATTATTCCTACAGCCAGTGACCCATTAATGACCCCCAATTAATGACCCGTGACAAGTGATCCCCACTAAGGGACCTAACCAATGACCCATACACACCTACGAATAACCCAAATCATTGGCCTCCCACCAGTTATTCCTATAACCAGTGACCCATCAATGACTTCCCAACTAATTACCCATCAGGGACTCCCAAACTAACCATCTCATCCATGACCCCCTGAAAGGCACTCCCCCAGCTAGTGACCCCAGCTGGTGATTCCACTAGTGCCTTCTAATCAGTGGTCCCCCACTGGGGACTTGCCCGACTAGTGGTCCTTGGCAATGAGCCCCACACCATTAACCCTAAACTACAGACCCCAATAACACCAACAGCGGCCTCCATCAGTGACCTCTAACAGTGACCTCCAGCTAGGGAACCCCTGAACATCAACCTCAGTCAGTATCTCTCTACAATGATCCCCCAACCAGCAATCTCTATCAGTGTCCCCCCCAGCTAGCGACCCCCAATGAATACCCCTCCCCCATGACCCCAACCAGTCAACCCCAAACAATGACACACTAGCTAACGAACCCATCGTTCACCCCAGCTAGTGGCTCCCCTTAAACAGTAGCCCTCATCAAGAGCCCCCTCATCATAAGGTACCCGACGGGGTGCGCTCCCTCTCTCTAGTCCCCCCGCAGAACTGGGAGTTGGGAGGGAGATATGAAAGAGCTCCTAAGACAGGACCAGACCCCCCCCCCCCGACAAGTGATCGGTCAGCTGAGAGAAGTCAAAGGTCAGTATTGGAGACAAGAGGCAGAGATCTTGCATGAGGCACAAGGGATCGGTGGGGATCAGAGGCCAGAAGCAGAGGTATCTCAAAGAACAGAGGGAAGATACCGTAGACCCCTTACCTGGTTCTCCAGGGAGACGGGAGGTGGGCTCAGGGCCAAAACTTCCTTGTTCTTCTTCTTCCTGCCCTTCCCCTTACGACCTCGCCCTTTTTTCTTCCCTTTTCCCTTCCCCTTCCGCCGACGGGGAGGGGTTTCCGGCTCCCCCTGGGGTACCTGGGAAGAGGACTCCAGTCGGGTCCAGATTCCCTGAGTGGAGGCCCCATCGCTCAGATCACCTGGGGTCATGCTGGCACATGGTCCGTTGGTCCTATCTTTTATTTTATATTATATTTTAAATTTTATTTATTTATTTATTTTTGGCGGTACGCGGGCCTCTCACTGTTGTGGCCTCTCCCGTCGCGGAGCACAGGCTCCGGACACGCAGGCTCAGCGGCCATGGCTCCGCGGCATGTGGGATCTTCCCGGACCGGGGCACGAACCCGTGTCCCCTGCATCGGCAGGCGGACTCTCAACCACTGCGCCACCAGGGAAGCCCTGGTCCTATCTTTTAAAGCCAGGGCTCACTCAGCCCTGGGACCTGGGGTCAAGGTAAATCATATGATGAGGGGCCAAGGGTCAGTTATGTGACCTGAAGTCAAGGTCATTCATGCCTAAGAACAGTTTAAGGGCAGGGGTCACTCAGCCCCCTGGATAGGGCTCAGAATTCATTCATTCCTGAGACTTGGAGCCAGGGATGACTCAGCCAGCGACCTCAGGACAAGCCCCTTACTCACCCCTGTGGCTACAGGATCCAGGTCGTCGCAGCCAGGAAGGTACTGCTCACAGGCTCGGAAGGCAGCCTGAGGATCTGAGCTTATCAGCAGCTCCTGAATATCTCCCTGGGGAGAGAGTGGGGGTCTGGGAAGGGGTCTGCAGGCTGACTCCGACCCCCATTCCAAGCATCAAGGTCTGGTGTTTTTCCACCCAAAGCAGGCTAAGTATAGGGAGGAGGAAGCCCCACCACAGCCCCAGAAATCCCTCTGCCCCAAAAAACTGAGAGGAGGAAGATTCTATCAGGGTGACACCAAACCACAACCACAAGCCACACCCCACAACCTCTGTCCCATCAGAGGCACAATTGTTCCTTCACTCGCGGCACATGGTGACACCTACTGTGTGCCAGGTGCCCTTCAAGGTACTGGGGATAAGGAGGGAAGCAAGAGGATGAGGTCCCTGGACTGTCATGACACGCATAACAATCACCACATCGAAAACACATCTGTCCCAGAGCCACACGACTCCGTGCCTTGCTGGCATCGCACACCATCACAACCAGCAGCGCCGTCACACATCACGACCTTATCCTTCCACCACAAGCCAAGTAGGCACCACCACAAATGATCAGTTCACGGCTTTACAGTCTCGCAGGCACATGCCACCAAGATGCACCCGTGATGCCCGGCGCTCCCTTCCTCAGCTTCCTGGCGCTAAGTTGAAGCTGGATAGTTCCCTTCTCCATTCTCTTCTCCAGATTCAGGCTGTGGACCGATCTCCCTCCTGCCTCCTGCCTCAGTTTCCCCCATCACTGAAGCGCTACCTCAAAAGTCTCCTCCCCGAGGTCCTGGGTCCCCAGCACAGTAAGTCCAGCCGTGCTGATGAATTGAGGTCCCTGGCTCAGTACGGGGGGCTGAGGTGCACAGTCAGCCACCAGGGTCACCATCCCACCATCCACACTGACCGCCACACGGTGCCACCTGCAAGGGGACAGTCTCAGTGGGGGCGCGCGCTCATCCCACCTCTCCTGGGACTCCCACCTTCCCCATATTCACCTGCCATCCGTGAGGTTGACCTGCTGGGGGAGGGGGCTGAAGGAGTCACCTAGGAGGTCCAGAGCCGGCCCCAACGCCAGGCCCAGCTGCCGGACACCGGCCTCATTGTAGACGGACAGAAGGACAGACTGGTTGGCTGGCCGGCCACGCAGAGTGATCAGCACGGAGAAGCTCTCGGGAAAGTGCTCGGCTGGGAGGGCAGAGGGAAAAGGGGCAGCTCAGATGGCCCGACTGTGACCCATGCTCCCACGATGAACCGCAGCCCCTCTCACCCTGACTCACCTTGAAAGAGCTCCCACGTGGGGGCACTGAGCGTGCTGGCCTTGCCCACCCTGAATGCCCGGTCGCCCTGTGGGACCCTCTGGGGGCAGAGGCCGGGACCCTCGGGGAGCCCAGCCTGGCCCCCCCGCACGCCCAGGGCCTTCAGCACATCCACAGGGTCTGCTGCGGAAAGAAGCCAGGGTGCGGGGCAGTTACAACAAGCCCAGCACTCTGCGTGAGTGGCTCGGGTTTGGGGGACTCAGCCCCCCCCCAGCTATGTTTGTGGGTCAGGGGGAAGGAGCAGGCCTGGGACGCATACCCCCCTCACCACTCCACAGCTGTTCCAGCCTCATCAGCCTGTTGACTCCTGTTTTTTTCCCTTGGTTTTCGGTGAGAAAAAAAAAAGCTGACCTAGTTCTGGGATGAATCAAAGCTTCCTGGCCTGAGCCCCAGAGCCAAACTGTCCCCCTCTCCACACTCCCCCGCACCAGCTCCCTGGGGCTGCTTCCCAGGCCTGAAGCCCCCCTTGCCAGGGGAAACCCGCTTAGAGAGGAGGGGCTCCTTGAGTGTGTTCTCCCCACCTCTTCCCTGGGCTCCCCTCCCTCTGACCTCCTCCTCGACCACCATCACCCATGACCTCCTCCCTCTGACCTCCTCCTTGACCTTCATCACTCGTGACCTCCTCCCTCTGACCATTCTTTCCCTGATCCCCGCTGATTTCTCCTGGCCACCCCCTCTGACCTTCCTCTACCTGACCCTGACCACCTCCCTCTGACTACCACCTGACCTCTTCCCTCTTCCTATCCCAGTTTCTTCCATCTGACCTGTGGACCTCCCCACTTTATCACCCCCTCTGACCTTATCCTCTGATCACCTCTCTCTGATAACCTCCTGACCTCCTCCCTCTGACCCTCTCCCTCTGATCCCAGCAAAGGAAGGGACTGGTCCAGTGAGATCCTAACCCAGGCTGTCCTACCAGCCCCACCCGGTGCAGCCTGGCCAGTGCTAAGTGGAACCACATGGCTTGGGCAAGGGTGGGCGGGGTCTTCCCCTGAGCCCCAAACTCCTGCCTGATCTCCCCTCCCCACAGCAGACTGTCCCACTGACCCCCTGACCCAGCCTCTTGGCAGGAGCCGGATTCTGCCATGACCTCACCCCAGGGGCGGCTCTACTGATCTCACCATTGGGATCCAGGGTAGGGGGCCAGACTTGGGGGAGACAGGGGTTTGGATGAGGGCGCCCCCATCCCAGCTCCTCCTGGGTCAGACCCCTCAGTCTTCAGACTCTCCAGAGCCCTGTTCCAACCTCAGCTCTCTCTTGCCCCCAACCTTGTTCTGCTCTCTTTTTCTTCTCTCCCCCTCCCTGCCTTCTCTCTGTCCCACTTTCTGTGTCCAACTCTGAATCAGTCTTTCTCTCTCCCTCCCTCTCTTACTTCCCAGCTCTCCCTCACTCTCTAGCTCTCTGTCTCTGCCTATTGGTATTTCCCTCGGTCTCACATCTGTTTCTCTCTGCATACCTCTATCTCTGTGCCTCTCTATATCTCTGTGTGTGGATTACTCCCTCCATCTCTCTCTCTCTCTCTCTCCCCTAACCCTGCTGCCTCCACCGGCCCCATCTCTAATTGCCTGTTCTGTGGCTGGGTTGTTATTAAGAGGTATTTGGGTTACAGCCCCTTGGGGCTAAAATCTGGGCTCCCAGGCTCTGCTGACCACAAGGGTCATTCTCCCGTGGAATGATCATCCCAGCTGCCCCCTCTCCGGGCGGGGGCCCAGGGGAGGGCTGAGGTCCGTGATTCCCCCCCGTGTGGCTCTCCCAGGCTCTCCTTTCACCCAGACTCCACTTTCTATGCACTGGGAAGGGGGTCTCTCCTTGACCAACTGCTCGTTAACATTTTAAAAGTCTTTCCCAGCATCTAACCCAAATGTCTCCTGCTTCAATCTGTGTTCCTTCTGTAATGACCTTTCAGAAACCAACTGCCCTTTCTTTCCATGGCTGGCTTTGTGACAAGGAGACACACAAGAGGCATTGAGTCCTGCCTGCAGGGCCAGGGGGCGGCAGTCTGTCAAGTAACTGGCTTGCCCTTCCCCCACAGATTCTCCCCTGCGCTGGTCAGGACCCCAGGGAGAGGCTAGGTGGAGGTCTAGGATGTGGAAGAAGGCAGGCAGGGACCGGGATGGGACATGGCTGGGACCCTCTCAGATGAGTAGGAGAGCCTAGGTGTGAGTGTCTGTGCAAATAGGTACATGCGCGATTGTGTACATGCATGAGACTGTGCGAGCACGTGTGTGACTCTGTACGGACCAGGGACTAGCTGAGCGTGTGCTTTGCGGCGTGTCGATGTCTGTGGGTGTTTGGCCTCTGATGGAGGGATTAGGTGCAGTCCTTTGACTTGTCCTGGGGTCCTGGCAGTGAGCTCGAGGTCCTGCAGGTGGTGCACGGGAGCCTGTGATAGTAATAGCTCAGACTCCAGATGGAGGAGTGTGGTTATACGTGAGAGTGTGGCCAAGTTGGCGAGTGGGTGACGGGTTGAGAACATCGACTACGTTGTATGGATGCCAGTGGAAGCGTGTGTGAGAGTTTGAAAGTGTAGGTGGGTGACAAAAGCTGTGACCGTGGGGCGGGTGGCGGATGGGGCTGCCTTGGCGTGGGCCCCAGGTGTTTAACGTTCTTCGTGTCCCAGCGGCCTTCTATTCTGAGTGCACGCCTGAGATCGCACGACTGTGCGGATGTGTGACCGTGGGAGTGGGGCATAGGCCACTTTGGGATTATCCGCGTAAACACACACCTCTCTGGACTACGGAGAAAAGGAGAAAGTGAGAAAGTGGGGGTGGGTGTGTTGGGGTCCTGAGTTCACCTTAGGGAGGGATTACGGGGAGGGCCTGACCTGGGGTATCTCAGACCAGGGAAGTCCCCCTCAATCACCACTTGAGGGACCACGACTTTCCCGAACCCCGGGGCGACCCCGACCCAGAACCCTCGGGGGCGGGGCGCGGCGTCCAGCCAGATTCGTGCAGCTGGGCGTGCGTCAGCGCTGACTCACCCATCCGGCGGCCCCCGGGACCCCTGGGGGGCCCCTGAGACATTCCTCAGGAAAAACACCCGAGGCTCGCTCAGCTTGGGGGAGCAACCTCCACTCCCCCCGCCCCCGCCCGTGCACTGCCCCGCGCCCCGCCCCGCCCCGCCCCGCGCCCCGCCCCGCCTCGCCCCTCACCAAGGCCCTCCCGAGGCCCTGTCCATGGTGCTGATCCCGGCTCAGGGGAGTGAGGGGAGGGGGGAAGGGGCAAAGATGGCGGGGAAAGGAGGTGGGCGCGCGCTAATTAGGGGCAGAGGGGAAAGAGGGGGAATAAGGTGAAGCTATCTGGGGAGACGCAAAGGGAACTCTGAATCCCAGATCAACCCTCTTCCCTACTAGTCCCCGCTCACCATCCCCCATCCCCCTGGGACTCATCCTCATGGGCAAGTATTTAGCTTCCCAAACCACAACCACAGTCCTCAGAGGGTCACCCAGAGACACACAATCACACGCATAACACACACACGGTTATTCTCAAAATCAGCCCCCCACACAGACACACTCCCCTACCCACAACTCAATCACATACTCGCCCAGAGGCCATATCCCATCACCCAGGTGTACAATCATCGTCATCTCCCACACCCAACACACACAGTTCCACTCCAAATGGCCGCATGCATATTGTTACACACATGTATACCTATAAATTGCATTCGTTGCCACGCACCCACCAGGAAACATGGTCACACGTTTCCCTGACCCCCCCCCCCACCAAGCTGTCACACTCACAAACCGCCCAGAGTCAGACACTCGCCCCGCAACACCACACCGTAGCCACGGGCAACGTGCACGACCCCCATGCACGCCCCCGACTCCCGACTCCACGCCGTCTTTGGGGGCCTCGATGGATCCTGCACTCCGGGTCCTATTTTCTCCCTCCCGGCTCACCGGCCTGCGTCCGGGGGAGAAGCTGCAGAGACACCAGGAGCAGGCAGAGGCCGGCCCGCGGCTGGCCCAGGGCCCAGCGACTCCCCATTCCCACGGGACCCACACTCAAGGCGGGGGACCAGCCTGGGCGGCTGCGGGGCGCAGCGACTCCACGGGCTCAGGGCACTCTCGCGGCGGCCGGCTCCACTCGGGATCCACAGGAGACTGCCCGAGACCCCGCCCTGGCCTCGCCCTGCGCTCCAGCTCCGGGCCAGGCGGAGCTCGCGGAAAGGGGGGGGGGGGGTAGCTGACAGCTGGTGGGTGGAATTGGGAAAGTTTGTGCTGAGCTCTGATTGCCCAGCTAGGGGTGGAGCCGTGGGCCGGGAGCTGGGCCCTTCTTGCCTCACCCCACAGGGTCGGAGGAGGGTCACTCCCACCCACCCTTAGAATCCGGGGTCCCAGCCTTAGCCCAAATCCTTTTCTCCTAACAGGCCTCCTAACCTTCAGCCTCCATCCAGGCCCTGGAATTAGGGGTATAGCTTTATACCAGATCCTTTCTGTCTCAGCCAGGCCCCCAAATTCTGATGCCAAATTCTCACCCACCTGCCTGGTCCCACAATAAGAGGTACCGACCTCACTCCATACTTTCCCTGCAGGTCCCTAAATAAGGGATCTTCACCCCGCCTCAAACTCCACCCCAGATTCCAAAATGGGGTCCCTAGCCCCACCCCCAAACCCTCACCACAGATTCCAAGACACAGTTCTTTCTTTCCCCCAAACTCTTAATCTTCAAATAAAGGCTCCCACCTCCATCCCTAGCCCTCTTCTCCCTGACTCAGGCCCCAGATGGAGGCCCCAGCTCCATTTCTCACACATGGCCCATTAAATCAGGGAGTATGGCCCTACCCTAAGCAGGGCACTGCCACAGGGAGGGGTGGACCCCTGCCATTCCTGGGGTGAGGCGGAACCCCCCCTCACCCCACTGGGACACCCCCGCCCCCATGTGAGGAGGCCCCAGCGGGTCAGGTCAGGTGGAGCTGTCTGTGCGATTGAACAAGCACAGACATGCTGGATCTGAAGGAGCTTCCGCAGGGAGGAACCCAAGGGGCATATCCCGGGCCCTGAACTGCCCACTTCCCCCGCCCCGAGGCCAAGAGGGAGAAGCCGGCAGTGTCTCCCTCCCAGCCTCTGGCTCCTCAGACAAAGAGACTCTGTGTCCTTAGGGAGGAGGGGGTGGGGCCCCATCTGGCCTGAGGGGGAGGGGGGCCCTGAGAAGGGGGAGGAGAGGGAATCTCCCCAAGCTGCTCCTCCTTTCTCTCCAGGGACATCAGAGACTAAGACTTTTCTGGCTAAAACGCTCATAAAGTTCGTGCCCTGCCTTGGTCTGTTGGGAAGTTCTTCCTATAGTCTATCGCACCTTCTGACATTTCTGCCCATTCTCTTTGAACGGGACCACACTCTCGGTCACCTCTCTCCAATCACAGATTCTTTGCCCAGAGTAGAGACAGCAAGAGAACACCTCCACTTATTCCCCACACTGCCTGAAACTCCCCCCAGCCCTGGATAATTTATCATCGTAACAAAAGCACCCAGTTTTGAGTGTAGCAGCGAGAGGACATTTTTGACAGATAAAAGGAAGGCACTATATTGAAGTGAAGGGATTCCCCCCAGCTGCCTGCCCAAAGTCAGTTCATAATTGAGGGCTCCCAGGGCCCATTCATCCTGCAGGTGGGGTGTGCTTAGGAGGGGACAGATGAGCAGAGGATGGGTGGCGGGAGTCAGGTGCCGGCCAGCAGACGTCACGCGTCCAGAAAGGGATCAACATGGCCGACGCACCCCGGACTGTACTGATCTCAGGATGCTCCTCGGGAATTGGCCTGGAGCTCGCAGTGCAGCTGGCTCGTGACCCCAGGCAGCGCTACCAGGGTAAGGGGACCAGGGTGAGGCTGGGAAGGACAGGAGTGGGCATGGCTTCCCAAGACCCTTAGCTCTCCCAGCACTAGTTCCACTAGTCCATGACTTCGACTGCATTTGGGGGCTTGGGGAGGACCCAGGACACACGGAGGCCCCCTTCCCACCTCCGCTTGTGAATCATCCCCTCATCCAAAGAATATTTCTAATGCACCCATTGGGTGCCAGATTCTAGGTGCTAGAAACACGGCTGCGAACAGAATAGACAAAAATCTCTGTTCTAGGTAGTGATGTAGTGGGGGAGGTGAGGGAGGACAAACAATAAACAGATTTTTAAATCGTATTAGGTGGCTAGTGCAGATAAGTGGTCAGAAGCAAAATAAAGCCAGTGGGGTGGGTGTGGGTGATATTTATTTTTTAGAAGGGCTGGCTGGAGAGGGCTTTTCTGAGGTTTCACTTAGTCATTCCCTAAGAGTCCCCACCCCCACTCATTCTCAGATTAACGCTCCAAGATAAGCCTCTTAAGTGACCCTGACCTTGAGGGTTTAAGGAGGAGGGGGCTCTAGGTCTAGAGACTCGGCCCCCTGCCACTCTGGGATCAATAGCCCCAATCTTCACCCCACCCATGGGAACCTCTGACCCAGTGCACACTGGAGTCGAAGTAAGCAAAGGGCCATTACTTAAGAGGAGGATGGAGGCGTGAGGGCATTGCCCCAGTTGGCAGAGTTGCTTCTCCCAGCCCTCTACCCTCTGTCTTAGAGACGTGCACAGCTTCGGGTGTGACAGTCTGGGTGCCAGTGTGCAGAGAGGGAATTGTGCAGCGTGTGCCCCTGTGGGCTGGCAGATTAGTGTCTAACACTGCTGAAGGGTGATGTTTATTGACTGTTTGCAATGTGCCAGGCTTCCATCTAAGTGTTTTGCATATTAGAAAGTCATTTAATCCCCACATCACCCCGATAAGGTGGACACTATCATTTGCCCCATCTTAGAAATGAGGAAACTGAGGCACCGACTGACAAAGATCCTTGCCCAAGCTGGAACTTGGCAGAGTCTGGATCTGAACTCAGGTAGCCCAGCCCCCGGGCCCGTGCTTGTCACCATATGTAGATGAACGTGGTCCCATTCATGTGTGCAGCACCTGCGAATTACATGGGCTCACAGACAACATGCAAATGTGTGTGTGATTGTGGGTGCAGGCGTTGGGGGGGGGGCGGGTGTAAACATGTGTACAGGTGCGTGAGCTCAGCACTCAGACGAACCCAGGTTGAAATCTCAGTTCTCACACCTGCTAGGGGTTGGAGCAGGCAAGAAACCTCACTGTGTTGAGCCTCAGTGTGTTAATGGGGATAATAATATTGCCTACGTGTTCTGATTCCTATCGCTAAAAGCAAGTCACCCCAAAATGCATGGGGTGTATGGCGTACACAGCTGTACGCCAAAATGTATGGCGTGAAACAGCTGCAATTGTCTATGTCTCATGGTTTACAAGGGTCATGAATTTGGAAGGGCTCAGCTGGGCGCTTTGGGCTCAGGGTCAAAGGCTCACAGAGGAGACTGGAACATGTGGTCTTTCTATCTGGGCTCAGCTTGGGCTTCTTCCCAGCATGGTGGCCTCAGGACAGCTGGGCTCCTATAGGGTGGCTGAAGCCTGCAAGAGTGAGTATTCCAGCAAGCAAAGCAGAAACTGCAACATCTTTTCCCTCCTAATCTCAAAAGCCACACAGGGTTACCTTTCCCATCGTCTATTGATTCCCAGCTAGCCACAAGGTTCAAGGGGAGAGGAATCAGATTTCATGGGCTGATGGGTGAGCAGCTAGGTTCTAGAACAGCATGTGTGATAAAAGATGTTGAGGCCATCTTTGGAAAATAAGTCAGTGACCTGATCATAGGACTCTTGCAAGGATTAGAGTTAGTGTTTAGAAATGTGTTTAGCATATTATCTGGCATATAGTAGGTGTTCAATAAATTGGAACCTACGTTGACGATGTAAATGGGGCTATCCATACTTGCATGTGCATATTTGCACCTATGTTGACTTTAGGTGTGCATGCATTTCTTTTCTCAAGCCATCTGTTCTGTATTTATTTTATTGTCTTACCTACTGGTTTTGAATTCTGTGAAGGCAGGGACTTTATCTTATTTCATGCAATAGCCTCAGCACCTAGAATAGTGCATAGGGTGTAGTAGATGCTCAATAAATGTTTGCTAGATGAGTGGATGGATGGATGGAAGTATAGACAAATATCTGTACACAAGTGTGCATTTGTGGCTGTATGGCAAATGTAGGTGTATAAATCTGTGGGTCTCCATTCCTCTGTGACTACTCATGCAAACTATCACAGGAACATGTAAGTCCACACACAGGGTAAAGGAACCTAGTGCCTGCTCCAACTCTGTTCTCTGTCCCCAGTGGTGGCCACCATGAGGGACCTGGGAAAGAAGGGGACACTGGAGGCAGCTGCTGGGGAGGCTCTGGGTCAGACCCTCACCGTGGCCCAGCTGGACGTGTGCAGTGATGAGTCAGTGGCCCAGTGTCTCAGCTGCATCCAGGGAGGAGAAGTGGACGTGTTGGGTGAGTCTGAGCATCCCCTGGGGTCACTCGCCCCCTCCCTGGCCTAAGCATAGATCCTCATCACAGCAAGTTCTTTCCAGTGTCTGGGCACTAACTCTCTTGTTTCCCTAATAACCTCTGACCCTGGAGAGAAGGGGTAGATCAGTTGGCTAAGAGCCCAGGGTACCATTCAGTTTATTAGAGATATAGGAAATATACTGAGACCTGGGGATAGGGTGGATTTTATCAAATAGAAATTCTCACATATGGAGAAAACCATATGTGGTTGGGAAAACTAATTTGATGAGTCATTGTGGGAAAGGAGCATGATGAAGAAGCAACTCATGGTCCCTAAACGGTCTTCTAAGGAGGGTGTGGCTGTCTTGATGCAATTTGGGGTCAGAGCTGAATTGCTCATGCATTAAAGTAGAGGCTGTACCCAGCAGCCCTCTTCCCCACCCAGGGCTCAGAGTCCCCTATAACAAATGCTGAACTATATTTAAAGATTATCAATGCTACATATTTGTCCGCCCAAGATACCTTGGACTAGCCCTGAAATTGGAGTGGGGGAGGGGTGGGGTAATTTAGGGAGTGTCCCTGGGGGAGTGACACTAGAAGGGTTGGGGGACTTCAAAATAACCCTCAGCCCTACCCCCTTAGTGAATAATGCTGGAGTGGGCCTGGTGGGGCCCTTGGAGGGGCTCAGCCTAGCTGCCATGCAGAACATCTTTGATACCAACTTTTTCGGGGCCGTCCGTCTGGTCAAAGCTGTACTTCCTGGCATGAAGAGGAGACGACAGGGCCACATCGTGGTGGTCAGCAGTGTCATGGGGCTGCAAGGTGAGCCCTGGGGATGCACCCCTGGGAATCCTTCCAGCGTCTGACCCTCCCCCGGCTGGAAGGATGGCAACTAGGTTTTAGCTCATATTCCCTCAATATGCCTGCACTGAGAAGCATTCTGCAGCTCAGAAGGAAAAAGTTCTGGGATAGGGGCTTCCCTGGTGGTGCAGTGGTTG
Organism: Stenella coeruleoalba; assembly: GCF_951394435.1. Lineage (NCBI taxonomy): Eukaryota > Metazoa > Chordata > Mammalia > Artiodactyla > Delphinidae > Stenella > Stenella coeruleoalba. Next base: position 167,409,829 of record NC_137148.1, on the reverse strand, counting down.
AGAGTCTGCCTGCCGATGCAGGGGACACGGGTTCGTGCCCGGATCCGTGAAGATCCCACATGCCGTGGAGCGGCTGGGCCCGTGAGCCATGGCCGCTGAGCCTGCGCGTCCGGAGCCTGTGCTCCGCAACGGGAGAGGCCACAACAGTGAGAGGCCCACATACCGCAAAAAAAAAAAAAAAAAAAGTTCTGGGATAGATTAACTATGTCTACCATGGTACAGGAGTAGACAAGGGTGGTATAGATGCTGCCAAAGGCCATCCACATCCATTTTCAACCCCACTTCTGGAAACCTCCAAAAATTTCTTCCAACCATCCCACAAAACTCAGAGGAACCATCAGCACTCCTCCTGAGGCTCCTTCTTGCCAAACACCTCCCACCAGGCTCCAGAGATGTCTGGATTTGGGACTCTGCGGTTCTGCAGGAAAAAGAGCAGTGATCGACTAATGATGTCTGCTATGGGCCTACTATGGAGGCCATCTACTTGCCATCCTTTCTTCCGGGCCCTTTCTCCTTGAACCTCTCTAGACTCCCTTCCTTTCCCTGGAAATTTCCTCGGATCTGCCCCCCTCCCCAGCAGTCCCCTAAGGAATCCACCCTACTTGTTACCCTATCACAGAAAAGCTGCATTTACTCAGCCCCATCCCTTCAGCCTCTCTTCCAGCTGAATCTCCTGATCTTGGAAGGGAGGGGGACACATTCACTGCTCAACAGGGACCAGTAAAGATCCTGCTGAATGGTGCTTGCCCTTGGGGACCCTGAGCATCCTATGCCCAAGTGGCCCAAGGGTTTAGAGGATAGAGGGAAATAGGAGAGTTCCCTGGGCTGAGGGTGGATGGAACACTGCCAGGAAGAGATGGGACCTGGCACCCCAAGACAACCTCATCCTGACCCCTTATGCTCCCATCACATACACCCATCAGCTTGACCCCAGATTTGCTGTGATCCTTAAATCCTCTTTGCTCTGTCTCCCAAGACCCCATCCCTCTGGACCCACAAAGCCCATCACCCAGACCCCCAAAGAGCCCACCTTCCTGTAATCCTCTCAGGTGTCGTGTTCAATGAAGTCTATGCGGCCTCCAAGTTCGCCATGGAGGGATTCTTCGAGAGTCTGGCTGTCCAGCTGCTTCAGTTCAACATCTTGTGAGGCGGGCACTTGGACAGTGACAGGGGAATGACGGCAGTGATGGGACAGACAAGGGAAGGGGAGTAGCGAGCAGATGGGGGAGCAAGGAGGCCTGAAACAATGATGGGAGAAGCAGGGGGGTGAAGAGGAGAGATGGGCAGTAATGGGTAAAATGGGGCAGCGAGTGTGTAGGGGCTCAAGACCCTCTCCCCCTACCCCTGTTCCCAGCATCTCCCTGGTGGAGCCGGGCCCGGTGGCCACCGAATTTGAAGGGAAGCTCCTGGAGCAGGTTTCCACAGCCGAGTTCCCAGGCACTGACGCTGACACCCTGAGCTACTTTCGGGATTTGTACCTCCCGGCCTCCAGGGAGCTCTTTCACTCTGTGGGACAGAGCCCACAGGATGTGGCCAAGGTGAGTGGGGGGCCCAGAGGCCCAGGACATGGCTCAGGTATGTGAGGGGGCCCCTCCCTACAGAAACCCCCTCTCCTTGGGTCCCAAAGCTCAGGGCTCTACCCCGCAGGTAATTGTCAAGGTCATCGGCTCAGCCAGACCACCCTTGCGCAGACAGACCAACACCCGCTACACTCCGCTGACCGCCCTCAAAGCCGTGGACCCCTCCGGCAGCCTGTATGTGCAAACCTCCCATCGCCTGCTCTTCCGCTGGCCACGCCTCCTCAACCTTGGCCTTCGATGTCTCGCCTGCAGCTGCTTCCGTACCCCAGTGTGGCCCCGGTGAGCAGAGCCTCACCCAACCCTCCTCACCCCTGAACAGCCAAGCCTGTTTGGTTCACATCCATCTCAGGCCATACAGACTATCCACTCACTCATTCATTCATTCAGCAAACTCTGCTTGACCCATTCTGTGCCTGGGCATTGCTGGGACCCCAGAGAGCCCTCAACCTCTAGACACAGACCCCTCTGCGGTCAGGGCTGGGGCAGAGAGAGGGGACCCTGGGACTCTGGAACCCTGGGCTGAGGAGCCCAGATCAGAGAGCTGGAGTTGTGTCTGGGAAGGCAAGGGAGGCTTCCTGGAGGAGGGGGCATTGTTGCTGGACCTTGAAGGATGAGATAGACTGCCTCAGTCAACCTCTGGACTTTGCTATCTTCGGTCTGTGGATTCTGGGATGATCCAAACATCACCATCCCTCCTCCCCGCCTATACACACAGCCAAAGCTGGTTTCACTAAGGGGTCTCCAGACTTTTCCGGTCACATACTCCATCAGTAAAATGTGTTTGGGCATACACCAGCAATGTATGTATATGTCTTCACAAAATATATATTTGTAACCACTAGCAATCACTGTATTTAATAAAGTTCAATTTCTTACATCTAAATAAAAAATTAAAAAGCAATAGGGTCTATCTCACACCTATTAGCATGGCTACATCAAAAAAAAAATTGCCCAGAAAATAACAAGTGTTCACAAGAATGTAGAGAAATTGGAACCCTGTGCACTGTTGGTGAGAATATAAAATGGTACTGCCACTATGGAAAACAGTACGGCAGTTCCTCAAACAGTGAAATAGATTTATCATATGACTCAGCAATTCCATTCCTGGATATTACCTGAAAGAACTGAAAACAGGGTCTTGAAGAGATATTTGTATACCCATGTTCAGAGCAGCCTTGTCCACAATAGGCAAAAGGTGGAAGCAGCCCAAATGTCCATCAACGGGTTACTGGATAAACAAAATGTGATCCACCCATACAATGGAATATTTATTCAGCCTTAAAAAGGAAGGAGTTTCTGGGCTTCCCTGGTGGCGCAGTGGTTGAGAGTCCGCCTGCCGATGCAGGGGACACGGGCTCGTGCCCCGGTCCGGGAAGATCCCACATGCCACGGAGCGGCTGGGCCTGTGAGCCATGGCCGCTGAGCCTGCGCGTCCGGAGCCTGTGCTCTGCAACGGGAGAGGTCACAACAGCGAGAGCCTCGCGTACCAAAAAAAAAAAAAAAAAAAAGGAAGGAGATTCTGACACATGCTACAACATGGATGAACTTTGAGGACATTGTGCTGAGTGAAAGAAGCCAGACACAAAACGGACAAATACTGTATGATTCCACTTATATGATGTCCCTAGAGGAGTCAAATTCATAGAGGCAAAGTAGAATGGTGGGTGTCAGGGGCTGGGGGAGTTAGTGTTTAATGGGGACAGAGTTTCAATTTTGCAAGATAAAGAGTTCTTGGAGATGGATGGTGGTGACAGTTACACAACAATGTGAAGGTACTTGTCACTAATGAACTGTACACCTAAAAATGGTGAAGATGGTCAATTTTGTGTTCTGTGTATTTTAGCCCAATTTTTAAAAATTTAAATCAATAGGGGTCTCATCTGAACCCCTGAGACAGTGTCCCTAAATTTCTTGGCCCTCCTCTTGAGAATTCGGAAGTGAATGGACTCTGGGCATAAATGCTGGCTCTTCTTCTCATTCAGTGGGTGGCCCCAGGCAGGTGACTTCCCTGATGTCATCTTCTACCAAGCAGGGTTAGCAATAACAGTGCTGAAGCGAAAGTCCTCTGGACTGTTTCCTTTCACTTGCAGTTTTTGTTGTGGTTTGTGTTCAAACCTTAGAATGCCAAGCTCTGGGCAAAGTTTTTTAATTTATGTTTGCTCTGCAGTTTTATGAGATGAAGCCACTCAGAACATCCCCATTTGCCAGGGGCAGAGGGGAAGGGGCAGGAATCAAGTCTGGGGCTGTCCAACTCAGTCTATGCTGGTCTTTAGGGATCTCTTGTGATCTTTTCTAAGAAAAGAGAAACTGAGTCCAGGACCCTCAGAAGAGGTCTCTTTGAGTCATTGCAGAGATAATGGGGGCTATTTAATAATTTTTCAAATCAACTCCTCCCTTCCCCTATCCCATACTGGACTTTTGAAGCAATGTTGTAATACCTGAAAAAGAATATATGAAAGTAGATAGTGGTGATGGTAGTACAAGTTTATGAATCCACCAAAAACCACTGAATTGTGCATTTAAACCGGGCAAATTTTATGGTATACGAATGATATCTCAATTTTTATTTTTTTATTTTTTTGGAGTCTATCCCAGTCATTCTATTTCACATGACCTGAATATTGATTTTTTAATTAATTTTTTGGAGTATAGTTGATTTACAACGTTGTGTTAGTTTCAGGTGTACAGCAAAGTGATTCGGTTATACATATACATATATCCACTCTTTTTTAGATTCTTTTCCCATGTAGGTCATTACAGAGTATTGAGTAGAGCTCCCTGTGTCAATTTTTAAATTAAATTAATTTTTTAAAAGAATAGATGAAATGCACACGTGCAAGAGGTCTTTACCCAGGAGGCTCACCCCAGGATTACATCAATCAATTTCCTCCACCTTTGGCTTCGGGTTACGTTGGGTTCTGCCAGTGGGAGGGGAAAGGCCACGGTGTTTGTCCCTCACGCTCCTTCCATGCAGGTCACTGTGGATTCGCGGCATCCCTCTATCTCAGCCCCAGCTCCAGTTTCTGAGAACTACTCCCTCCTTTTGCCCCTTTCAACTAAAGATGGTGATGGGACCCCACGGTTGCCAGCAGGGCGGCACGTCTCCTTACCCCCGACCCTTCCCTTAACCATTGTTCCTGTCTTCATCACTTCCCAAATTACCCACTGTGAGTGTGCTGTCTCTTTCCATCCAAGGTGTTGACTGATGTAACATATGCACTTGACAGAGCAGAGGAGCAAAATGCATACACACTAGCCCACCATCAGACTCTACCATTAGAACATTATCGATATTCACTGTCTGCCTCACCCCAAAGGTCTCCACTGTCCTGAATTTTATGTCCAGCATTCTCTTGTTTTTTTAAAAAAAAAATCCTTTAGAACTCTACTCAATATTCTGTAATAACCTATATGGGAAAAGTATCTGAAAAGGAATGGTTACATGTATATGCATAACTGAATCACTTTGTTATACACCTGAAACTAACACAACATTGTACATCAACTATACTCCAATAAAAAATAAAAATTAAATTTGAAAAAGTATTCTAAAAATTCCTTTAAATAATTTATTTTAAAAGACACATTTACCTCCTTACCAAGAAGAAAAAGCCATCATACCCACCATGAGTGAAGCTGAACTCGATATTTATTTGCACATGGCGCGTACAGTATTCCAAACCCCCTATGTATAGACTCTTAGTGCAAGAAAACACCAGGCCTTCTCTCCCAGCTTCTCTTGCAGCTAGAGGGTGAGCATGTGACCCTGATTCCACTCTGCAGATGCACAGGATTTAGAATTGAGAGTTGGCCACCCACAGAAGGGGTCAGGAAGAGGAGGTAGCAGAAGGGACAGGAGCGTGGCATTGCCAGCGTTGGCAGCAGAAGCCAGAGCCTCTGGTTGGTTTCAGGGGGATGATTTAAGCTGGGATCTTAGCTGCTGCCCTGAGCTGCCACTTTGTCCCCTTTCAATCTTCCAAGGCTGGTGATTCTGTGAGCCTTCAGGATCTACCCAAGAAATTCCTTTGCAGCTTAAATCACACTGAGTCAGTTTCTGTTGCATATAAGGAAGAATCATCATCAATCCAGGTGGTAACTCTAAAAACAAATGCAGTGTGGGGAGGGATACTGTTATTAAATTCCAGGTGGATGCTGCTGGTGACCAGCAGAGATTGGCCAAAGCTCAGAAGGTGATAATAACAAGCGAACCCTTGACTCTTTTTTTTTTTTTTTTTTTGCGGTACGTGGGCCTCTCACTGTTGTGGCCTCTCCCGTTGCGGAGCACAGGCTCCGGACGCGCAGGCTCAGTGGCCATGGTTCACGGGCCCAGCTGCTCCGCGGCATGTGGGATCTTCCTGGACCGGAGCACGAACCCGCGTCCCCTGCATCGGCAGGCGGACTCTCAACCACTGCGCCACCAGGGAAGCCCTGACTCTTTATTTCTACACTCATGCCCCCCCCACCTCATCGTTACATCCTAGCTGCTCAAGCCAAAAATCTTGGCGTCGTCTCTACTTTCTCTCTTTCACACCTCACAGCTAATCTATCAGGAGATCCTTTTCACCTGACCTGAAAAGTATATTCAGAACCAACCACTTCAAAACACCTTCTTGGCCCCTAACCTACTCCAACCGCCATGATTTCTCGCCTGGAATATCGCACCAGCCTCCTCCTCTTCTGCATTTTCCTCCCTGCCTATAGATATAAAAATATATTTCAAAGAGGTAAAACATTCACAGTGCTTTTTTTTTTTTTTTAGGGCGGTACGCGGGCCTCTCACTGTTGTGGCTCCTCCCGTTGTGGAGCGCAGGCTCCGGACGCGCAGGCTCAGCGGCCATGGCTCACGGGCCCAGCTGCTCCGCGGCATGAGGGACCTTCTCGGACCGGGGCACGAACCCGTGTCCCCTGCATCGGCAGGCGGACTCTCAACCACTGCGCCACCAGGGAAGCCCTCACAATGCTTTTAAAAATAAAAAATATATATGAAGAAATATTTGTTAAACAATTCTCTTACCTTCATCTTTCCTCAACTGCCCAATTCCTGATCCCCCACCACTGCCTGTTATAACTTGCATGAGTTATTTATCCAGGTTTTCTTTCTGATTATGCAAGGAAAAAAAACCCTGATGAATGGATAAACTGTGGTATATACACACAAAGGAATAGTATTCAGCCCTAAAAAGGAAGGAAATTCTGACATGTGCTACAACATGGATGAACCTTGAGGACATTATGCCTAGCAATATAAGCCAGATATAAAAGGACAGATATATTGCGTGATTCCATTTATATTAGGTACCTAGAGTATGCAAATTCGTAGACAGAAAGTAAAATAGTGGTTCAAAGAGGCTGGGAAGGGGGAATGGGGAGTTAGTGTTTAACGGGGACAGAACTTTAGTTTGGGAGTGGAAAAACATGAATATTCACTTTTTTTAACTTTTTCACAAAAAGCGACATACTATACACGTAAGTGTGAACTTTGGTTCTTTCCTTGAGTGATACGTCTTAGGAGTTTCTCACAGCAGCCCGAAAAGACTTCCTCATTCTTTGGTCCAGCTGCAGTATATTCCACTGTGTAGATGGACAATAATTTATGCAACTGATCCTGTAGTAATGAATCTTTGGGCTCTCTCCAATCTTTGGCTATGATAGAAATGACTGCAATGAATAACCTTGTGTTTATACTTCGTTTCACACATGTGCAAGCATTTCTGTCATGGGATTACTTGGCCAAAGAAACTAAGCATTTGTAATTTTTATGAACATCATCAATTTCACCTCTACTGGGGAGGACTGATGTCCACATGTGAACATGCTTACTTCCCCACAGCCTCACCAAACTGGGCATCATTGATCTTCTAAAGTTTTGCTGATCTAATGCATAAAAATTAGTATCTCACATTTCTCTTATTTTAACTTGCATTGCTCTTATCATGAGTAAAGCCCAGTGTCTTTTAGTGCGTTAAAGAATATTTGTGTTTCATTTTTTGTGGACATTCTGACTACAACTTTTGCTCAATTTTTTTCTATGGAATTGTTTATATTTTATTATTAATTCTTAGAAACTCTTTACATATTATGAACATTAAGGGGTCTATAGTAGGAAGTGCAGATACTTTTTCTCAGTTTTTTTTTAAACTTTTCTGTGGTGGTGTTTGGTCTTATTTTTATGCTGTGGAATTATTCATCTTTTTCGGCGTTGTTACTTTTGGATTTGAGTCATAGGAACAAAGGACATCCCCAGACTAATTTTTTAACACAGAAAGAAAATGTCACTCCCCTTTTCAAAACTCTCCACTGGTTCTCTCTCTAACTTAGATTCAGATCCACAAAGATGTGGCCTCCTACACGATCTGATCCCTGAATATTCAGCTCAGATTATATCCCACTCTCTCCCTATCAGTCAATCCATTCCCAGAACACGGACCTCCTTGCTGTTTCTTAAACACTCCACACACACTTCCATCTCAGGGCCTTTGCACTTGCTCTTCCCTCTGCCTAGAATACTTTTCCTAGATATCCACATGTCTCCCTCCTTCAACTGACATAGGGACACAAATGTCACCTCCTCAGAGAGGCCCCTCTCTATCCCCTGAACCTGCTTTTTTTTTTAAATTTAATTTTATTTATTTATTTATTTTATTTTTAGCTGTGTTGGGTCTTCGTTGCTGTGCACGGGCTTTCTCTAGTTGTGGTGAGTGGGGGCTACTCTTTGTTGCAGTGTGTGGGTTTCTCATTGCATGGCTTTTCTTGTTGCAGAGCACGGGCTCTAGGCAAGTGGGCTTCAGTAGTTGTGGCCTGCAGGCTCTAGAGTGCAGGCTCAGTAGTTGTGGCACATGGGCTTAGTTGCTCCGCGGCATGTGGGATCTTCCCGGGCCAGGGCTCAAACCCATGTCCCCTGCATGGGCAGGCGAATTCTTAACCACTGCGCCACCAGGGAAGTCCCATCCAATTATTCTTAATTTACTGAAACTTTTTGGTCTCAACCTAAATACCACTTCCTTCGGGAAGCCTTCCTTTACTCCCCAGGCTAGATGAGATGAGCAGGCTCCTCTGGGCCCTTGCAGCTTCTTATTTATGGGTAGTTCTCCCTGGCCCGGCTGTGAGCTCTGTGGGGACACATATCATTGAAATTCCATGGTGCTTTCAGACCCAGTAATCAACCCCAAACATGATTGCTAAATTATTCTTTATCCCCTCTTAGCAATAAGCTTCTCTTGAAAACTCTCACTGCCTTCAGAAACCTCCTTTGACCCGCAGAGGAGGCATGCGATTCCCTGAGGAATCTGGAAGCAAAGCCAGTTCTTGAAGCCCTGAGGAAACCAAGAAATGACCCAAGGAGCCGTGGCTGGGACTGGAAGTGACCAAACTGGGCACATCCCGGCATACCGTACATGCTAAGAAGCTCCTGACACCTCCTACCAGAGCGATCAACTGTACCTCTCTGAGCCTCAGTTTTCTCATCCGTAGAATGGAAGAGTTGATGGAGAGAAAGTCCCAGTAAGTGCAGGAACTTAGTAGGTGTACCATCAATGACAGACGTTCGCTGTTATGTGGCTATGGGTGTTATTCCTTGACACCTGGGTCCTGCCCAGCCTTTCCCGGGAAGCCTCGGGCTGGGAGCCCAGGAGGATGGGGTGAAAACAGAGGGCACACATCCCTGCAAGGCCGTCCCGCCCGCCCCGGGCTCGCTGCAAACCTGTTGTCCCAGGGAGGGGAAGGCGGACGGAATCTGAGCTGCAGCAGCAGCTGCTCTAAGCTAGAGGCCAAAGTCCCCTCCCTTCTCCACTGACATTCTTGCGGGAGGAGGCCGAGCGCTACTCTGCGTCTGGCCGGAGGTTCGCTGGCGCCCTCTCGTGGCCAAGTTCGAGAGGTTGGACTTGACCACTGACAGCGGCCAGCAGACCTTGGTGGAGCCCATAGCTACTCTCCCGATCTCCTACCCTCTTTGAGCTCCCTCTTTGTTTTGTTTTGTTTTATTGAAGTACAGTTGATTTACAATGTTGTGTTAGTTTCTGGTGTATAGCAAAGTGATTATATATATATACTTTTTCTTTTTTTTTTTTTTTTTTTTTTTTTTTTTTGCGGTACGTGGGCCTCTCACTGCTGTGGCCTCTCCCGTTGCAGAGCACAGGCTCCGGACGCGCAGGCCCAGCGGCCATGGCCCACGGGCCCAGCCGCTCCGCGGCACGCGGGATCCTCCCAGACCGGGGCACGAACCCGTGTCCCCCGCATCGGCAGGCGGACTCCCAACCACTGCGCCACCAGGGAAGCCCATTTTTCATATTTTTTTCATTACAGTTTATCAGAGGATACTGACTGTAGTTCCCTGTGCTATACAGCAGGACCTCGTGGTTTATCTATTTTATATATAATGGTTTGTATCTGCTAATTTGGGCTCCCTCTTAAACCTGGATTCAGAAGCTCAGTTCCATCTCTTTACCTGCTGTGTGACCCTGAGCAAGTCACTTAACCTCTCTGTGCCTCAGTTACCTAGCTGTACAGTATTGGGCAGGACACTTCATTCTGTGATTTTTTTCATTTGCAAAATGGGTCAGTGGGTCATTATAGTGCTGAGAGGATTCAAAGAGAGAGTCCAGGTGAACGTGGCTACAGTAAATACCCACTCCATGAGGGGGCGTTTCCATCCTGTTCACTGCTGTGTCCCCAGCAACAAAGCGAGCCATGCAGTAGGTGCTCAAATTTATTTTATTTATTTCATTATTAATTATTGAGCAAATGCTTATCATTCTTCTTTTGGGGGACCTGGACTGGGGTGGGGTGGAGGGATCAGGTGCATGAGATATGAATTCCTGCTATCACTCATTCACTCAGCATCCATTTTTTTCTTTTTTTTTTTTTTTTCTTTTTTTTTTTTTTTGCGGTACGCGGGCCTCTCACTGTTGTGGCCTCTCCCGTTGCGGAGCACAGGCTCCGGACGCGCAGGCTCAGCCGCCATGGCTCACGGGCCCAGCCGCTCCGCGGCATGTGGGATCTTCCCGGACCGGGGCATGAACCCATGTCCCCTGCATCGGCAGGCGGACTCTCAACCGCTGCGCCACCAGGGAAGCCCTTTTTTTCTTTTTTTTTTTTTTTTTTTTTTTAGCATCCATTTTTGACTCCATCCGTTAGTTCACTGGGTGGCAAGGCTGTATCCCAAAGGACCCCACACTAGTTGTTCTCCTGCCTCCTCTGCTGCTTATTGGTACCCAAGGGCAGTTTTCCCTTCCTGGACCCACCTCCAAGTCAAAATAGAAACTCAAGGGAAGTCCCTGATGGTTCAGTTGTTAGGACGCTAACAACTTCCACTGCAGGGGGAACAGGTTCGATTCCTAGTCGGAAACTAAGATCCCACAAGCCTTGCAGTGTGGTCTAAATAAATAAATAGGGGCTTCCCTGGTGGCGCAGTGGTTGAGAGTCCGCCTGCCGATGCAGGGGACGCGGGTTCGTGCCCCGGTCCGGGAAGATCCCACATGCCGCGGAGCGGCTGGGCCCGTGAGCCATGGCCGCTGAGCCTGCGCGTCCGGAGCCTGTGCTCCGCAACGGGAGAGGTCACAACAGTGAGAGGCCCGCGTACCACAAAATAAATAAATAAATAAATAAATAAATAAATAAATAAATAAATAAAGTCTGCTTATTGTTATAAAAAAAATTAAAAAGGAAAGAAAAGAAACTCAAGAAAACTCAAGCCCCTCACCTTTGGATATCCCCCGTCCTGGACACCTGGGAGCCCCTGGGTTGGGGGCAGGGATGTGGACACCTGGTATAAGAATGAAGATGTGAAGTGGGGGAGCTCACCCCCAGCCAAGAGAGAGCTGAACAGAACCACTGGAGGTTCCCTGAGAGCCTGGGAGAATGGTGGAATATGCCACACCAAATGGACACCAGTGTTCTAGAACTTTCTAAATTAGGTCTCACCTGCATCCCTGATCCAGGCTTTAATTCAATTCTTTTGATTTTTTGCTTCATAAGAGATTGTTTACCATAGACTTAAGAGCATTACCCATCCTCGTGGTTCACCTGCCTGACCCGGGGTAAGTTGCTCATCCTCTCGGGGCCTCGGTTTCCTCATTTGTACAATGGGTGGTAATCCTTACTTCAGCTGTGAGACTTCTGTGAGTGTACATAGAGCATGTAGAACAGTGTCTTGCCCACAGTAGGTGCATGATAAATGCCTGAGGAATAAATGACTACCCACTTTGTGTCTGACACACTCGGTTTCCCAAATCTCTACAAAGATAGAGTCTGGAAAGTGGGCACACAGCGAACCCAAGTCACGGGAGGCTATGAGGTTTAAGGAGAAAGTAAGTTCTCAAAAAATGTCCACTCCAGGGACTTCCCTGGTGGCACAGTGGTTAAGAATCCACCTGCCAATGCAGGAGACATGGGTTGGAGCCCTGGTCCGGGAAGATCCCACATGCAGTGGAGCACCTAAGCCCGTGCGCCACAACTACTGAGTCCATGTGACACAACTACTGAAGCCCGCACCCCTAGAGCCCATGCTCTGCAACAGGACAAGCCACCACAATGAGAAGCCCGCGCACCGCAACGACGAGTAAACCCCACTCACCACAACTAGAGAAAGCCCCCTCACGGCAAAGAAGACCCAACGCAGCCCAAAATAAAAATAAATAAATTCATTAAAAAAAAAGTCTATTCCACACAATCAGCAACTTTGTCTATTGTGGTCACTGCTGTGTCCTCAGCATGCTAAGTAGGGCCAAGCTTGTAGTAAATATTTAATGAATTTTTGTGGGATGAATGTATATTGTCATTGTTTGGGGAGGTCTGGGTCCCTCCAATAGGCAAGACTCTCCAAGCTGGCAGTACTGACTTCACTGAAGAAGAAAGAACCAGACAAACTTGTCTGCAGCCCCACCTGCTTCGAAGGGGCAGACACCACAGATTGGGTTCAACGTCTTTAATAGGGCACATTAAACAGCCAGTGAGAATTATTTCAGGCCAGAGAAAGCCTTCTTCCAGGAATGCTTCAAGCAAGATGTGTTTTCCTCCCTGGTTTAATATGTATAATTTGCCTGTTGGAAAAGGAGCCCAGAGAGATTGGCATGATTTAGGAACAATAGACAGTGGACCATTTACCAAGGGTAATTGGTTCCTGCAAGGAAGGAGAAAAGCCATGCAGTGCATGCTGGGCTCACAAAGATCTGAAACTCGGTAAGAGCTTTTGACCCATGCATTTCCCAGAAGCTTCCACTACACTGGGTCCCCGCGGTCAGATGGCTAAACGCCATATGGCTGATCATGCCTGTGATTGGGAAATGAAAACGTAATGCCTGCATTGCCCCAGTTGGAACAACTACCCCAGAAACTCTCGCCAGCTTCACAAGGGCAGAGGAGGGGACAGTCCTCTTTCCTTCTGCCCCTACCAGCCAATCCCAACCAAGCCTTGAGTGCATGCCCAGGGCCACATGGCCCAGGCTCCCTGCTGGGGGAGGAGAGGCCTTCAGGATGAGATCCCATGGCTGATGGGAAAGGCAGCCCTCCTAACACCCTGGCCCCCAAGGCGTGGGTGGGGCCTGGAAAACTTCTCAATGCAACTGTCCCCAGCCCCCCACCCTGCGGAGGACTGGCTGAGGAGGGCGGAGCAGCCCCCTCGTCACCCATTGGATTTATGGGAATTTCCTCCCCATGTTCATTTAGACATTAACTCGGCCAGGGTAAGCCAAGGCAAACAGACCAGACCTGGGGTGGACAAGAGGACAGGCATCTGTGCCCTGTGGCCCTACATTGTCCTCCCACCGCCATGGATGTGCCCTGGCTCCTAGGATTGATTCTGCTCCTCCTGGGGAGCCCCGTTGCCCATGCTGAGCCGCTGTGAGTCTGGAGAAGTGAGGGGACATCTGCCATCTCTATGATTCCCTGCATGTGACCCCCGTCCATCACTTCCACCTCTAGAGTCCCCCTGTGCCCCCATGTTTGTCTGCTGACAGGTACATCCTGGTGACCCCCCGGGTCCTGCGGGTCGGCAGCCCGGAGAACATCCACGTGCAGGCTCACTCGGACTCCAGAGAGCCCCTCACCAGGACCCTCAAGGTGAACCTCACCGTGTGGGATTTCCCCATGAAGAAGATGCCAGTGGCTAGGGTTCAGCTCGTTCTCTCACCAGAAAACCACTTTATGGACCAGGCACCAGTGACGGTGGGTGACAGGCCGGGTTGGGTGGCCATAAAGGGAATCTCCGGGTCAGCAGCAAGGATAGAGAGGGGCAGACTCTAGAGGGACTTCCCAAGCGGCACACTGGAGAAGAGACGCAGGGCCTGTGGGACTTCCCTGGCAGTCCAGTGGTTGGGACTTCACCTTCCACTGGATGGGGTGCAGGTTCGATCCCTGGTCAGGGAACTAGGATCCCACATGTCTCACATCCAAAAAAACAAAACACAAAACAGAAGTAGTATTGTAGTAGGTTCAGTAAGGTCTTTGAAAATGATCCACATCAAAAAAAAATCTTTTTGAAAAAAAAGAGAGATGCAAGGCCTGGATATAGTTACTGCTTCTCTTATGTCCTATCCATTTTTTTAAATTCAAGTATAGTTGATTTACAGTGTTGTGTTAATTTCTGCTGTACAGCAAAGTGACTCAGTTATACATACATACATATTCTTATTCTTTTTTTTTAACATCTTTATTGGAGTATCATTGCTTTAAATGGTGTGTTAGTTTCTGCTTTATAACAAAGTGAATCAGCTATACATACACATATATCCCCATATCCCCTCCCTCTTGCGTCTCCCTCCCACCCTCCCTATCCCACCCCTCCAGGTGGACACAAAGCACCCAGCTGATCTCCCCGTGCTATGCGGCTGCTTCCCACTAGCTATCTATTTCACGTTTGGTAGTGTATATATGTCCATGCCACTCTCTCACTTCGTCCCAGCTTACCCTTCCCCCTCCCCGTGTCCTCAAGTCCATTCTCTACGTCTGTGTCTTTATTCCTATCCCGCCCCTAGGTACTTCAGAACTTTTTTTTTTTTTTAGATTCCACATACATGTGGTTAGCATACGGTATTTATTTTTCTCTTTCTGACTTACTTCACTCTGTATGACAGACTCTAGGTGCGTCCACCTCACTACAGATAACTCAGTTTCGTTCCATTTTATGGCTGAGTAATATTCCATTGTATATATGTGCCACATCTTCTTTATCCATTCATCTGTTCTTTTTCTTATTCTTTACCCGTATGGTTTATCACAGGATACTGAATACAGTTCCCTGTGGTATACAGTAGGATCTTGTTGTTTATGTATTCTATATACACCAATTTGCATGTCCTATCCATTCAGAAACTCAAAGTTCCGTAGGTCTGGGCTCCGAGAAAGGCCTTGATTAGTCCGTATAACGTCTCTGTGCGAATTAATAAAAGGCGCCCTCTGCTGGTAGTCTGGGAAACTGAGCCTAAACGGGATCGCATCCCCCCCTCCACCCCCCAACCCCCCCACCCCGCGCTAGGCTGGATACCCTTGTTCGGCAGCAACCTGGGCGGCACACGTGGGGGCCTTGCTCCCAAGGGCAGAACCAGAGAGCTCCCATTCAATTGCTTCTCCAAGATCTGGTCCAGGGCTTTGCCCCCAGGGATGGAGACCCCAGCAGGCCCTGAGGAGTGTGGGCATCTCTCCCCAGATTCCCGAGAGCCTGGTCTACCCGCCACAACCAGGAACGCAGTATGTCATCATCCAGGCAACCTGGGCACCCACCTCGGCCTCCGCATTAATGGAGAAGCTGGTGCTGGTGGCTCCCCACGTTGGCTACATCTTCATCCAGACAGACAAGACCATCTACACTCCTGAGCAATTGGGTACAGCCCCCAGGCACTTGGCCTGGGGCAGTCGCTGACTCTCATCCCCAGTTTCCCCCATGCCCACATGTTCCACCTACCAGGGTGTCCTTCTGTCCAAGGTCCCCCCACTGCCCAAGATCCTAATGACTACACCCACCCCCCCTCCAAACTCTATCCCGTGCTCAGAGCCTTCCCTCCTCCTCCAGTTCAATACCGGGTGTACACTGTGAACCACAGGATGGATCCTGTGCCCAGGACATTCACTCTGGACATCAAGGTGATCTCTCCCGAGGGGAGGGTGGATCCCAGACACTGGGGTTATATCACATGCTGACGGCCTGGGGCATGAACCAACCACCCCCTGTGTCCCCGCAGAACCCAGAGGGGATCACTGTCATCAGCCAGGATTTCCTGGCCAAGGACAGCGTCTTCGCAAACTCCTTCCACCTCCCAGAGCTCATCAGGTGCCCTGTTGGGAACCCTAGGAGTGGAGGGAGGGAGGTTCTCCTCCTCAGGCTCCATCTCTCCTAACTCTCTGTGCCTCAGTCTTGGGACCTGGAGCATCGAAGCCAGATACCAAAGCGCACCCAAGCAGAAGTTCAAGGCAACCTTTGAAGTGAAGGAGTTTGGTGAGAAGGGTGCGCCAGGGCGGGCAAGGTGGATCTCGCCAGGACCGGGGCTGGAAATGCAAAGGAGGTCTCACGGTGCACCTGCTGTGTGCCGGGGCCTGACGACTATGTGTTCCAGCCCTTGGGGGCTGCCAGAATCACTGAGGAAGGAGCGAGTAGGGCAGGGAGGGGATGTGGGGGGGTGACAGTGAAACGCTGAGGGTGACTCTCTCTCTACTGCACCCAGCGCTCCCATCTTTTGAGGTCCAGCTGACACCAAACAAGACTTTCTTCTACCTCAACGATGAGGCTCTGGGTGTGAATATCCAGGCCCGGTGAGTTCCTTTACCCCCAGCCTGGCCAGAGGACCAGAAATGCCAGGAAACTGAATGGGTAGAGAGAAAGGAACCACTTCTGTAGCTCTTAGGGTATAGGAGAGGCACTCTCTGCCGCCCATGACACAATCTTGTCCCGTGAGGTTATGCAGACCATCCCTTCAGGTCTCTGGGGTTGTACAGGCCACCTTATCTACCTAATGGAGTTATACGACCTCTCATGGTTTGGACCATCTCTGAAGGTCCACGAGGTTGCATAGGCACCTTTGCCATCTTGTGAGGTTGTCCAGACCATCTCTGAAGTTCTATGAAATTGCAAATGTCACATATGTTGCCTTATGGAATTTACAGACCATCCCCACAACTTTACAAGGCTGTACGGGCCATATTGTCCACCTAGGGTTGTAAGGGCCATGTCTGCCACTTCTTGCCATTATACAGACCATTTCTGCAGCTCTATCATGCTAGACAGGTCACCTAGACTGCCTCACGAGGCTTCATAGGTCATCCTTGCCATCCCAGGGGCTGTTCAGATTTCTTTCTTTCTTTTCTTTTCTTTTTTTTTTGTCTGCGTTGGGTCTTCATTGCTGCGTGCGGGCTTTCTCTAGTTGCATCGAGCAAGGGTTACTCTTCGTTGTGGTGCGTGGGCTTCTCATCGCGGTGGCTTCTCTTGTTGCAGAGCACAGGCTCTAGGCATGCAGACTTCAGTAGTTGTGGCGCACGGGTTTAGTTGCTCCACGGCATGTGGAATCAAACCTGTGTCCCCTGCGTTGGCTGGGGGATTCTTAACCACTGCGCCACCAGTGAAGTCCTTGTTCACATTTCTCTGTGGCTCCATATGGCTGTACAGCCTACCTCTACCATCTTGTGAGGTTGCACAGGCTTCATCTGCAACCCAACAAGGCCTTAAGGGACATATTTGTCACCTCCCAGGCTTGTGTTGGTCAGTAATGGAAACATCTAAGTTACCAAGGGCCACTTCCGCCCCTCCCAAAGTGTTACAGCCATTTCTGCAGCCCCATGAGATTACACAGGCTGTCTCTGCAGATACATGAGGTTGTGTGGGTGCTTCAGAGCCAGTGAGATGGCTGTCCATCCCCCAGATATATATTCAACAAGCCAGTGGATGGACACGCTCTGGCCATCTTTGGGGTGAAGCAGGATTCCCATCGGATCCCCATCCAAAGCTCCCTGCAGAAGGTGGAGGTGACTGAGACCCACCCCTCCCCTGTCTCTCCTTCCCCACCTCCTCCCCCTTCTCTCCCCCTTCCCCACTTCCCCTCCCTCTGCTATCGCCCACTTCCCAAGAAACCATCTCCCCTCCTCTCTCTTGCACTGAGAGCAGATCTTTGAAGGCCTCGGCCACGTCTCCCTCCAGAAGGGCACACTGATGGCCACATTCCAAGGCCCGGAAGAGGACTTCATTGGGGCCTCAATCTTTGTCAACGTCACTGTCTTCTCCACAGGTGCCACCCTCACCCAGGGCCCTGGCTGAGGTCAGGACACTGTGTCCTTTCCCAACCCAGACACTCCACCCATGTGACCTTGGGCCACCTCCTGCCTCAGTTTCCTCATCAGAGAAATGGGGAAATGCTGGAAGGGCTGGGAGGAACTGAAATCGTGTTACTGTCTTTTCCTACCTTCACCAAGATGGGCCTCCCATACCAGCCTGCTCTTTCCCCAGGAAACTGAACCTCTGCCGCAGAACTTAACGATCCTCCTGTCTCTCCAGGGGGTGAGATGGTCCAGGCCGAGACCTCCGGGGTGAAGATTGTCCAGAGCCCATACAACATCAAGTTCACCAGGACACCCCAGTACTTCAAGCCAGGGATGCCATTCCACTTTAGGGTCAGAGTCTGGGTTCACTCCATGCAGGGACTCTGGGCCCCTCCCTGAAACAGACCTTCCCAGTAGACAAAAACCCACACAGGTTTCACCTGCCTCCCAGAGCTCATTTGTCTGAGAGCTGAGTCCATCATGCCTCCAGACCAATCCCAAGGTTCCCTCAAGTCTTAACCAGGTCCCCCCAAAGCACAGTGATGGCTCCAGAATTTCTCTTTGGGGGTGTCAGGGATCACAGTCAGGCTGGAAAGTGATGCTTAGAAGTTTATCTTAAGGCTACATTTGCCCAGAAAGCATGCTCTTTTTACATACATTCATTTGGGGTGACTTTGAAAAGTCTGATAAGCGTTAGAAAAGCTGGAGACATCCTTTGGTGCCAATCCTACTCCAAGTTTTCCCCAAGCCCTCCACATCTTCTCCTACCCTTTTCACCCTCAGTTCCCCCCACCCTTACCCCCCGGTACACCAACACCCAGGGCTGCCACATACGGTTGTACTCTGCAAAACTCTAGGGGCTCCACTCATAGGCTCTAAATGAGAGGTGCCCCTGGTGTTGCTCAGTGCACAACCTGTACAGCTGTACAAGGCAGTCCTATCCAGATTGCATTCCCAGTTCCCACCTCTTACACCAGGCCACCCCCAGGCCTGTCCATGATCTCATGCCAGATTCCACCGCAGGTCTTCGTCTCAAATCCTGATGGGTCCCCAGCCTCCAAAGTCCTCGTCCGCTACCAAAACCACAAAGTACATACCTCGTCCAGTGGGGTGGCCACTCTGACCATCAACACCAACGGAGATCTGAAGGAGCTCCCTATCCTGGTACCAACCTTATGGGGCAGGGATAGTGGGGCTGGGACTGTGTGAGCTGGAAGGGTTATTAGGGATTTACTTGCCCATCATGCTCCCCAGGTGGAAACTGATGCACCTCTCCAGCCAGAGGAGCAGGCTTCAGCCAGGATGACGGCTTGGCCTTACGCAACCCAGGATGGGTCAGGGAACTTCCTGCACATTGAGGTGAAGACGTTGAGCACAGAGGTTGGCAGCAACATCCAGCTGAGTCTCAACACAAAGCATCAAAATCCTGCAGCCAAGGACTGGATCACTCACTTCACCATCCTGGTGAGGGGTCAGGCCAGGACTTGAGCCGGTGGGAGCCATCTGGGATGGACTCAGACCTATAGGGGCTGAAGGAAAGGGACTAGGGGGCTCCCTTGTGGGCTGGGATAGCCTAGGGGAAGGGCTGGTTCTCATCCCTTCTCATCCACAGTCTCCCTTGTCTCCAAGGTCCTGAGTAAGGGCCAGATCGTGTATGCCAAACATCAGTTAAAAAGTCATGGGAGTGTCTACACGTCAGCCATTATCGACGTTACTTCAGAGATGCTTCCTTCCTTCCGCATCCTGGCCTTTTATTTACTGCCAAGGGGAACAGGGCAGGACCCTGAACTGGTGGCTGATTCCATTTGGATTGCTGTGAATGACAAATGCAAAGAGAAGGTGAGTCAAACTCCTTGAAGTTGTACACCACCATCATAATGCTTGGGAGATGGTCTGTACAAATTCAAGGGCTCTCAGTCTAGAGGCAGAGGAGAGGAAGGAGAAACGATGTGGCCTTAAAACCTCAACTTAAGAGGCGGAGAAGATGCAAGTAAGTATGTAGAGTTGAGATTGGCCTGGTGGAGTTCCCAGATGCTCCATCAGAGCCGAGGGAGCATGAACTTGAAAATGGACTTGGGGAAGCCCCTTGGTGACCTATGAGCCTCTTATACTGACATCTCTTTTTCCTTGCTTAGCTGAAAGTTGGCATGAAGAATGAAGGATACCTCGAGCCTGTACAGCCCAGCAGCCAGGTGGAATTGAAGGTGACAGGTGATGCAGAGGCCACAGTGGGGCTGGTGGCCGTGGACAAGGCTGTCTATATCTTGAACAGCAAACACAAGCTCACACAGAAGAAGGTAAGAACATGTGGGCTTTGGACCCAAAGATTGCCTGGAGATTCTAGCTGGAGCCTCAGTTTCTTCACCTATTAAATGAACAACATCAGTGGTTGCAAGGATTCAAGGAGCCTGTGCACAGCATAGAGATTGGCAGGTAGTAAGGGCTCAGTAAATGGGTGATTATGTGAATTTTTTTTTTTTTTTTGCGGTACGCGGGCCTCTCACTGTTGTGGTCTCTCCCGTCGCGGAGCACAGGCTCCGGCCGCACAGGCTCAGCGGCCATGGCTCACGGGCCAAGCCGCTCCGCGGCATGTGGGATCTTCCCGGACCGGGGCACGAACCCGTGTGCCCTGCATCGGCAGGCGGACTCTCAACCACTGCACCACCAGGGAAGCCCCAGGTTCCTCTCTTGACCCTCAGGTCTGGGATACGGTGGAGGAACATGACATTGGCTGCACAGCAGGCAGTGGGAAAGACAGACTTGCTGTGTTCAAGGATGCTGGATTGGACATGAAGATGAGCACAGGCATGGACACTTTGGCAAGCTCAGGTACATGAGGGGGGCAGGAAGACGGCAGGGGTGGGGGAAGTGCTATCTAGTGGTTAGGAACATGGACTTTGGTGTGAAACAGATGAGCTAAACTCTAGGACCCTGCCACTTACCATAGGCCGGTCATATTTCCTCTCTGATTCTCAGTTTCTCTCTCCATAAAATGTACGTAATAATAGAAGTAACTTACTGTGTGCTAATTAAGATGTAGTTTTGGCCATGTGTATCAGGGATACAAATTAACAGTAGCTTAAACAGGTAGAAGTTTATTTCTTGCTCAGTAACAGTCCAGAGGTCGTTCTGGGACGCAGGCTCCTTCTAGCTTGTTGCTCTGCCATATTCCAAGATGAAGTCTCACCAGGACCTCCTGCCAGGCACCAGGATGAAGGGAAGTGGAAAGACTAGTACACTTCTCTCTCATCTCATTGGCCAGAACTCAGTCACATGGCCCTATCTAGGCACAAAGGAGACTGGGAAATGTAGTCTTCATTCTGAGTGATACATAAAAGATGGAAGTTTAGTTGCCCCAAACGGTAGGGGAGAATGGATATTTTGGGGACAACTAGGAGGGTCTTCTTTCAGCTATAAATAGTGTTATTAATAACAATTTCTGGGACTTCCCTGCTGGTCCAGTGGCTAAGACTCCACACTCCCAATGCAGGGGGCCTGGGCTCAATCCCTGGTAAGGGAACTAGATCCTACATGCCGCAACTAAAAGTTCGTATGCTGCAACTAAAGATCCCTCATGCCACAAATAAAAGATCCCACATGCCACAACTAAAAGACCCCACATGCTGCAATGAAGATCCTGAGTGCTGCAACTAAGACCTGGCGCAGCCAAATAAATAAATATTTTTTAAAAAATAACAATTTCTATTTACTACAAGCTGGACCCTGTGCTAAGTACTTTTATATGCATGATCTCATAGATAGAACTATGATTATTCCATTTTACATAGCTGGAGAAATTAAAACCCAGAGAGGTTAAGTGACTTGCTGAAGATTGCACAACTTTTTTTAAAAATAAATTTATTTCATTTGTTTATTTTTGGCTGCATTGGGTCTTCGTTGCTGCGCGCAGGCTTTCTCTAGTTGTGGCAAGCGGGGGCTACTCTTTGTTGCGGTGCGCGGGCTTCTCATTGCGGCGGCTTGTTGCAGAGCATGGGCTCTAGGTGCACGGGCTTCAGTAGTTGTGGCACGTGGGCTCAGTAGTTGTGGCTCGCGGGCTCTAGAGCACAGGCTCAGTAGTTGTGGCGCACGGGCTTAGTTGCTCTGCGGCATGTGGGATCTTCCCGGACCAGAGCTTGAACCCGTGTCCCCTGCACTGGCAGGCGGGTTCTTGAACATTGCACCACCAGGGAAGCCCTGCACAACTTTTAAGTGGCAAATCTTGACTACGAAGAGGCTGTGGGATAAAGTGAGGTGATGCATAAAGGATGTTGATAATGATCTTGACACTTGTTCTCTCATTCTTCCCTCTGATCCCCAGACTGGCACTGCCCCCAGAGCCCATCTCCCAGCCGTCACCGCCGCTCCCTGAAGAGCCTGGAGACCAAGAGGAATGCAGGTCAGAGCTAAAGCTGGATGTGCCCTCCTGGCTCCCTAACCTGTATTCATCAGGGCTTAGAACAGAAAACTGAAACCACTCTAGGTACTCCAGTCGGGGGACGGGGAGGGGAGGTGATTTCATGATGTGAGTTTGGTGCTTTCAAAATCATTAGCTGAACTTTAGGAGTGGAAGTTGGAAGGCTGCTTGCTGAGACTCAAGATCACTCCATTGTAGTTCTTACAATGCATGAAATCTAGGTTTCAATGCATGAAATCTCAGGAAACACTGCCAATATTTCTCATGAAGCTGGCAGGTAGATGGTGAAACACAGAATTTTGCCTGTTACAAAAACACATAGACTGGAGCCCACCCATCAGCTACCACCGTTGCAGGGAAAATGGTCTCCGCCTCTCTTCCACTTTCCAAATTCTATACAAGAGCGTCTGGGTGGCAGACTCTCATCCCATCCAGGACCCTAGCAGCAAGGGAGTCTGGGAAATGTAGTTTTTAGATGTCTAGCTTCCGTGATACCAGAAGGAAGGTAGATGAAAGGGGAGATGGATAATATGTAGACCAAGACCAGGGTGTGGACGGGACCAAGAAGCCTAGAGTTCAAGGAAGATGAGAGGCAGTACTGGGTTTTGTTAGAAGCATGGATTCTATGAATATTAGATTTGTCAGTCTTTTTAAGCAGCACTAATGACTTTGTGGATCTAAATAAAGGGAAAATAAGTGAAATCTAATAAAAATTGAGATAAAACCCTAACTCTAATTTCAATATCAAAAATCATGCTAACCTTCTGAGAACAGTACATAATATAAACTGTTATTTTATTTATGGTAACAATCACTTAACTATAGATGTTCTCATCATGTTATATGGTAGACAATAAGATTATTAAATTGCTATAATATTTTTTATATTTAAGTGCATTCCTTCGGTTCGCTAATTTAGAAGCATTCAACTTGACATCATGCTCTACAGCAAGTTTTGTGTTTTCATTTTTTTAAAACACACAACGAAAACCAGGAGTCAAAATCCCAACTTCAATAAATAAACATGGCATTGCCAATCCCTGTCCCAAACGAAGGAGAAGGAGAAGAAGTAGCAGAAGCAGCAGCATCAATTCCAGTCCCAGCTCTGCCACTTGTGAGCTGTGTGACCCTGGGCCAGTGAATTGACCTCTCTGTACCTCAGCTTCCTCATCAGAACTCATCATATGAGTTCAATGTGAAGCTTCAGGGGAAAGATACAGGCAAAGTTCTAGGGACAGCATTGCCAGAGATATGGCTAAACAGAGGTCAGGTGTACATGGCGTTGAGGTGGATGGGTCCCTGCTTCCTCAGGTCCTACCCAGCCCCTCCTCTGTCCCACTAACTCTGGCCTGCAGTGAACAAGTTCGAGACAGAGCTGGAGCGAAAGTGCTGTGAGGCTGGGCTCCGGGAGAGCCCAGTGGGACTATCGTGTGTGGAGAGGACCCATCATGTCCGCTATGGACCAGTCTGCATCGCCGCTTTCCTGAGCTGCTGCCATGTGTCTGAGGCCCTGAGTCGGGAGGCCCGAGAGGAGCAGCTGCTTCTGGGGACAAGTGAGGGGGCCACGGCAGGAGGCACAGGGTCGGGGGGCTCCACTGAGGGACATGGAGTGTCATGGACAGGTCAAGGGGTGACATGTGCCGTGGAAGGATGAGGTGGGAGGACCCCACTGAAGAGTCTGGTGGGTCATGGGAGACATGCAAAAGAAACCCTGCCCCACATCTCCTCCCTACAGTGGATGAAGACGAGGACTTTGATGACATCTTCCAGGAGGACCAGCCTGTCCGGAGCTTGTTCCCTGAAAGTTGGTTCTGGAAGAAGATTACTCTGCCCAAAAGTGAATCGGGGTAGGACTATGGCCCCCATGCCAGCCTCTGGTCCCTGGCCCGTCCATGCATCAGGGGCCATCCGTCATGGCCAATGCCCCCAGGAGTGACATTGAGCTCTCAGCATTGTCCCATGACAGGAAA
Source organism: Stenella coeruleoalba (assembly GCF_951394435.1). Classification (NCBI taxonomy): domain Eukaryota; kingdom Metazoa; phylum Chordata; class Mammalia; order Artiodactyla; family Delphinidae; genus Stenella; species Stenella coeruleoalba. The sequence continues at coordinate 167,385,629 of NC_137148.1, read as the reverse complement.
CTTCCTGGATGGGGATAAAGATCCCAGTGGGTCCCCCCAAATGATGTCCCTCTCGTGATAATTTCTCTAATTGGGTGACCCACTGACCCCTTCATAGTGATGGTAAGCCCAAGACAGTAACCCTCGATCAGAGGCTCTGTCCAGGCAGCACAGACTCACTTATGTTCCCTTCCCCCTACCCTGCACTGTCTGCAGCATCTCGCACTACAGCACCCGTGTGACCGTGCCAGATTCCATCACCACATGGAAGTTTGTGGCCGTCAGTGTCAAGGCTGGACAAGGTAACCCCACAAGCCCAGCGCTGAAGGAATAGGAGCACAGTGGCCCTGGCCAGCCCCAGGGCAGTTGGCCTCTGCTTAACGTCAAGCGCCCTCCTGGTTCTAGGTCTTTGCGTCTCTGACCCCTTTGAGCTGACAGTTATGAAATCATTCTTTGTGGACCTTAAGTTGCCCTTCTCCGTGATCAGGAACGAGCAGGTCCAGATCCAAGCTGTGCTGTACAATTTCATGGTCCACCCAGTCAAGGTGAAGCCCCCAGCCTTCCCCTCTCCCCCCAAAAATGTCTGTCAGTGTGTTTTATAAGGGGGATGGAGTGTGTCCATTATTCGAAGGAGCCAGTGAAGTGGCAGGCTTTTTGAAAAAGTTTCTAAGACATTTTCCCATTAAGCCTCACAATAACCCCAGGAGATGGTTGCTATGACTGTTCTTGGTTTGGAGATAAGGAAACTTGCATGGCTTTCCTGAGATCACATAGCACCTAAGTGACAGAAGGGGTTTGAACCCGGGCAGGGTCTTGACTCTCAATCATTATGCTACACTGTCACCTACTCAGGATTCTCAGGGTGGGGGCAGGGAGGAGACTGTGACTCTTGGGTCCTGGGCCTCCTCATGCATCAGGACCCTCTCACTGCCCACCCTGCCCCAGGTCCGAGTGGAGTTCCCCCACAAGGAGCCACTGTGCAGTGCGGCAAAGCCAGGAGCCCCTTCCCGCCAGGTGGTTGTCGTGCCCCCCACCTCCTCCAAGATGGTGCCCTTCGTGCTTCTCCCACTTGAAACAGGCAAAGTGGATGTGGAGGTCAAGGTCATGGGCTTTGGGGTCCAGGACCACGTGAGGAAGACACTCCTGGTCCAGGTAATAGGCACCCCCAGCCCTTGCTGCCAGTGCAGCGAGTGGGGCTTCTCCTGAGCTCCAGGCTGTGTGATCACGGGAGGGGCAGGTGGGCCCAAGATCAATGAACAGGCCTCCAGGACAGGAGTAAGGTGCGAGACAATGATCTGAAAACTCAGTCACAGAGTCCCCGCTTCGGGCCTTTGGAGTCAGGCTCGGGTTCAAACCTTGTCTCTTCTGTGTGACCTTGGGCAAGTTACTTAACTTCTCTGAGCCTCTGTTTCCTCATTTGCAGGATGGGAATAATCCTCATACCCACGAGTAATCAGAGAGCTGTGAAAATTACACAAGACCAGTGCATGACCCATCAGTAATACTTTATTTACTTAACAAACACATTTTTTAGCACTTAGGATATAGCACTTTAAGAATATTAACTCACTGCACCCTCAGAACAACTCTATGAGGTCGGAACTACTGTACTCTCCCTTTTATGGATGAGAAAACTGAGACACAGAGAGGGTGAAGTAATTTGCCCGAGGTCATGCAGCTAGGAAGCAAAAGAGCTGGGATTTGAACCCAGATATCTGGGTCCCAGAGTCTGTGCTCTTTATAGCTAAGCAATACTTCGTCTTACTGTCATTATGACTATTGTTTTTAACTTTCTTCTTCATTGCATCCTACAGGCAGGGGGTCAGATACAGCAAATATCCCATAGCATCCTCCTGAACCCCCAAGGTTTGTGGGGTCTTCAGGGAGCACGTGGGATCCTGGAACCATGCGCCAGTGGAGGGAGGGGCTGAAATGAAGGGATCTGGTCAGGGGGGCAGTCTGAGATTCTCCCAGAGTCTGCAGTCGAACCCTGACCTCCCCAGTCCCAGAACCCGCTTGTCACACAAGGTTGTGCCTGCTCAGGTCACACCCAGACGGAGCTGGTGCCAAAACAGGACTTTTTGAACAAGATGCCCAACACAGAGGCAGAAGTGTTTGTCAGCATTCAAGGTGCCTAGACAGAGCTGGCTCCTGCGGGGGCTGAGGAGGGGCCGGTTCCTCCAGAGCCTGCCTGGGCACAGGGGCAGGAGGGGCCGGGGGGACCTATGGTCCCCATCGGGGAGCCATGGTAACTTAGACCATGCCCACCTGACAGGTGACATCCTTGGAGAGACCATCCTGGGCAGCCTGACACCCAAAGAAACAAGGCGGCTGCTGAGGGTCCCCACTGGCTGCCCCGAACAGACGCTGAGCTCCCTGGCACCCGTGATCATCCTGGCACGCTATTTGGATAGCACAGGCCAGTGGAACAAGGTTGGGGTAGAGCTCAGGGAGCAGGTGATGAAGAACATTGTCAGCGGTGAGAGTGGATCCCCTCCTGGGACCTCCAAGGACCTCCCTGGGATGAGGGTGTCCGGGACTCTTGGGGAGGGTGGCTGAGGTACCCCTGGGGTACCCCACTGGACCTTTCCAGACAATAGCACCCAAACTCTGACTTCTCCCAGATGGCAACCTGACACCAAGTCCCCCAGGTGACCCCCAATTGTGACCCCCACATTATTCCTTCACCCTGACCCCTCTCCCAGGCTACAAGTCTCTTAACAGACACCCTGGTTAACCCCAAAGCAGCAACCTCCCAGGTTATGTTATATCCAGACATTGTCCCAGGTTATAGCCAATCAGTTCCACGCCCTGGGCTACACGCCCAGGGAACATCCAGGCGGGAAAACTCCAGAATAATCCCAGGTGGTGGCCTTCCGGTTACACCTGAATGCTAATACCTTCCCAGGTTCCATCCAAACCCCCCAGGTAATAACCATAGATACACACCCCGGTTACACCCTGACAGAGACCCTCCAGTTAGTTTGGACGCTGACCCCGTCTCCCTGGTTACACACAGACACCAGCTCTCCATCCAAGTGACACCCAGACACTATCATCCCCAGTGTTAAACCCAAACAGTAAACCTCCAGGTAGCCTTCAGGTAATACCCAAGCAGCAACACTCAGAATCCACCCAAGAGGTACCTCCTCCAAAATACACCCAGGAGTAACATCCTTTGACTACACAGACACACTGACATCTCTAGTTTACAGCCAAGAGACAACCCCCAAGAAAACACCCAGGTAGTGGCCCCTCAGGATACGCCCTTTCCTGGGTTTCGCCGTCCATGATCCCTCCTAGCAGTAATTCCCAGTCACACCCCTCCCCAGTCACACTCCTCCTCAGCAGTAATTCCCAGTCACACCCCAATGGCACAGTTTCCCAGTTTACCCCCAGATACAGCTGTACCCTGGCTCCCACTGTCACATGTGGCCATGACCTTCATTTACACCTGGGCCCTGCAGCTCCCTCCTTAAGGCACCTGGACCAGTCCCCTCCTCCAGGTTACATCTAGATATGATGCGCCCCTAAGTCCCACCCACACCCTGCCCCCCCAGATTATGCCTGGTAACTAACCCCCCCCTTCACAGCCACACCCAAGCACCAACTCTCCCGGTAAATTCCCATCCACCTGTTTTCCCAGGGTACAGCCGGATGCTGACCCACCGGAGCGCAGATAGCACCTACCACACCAGCAAGGGAAACCCAGGAAGCACCTGGTAAGGATGAGGACCCTGGTAGGAGGAAGCCTGAGGGACCAGCCTGGGGCTTGATGACCCCAGAAGTATCCCCACTGAGGGGTCTTGGGGCAGGCAGCCTGTAAGCCAGCAGCATTCCAAGTTGCCGTGGTCTCTGGGGTAGACTTCTCCATAGTGTAGACGCCCCTGTCCTAGAACCCCCTTGGTGACTACTGCCAGCCATCACCCACCCCGTCTCCCTTCCAACAGGCTCACGAGTTACGTATTCCGGGTCTTCGCCCTGGCCTACCCTACCATGACAATGGGGGCGTTCAACCCTGAGTCTCTCTGCACCATTGCCAACTGGATCATCACCCAGAGGCAGGCGAAGGACGGGAGCTTCTTGGAGGAAAGCCCTGTGGTCATGGGGTCCATGAAGGTGCCCACCCCCCACCCCACCGCCTGAGCCATTCAAACAAAACCCAAGGGCTCTGCACACTGGGAGGGGAATTTCAGCCCTCTGACGTGTTCCCAGGTAGAATGAGAACAGGAAAGAGCTGAGGTCCGGCACCAAGCATCACATCTCCCTGCTCTGGACCGTGCTGCACTCTGTTACAATGCGGGGAGGCTGGGCACAACTGTTACAATGTGGGGAGGCTGGGCACATCTGGGACCTATCCCCCCACCCCTACTTCAAGGAGTTGCCAGTCCTGGCCCACCTCTCTCTGGGTCTGAGTCCTCCGTGTTCCGCCAGCCAACACACCCATCCCTACCAATTGTTCCTCCACACCAGCCTCCAGAAACAGCTTTCAAACAGCCTGGGAGGTCTCTCCCCTGCTCAGACACCTTCTGTGGCAGTCACCTACAGACAAACACAGTCACCTACAACGGTGTCTCTCTACTATGTCCTTCTCTTCTGTATCTCCTCCCAAGTCTCACCCCTCAATACTCCCTGCTCACAGGTCCTTCCAACTCACCTCCGTATCTTTGCTTAGGCTGCTCTCTCTGCATGGTATAGTCACCCCTCATCCCTTTTTTCCCCTGCACCTAGCCAAAGTATGTTTTCTCGTTAGATTTAGATTGGACACCACCTCCCCTAAGTCTTCCCCGAATACCAGCCCTGTCCTGTGCACCTATCACGTTAGGGATGTGATTTATTCACTCATTCAACAAACATTCATCCAGCAACTGCTGTGTGCCAGGCCTTGTGCTGGGGAGAGGGGAGACACAGAGGTAAACAAGGCAGTGACAGCCCCTGCTTATAGAACTGACAAGCTGGGTAGTGGGGGGCAGACAGAAGTTCACCAAATAATTATAACTAGTGATTGTTTAAGTCACAATTGCGCCGAGTTCCATGGGAGAGAAAAGCAGGAGATAGGATTTAATAGGGGCCATGCCCAGCGCTGGGGGTGTCAGGGGTAGCCTACAGGCGGAAGTGACGGTAAAGCAGCAACTTGAAGAAGGAATAGGAGACAGCGGAGGAGAGAATGGAAAACAGAGCTCCAGGCAAAGGGAACAGCATGTGCAAAGGCCCTGAGGCTCTGGCATGTTTGAGGACGGGGAAAAGAGACCAGTGTCATCAGAGCCCAAAAATGGCAAAGAGGTGATCCATCCCGAGGCCTAGGAAGGAGGAAAGACGCCAGGTCCTGAAGCCTGTGGGGCTTTGCAATAGTCTGGTTAGGGTTTGCTTTTCCTACACTGTGAGTCCTCCAGGGAGAAAAGCAGGTCTGGTTCATCATAGTCAGCAAGTGATGCTGAATGAAACTCTGGATGGATGAATGAACCAGCGAAGACAGAATGCACCCCCAAAAGAAGGGAGGGCTGTGTGAGTGAAAGCCCTACGTGGTACAGGAAGGCGGTACCTAGAGGAGTTACAAACACAGTCACAGTAAGACAGGCTCACAGATCTGAGTTTCTTTCCACCAACGAACATTTATCAGGCACCTATAATGTGCCAGGCACTGCTTTAAGTACTGGGGGCTCAGGGCAAACAAAACAGACAAAAATCCCTGTCCTCATGGGGCAGACATTCTAGTGGAGGACAGACAGGCAATTAGCACAACAGAGACATAAGTGATGTGGCATGTTATAAGTGAGATGGGAAAAATGCAGGGAAAGGGGGATCAAGGTGGGAAGGGTGACATTTTGGAAGGTTTCCTGAGGAGATGATATTTATACAGAACTGGAGAGGCGAGGGAGCAAGTCCTGTGGATAACTAAGGAGAGAGTGTCCTAAGCAAAGGGAGGAGCATGTGCAAAGGTCCTGAGACTGGAATGTGCCCAATATTTTGGAGGAACAGTGAGGAGCCCAGTGTGGCTGGAACAGAGTGAGCGAGGAGAGAGAGGGAGGAGGGGAGGGCAGGGAGGTGATGGGACAGAGTGTGCAGGGCCTTGTGGGCCAAAGGGAGGACTTGAGCTTTTCCTCCAAGTGAGGTGGGAGCCACAGAAGGTTCTGAGCAGAGGACGGATGTAAACTGATTCAAGAGTTCACAGGCTTCATTGGCCACTGTGAGAAGAAGAGACTTTGGGGTATGTATTAGTTTCCTAGGGCTGCTGTAACAAAGTACCACAAACTGGATGGCTTAAAACAACAGAAATCTATTTTTTTGGTTCCAGTTCTAGAGACTAAAAGTCCAAGCTGAAGGTCTCGGCAGGGCCATGCTCCTTCTGAAGGCTCGTTGGGGCATGGGGCGGGAATCCTGCCTTGCCTCTTCTAGCTTGGCGGTTCCTGGCAATCCTCGGCATCCCTTGGCTTAGGGCCACATCACTCCAATCTCTGCCTCCATCTTCACATGGCTTTCTTCCTTCTATGTGTACCTTCTTATAGGGACACGAGTCATTGGATACAGGGTCCCCCTAATCCAGTATAACCTATTCTTAACTTAGCTCATTACATCTACAAAGACCCTATTTCCTAATAAGGTCACACTCTGAGGTTCTGGGTGGATGAGAATTTGGGGGAAAATTATTCAGTCCAGTACAGGGATTGAGGGTGGAACTTGGGAGACTCAAGAGGAGTTTGAACCTTGTCGGTCATTTACTAGCAATGGGGACACTTCACCCTCTGACCCTCAGTTTGCTCATCAGGAGAATGGAGCTGCTGCAAGAATGTTTTGAGCTAGCATAGAGAGCTTAGCACAGCACCCTCCACGGCTGTCAACTTTTCTTATAGTAAAGCAGACCCCACACAGGCAAATCTCAAGATAGGTCCTCTTCCTCTACCCCTTTCCTCATCCTGCTTTCAGCATCATCCAGCCCAGAGCTGAGCACCTGGGAGCTTTTCAAGGTCAGTCAGGAGAGATTGGGGAAGGTGTCTCCAAGATGGTAGAGATTATGGCTGTGGTTCTGCATCCCCACAGGGTGGCTACCGAGGCTCGGAGGCAAATGTATCCCTCACAGCTCTCGTCCTGATCGCTCTGAATGAGGGGAAGGAGTTGTGCAACCAGAAGATACCGGTAGGACCCAAAGACGAGGGCAGGGTCTGCAGGGTGCCACGCCCCCTGCACGCAGCGGGCTCCCCTGCCCTCATGTCCTTCTTACTGCTTTCCTCCCTTCTAACTCCCAGACCCCTTTCCTCTGATCACCTCCCTCTAGCCTCTTCTCTTGACTTTCTAGAACTTGGCTGCCAGCATGAAACAAGCCGGTGACTTCCTGGAGAAAAAACTCCCCCACATTCAGACAACCTTTGCCGTAGCCATAGTCTCCTATGCTCTGGCCCTCACCAGGAGCCCCCGAGCCAACGACCGCCTGGACAGCGTTGCCAGCCAGGGTGGGTGGGGGTCACTTTTCAACCAACTATGTGTTAACCACAGTCACGGGGGCAGAGAGAGGGGGATTGTATGATGTCAAATCCAGCAAAATGTGATTCTTCATTTATGAGCACCTATGGTGTGCCCACCCTTGAGCTCAGACCCTGAGAAACCAAGGTGAACAAGACTGATGTGGTCCCCGCCCTCAAAAGTCCCCAGCGCAGGCCGGCTCGCAGGAAATGAGCCCAGCAGCCAACCAGAATCCACTGAGAGCCCAGGCATGGGGGGTGCGGGGAGGGCAGAGGGGCAGGGGGGAGTATGGGAGGGAGGCAGGGCACAGGGAGGAGGGACTCCTACTTACGGTTGAGTGTTTTGTTGATTGAGTGATTGAAAACAGCCAGACCGCTGATAGACATGTATAGATGCAAAACCTTTTCTCTTCCACTGATGAATCATGAAGTGAAGAAACTAATCTCCATCCCAGAAAAAAAAAAAAAAAAAAAAAGTCCCCAGCATTCCTGAGGGAGGCAGGTGGAAGACAAACAGATCAAAAGAGAATTACTAGTTGAGACAGGCGCTGAGATAATAACATACAAGGTGGGTGGGAGCGATGATGAGGGGAGGGGAGTATAGACTGGAGAACTGGGAAGGCCTCTGTGAAAAGGGGACCCCTCAGCTGGAATGAAAGATGAGAATGCTCACCTACGTGAAAGGCCAAGGATATTCCAAGCAGAAGGAATGGCACGTGCAAATGCTCTGAAGTGGGAAAGTGCTTGGTATGTTCGAGAATGGAAAGAAGGTCATAAAACATAGGTAACTGACAGGGGTTTGCTTCCCATGGCCTGCGCTATCCCATCCCTGAGGGTCCTGGTCCCATCCTCTCCATTCCCCAAGTCAAGAGGAGTGGAGGTAGAAAAACTCACTTGCAGTGGGACCGAGAGGAATGTGGAGGGGCTTCTTTGAACCTCAATTTCCCCAACTCTAAATAGTGTCCCTGTCTCCTAGAGTGGTTCTGAAAAATGCAATGTCCATACGTCTCCTCAGCAAAGATTTTCACATAAAGTACGTGCTCAATAAAATAGCAGATGAGAAAAACTGGGCAATGTGACACGAGGAGAGGGCAGGTTTAGGTAGGTGGGCCCAGATCTGCGTGACAAGGTGGGCATCCATCTTCTAGACAAAACCCATTGGCCAGTGGACCTGGACATGGACTCCCTCTACACCATTGAGGCCACGGCCTATGCGCTGATGCAGAAGCTGGAACTGGGTCGGCACAATGAGACGCACGCCATCGCCAAGTGGCTACTGGAGAAACGGGAGCTGGGAGGAGGCTTCCAGTCCACCCAGGTGACTGGAGCCTCGGAAACTGGGGGGAGGGGGAAGGGGGGGGTCGCTAGCAGAGGTGCTGACATTACTGGCCCGCCGGAAGGAGCTGTCCGTGGTGCTCGTGCCCCACGGGGCTCCGGTGCGCTGTCAGTGGTGCTGATCCGAGGCCCCCATCCCAACACCCAGACCACGGTCGTGGCCATAGAGGCCCTCACACGCTTCCGCGAAGCTGTCCCCTTCGACGGTGTCCAGGATCTCCGCGTCCAGATCAGAGCCCCCAAGAGAGCCTTGAATATGGAATGGCTCATCGATGAGAACAATGCCTACCAGCTGCGGTCAGCAAAGGTATGGAGCTAAGGGGCAGCTGGGAAGTCCTCACGGTAGTTGCACTGGAGATGAGACCAAGAGTCATGTCCCTGGAAATCTCCCCTCACCAGTATTATCCAATCACCATTGGCTATACTATCAATGTATTGGTTCATTCATTGCACAAACATTTCCTGAGCACCTACTGTGTGCCAAGCATTCTCCTGGGTTACATTATGAAACATCTGTGGTCCCTGTTCTCAAAACACTTACATTCTAGAAAGAAATTAAGACAATAAATATAATTCTACATTCCACTTTAAGCTTTCAGAACACAGGGGAATGAAATAAGTGTGTAAAGGACATAATAACCTGCGTATGGGGAGTAAGGTAACCTCCATGACCTTACTCCATGAAGGAGGTGATAGTCACCTTCAATTATTCAATCATCCTTTTTGAGCACTTACTGTGTGTCAGACACTGTTCTGGGTTCTGGGAATATGGCCATGAACAAGACAGAAAAAAAAATCCCTGTCCCTGTAGAATTTTATATTTAAGTGGGGATAGACAAAAAAGCGATGTGAATAAATAGAATATGTAATGTGTTAAATGACGGCAAGTGCTATGGGGAAGAATTAAGCAGGGAGGGGGTGGGAACATCAAGGAGTTGTAATTAGGCTGGGTAGGGAAGGTCTCACCAAGAAGGTAATATTTGAGCAAAGACCTTAGGGAAAGGCAGATGTGATCCTTGTGGATATCTAGGCAGAACAAACAGCAAGTGCAAAGGCACTGAGGCAAGAGTGTTCTAAGAACAGCAATGGGATTTAAGCAGGGGTGATGTGATTGCATGTGAATTTGTAAACGTTTGCTCTGGCCGATGAGGGAAGAATGAATGAGGGAAACAAGAGCAGATGCAGGGACTTCCCTGGTGGTCCAGTGGGTAAGACTCCACGCTCCCAATGTAGGCGGCCCGGGTTTGATCCCTGGTCAGGGAACTAGATCCCTCACGCATGCCACAACGAAGATCCCGCGTGCCGCGACTAAGACCTGGTGCAGCCTAAATAAATAAATAGTTTTTAAAAAAAAGAAGGAAAAGTAAAACCATCTTCATGAAGAGAGGTGGGAGAGTCACTAGACGCCAAGTTAGGGAAATAACTGAGGCCCCAGTGCCCGTGCCTTCTTTCCTCTCCATCCCCACTGCGTGTAAGCCATGTTTTGCTGCTTCTTCTCCCCTCAAATCCTTCTCCCCTCTCTTTTCAGTTCTCTGCCCAGGATGACCTAGAGATCAGAGCCAGCGGCAGTGGAAGAGGCACCATCTCGGTAGGTCTTGTGTTCCTTAGCTAGAGCCCAGGGCTCCCCCAGTTGGTGGAAATAGAGGCAAATATAGACTCCAAAACAAGATTGAAATAAGCAATAACCTTAGCTACCATTTAGGACACAACCCTTTGTTAGGCATCAATCTAAGGACACCTCAAAACCCCCCTGAGAAGCTGGTAAAAATATGGGCTCCATGTGACGGGTGGGGAAATAGAGGTTTTCACTTTCAGTAAGTCAAGAGTCAGGGAAGACAGAGGCCAGAGATCTTTGGACCCCTCTGCCCCTCCTATGTGGAATCCCTGAAGTGGTCTCTTTCCTTGCCCCCTAAAAGAAAGACTCTCCTGCCAGGATGCCTCTCAAAACCCAGAGAACAACCCCACCCTTCCCCCAATATCTGAAGGCTATTTTGACCACTTACTGTGTGTCAGACACTGTTACACACATTACATCGTCTGGCCCTATGCCCTATGACCCAGGAGGACAGCCTTCTTTGTCACCAAATTCAAGGTAGCCTGCTATCATGTTTCAGGCAATAGAGCCAACAGAGTTGAATCCCTGCCTTTGTTGTGTGACCTCAGGCAAGTCACACTCCACCTTAAACTTCAGCTAATTTTAAATGACATAAAATAAGAAATTCAGTTCCTCGGTCGAACTAGTCACATTTCAAGTGCTCGATAGCCACATGTGTGGACTTGCCTGGCGGTCCAGTGGTTAAGACTCCCTGCTTCCATCGCAGGGGGCATGGGTTCAATCCCTGGTCGGGGAACTAAGATCCCGCATGCTGCACGGCACAACCAAAAAAAAAAAAAAAAGCCACGTGTCTAGTGGTTGCCACACGGACAGCACAGTTAGAGACTATTGCCAACACTGCAGGAAGTTTTATTACAGAGCTGGCCTGCCTAGACTATATAGGGTGTTCTGGCCACTGAACACATGGATTGAATGGGAAAGACCTCGCTGTGAATTCCCCATGGGGCAGAGAGCTGGGCAGGCAGGAACTGAAGCAAGGAGGAAAGGAGTTAGTGTGGATGGGCTCTGACACCTCCCCCTCCGACAGATCCTGACCATGTACCACAGGTCTCCAGAGTCCTGGGAGGACACCTGCAACCTGTACCACCTGAATGTGACTCTTCACACAGCCCCGAAAGGTGAGCCTGGACTCAGGGATACCCAGCTCTTCTTTTTTATTACTTTATTTTAGCTATCATTCAGTAAGCATCTCTATTGCTTTATTCAGCCATTCAACAAATATTTTTCTAACATCTTTATTGGAGTATAATTGCTTTACAATGGTGTGTTAGTTTCTGCTGTATAACAAAGTGAATCAGCTATACATATATCCCCATATCTCCTCCTTCCTGCGTCTCCCTCCCACCCTCCTTATCTCACCCCTCTAGGTGGACACAAAGCACCGAGCTGATCTCCCTGTGCTATGCGGCTGCTTCCCACTAGTTATCTATTTTACGTTTGGTAGTGTATATATGTCCATGCCGCTCTCTCACTTCGTCCCAGCTTACCCTTCCCCAACAAATATTCTTTGAGCATTTACTAGGTGCTGCACCCTGTTTCTTGGCCCTGGGAACGTAGGCATGAACAAGAAAACTATCCCGTCTTCTCCTGGAGCCCACATTCTAGTAGAAGGACGCAAACAATACAATAACAGTATATTATACTTTTATTGTTATTTATTTATAACATAAGTGAATCTGCATTGTAAAATATAAATATGAAGCATAATAGCAGGTGATGATAAGTACCATATAAAATAAAGCAGGAAAAGGTGCTACAGACTTGGAGGAAGTCCAGGGGAAGCTCTCTGAGGAGGTGGCATTTGAGATGAAACATGAAAGAAGTGAGAGAGTGAGCCAGGAAGGATCTGAGGGAAGAGCATTCCAGGCAGACGGAACAGCAGGTGCAAAGGGCCTGAGGCAAGAATGAACTCACCTGGTTTGAGCAACAGCAGGGAGGCCAGTGTGGCTACAGAGGAGCAAGGGGTAGATTTTTCGTTGGAAGAGTTGGAGAGGTGATGGGGCAGATGGGGCAGGGACTTACAAGCCATGGTGAGGACTCTAGCGTTTGCTTGGAGTGAAATAGGAGCCAGAGAGGGTTCTGAGTAGAAGAGGGACATGACCTAGCACAGGTTCGCACAGGCTCCCTCTGGCCGCTGTGGGGGAAACAGACTATAGAGGGCACAGGTGGGAGCTGGGAGACCAAGGAAGAGGTGACTGCACTGGTCCTGCAGGAAATGATGGGGCCGGACCAGGGAAGGGGCTGTGGAGATGATCAGAAATGGATTCCAGAGTTTCCAGTCTGGGGTACCAAGAAGGAAGAGACAGGACTTTGCCACTGGGAGCTCACTGTCAGGGTAGGGGGAAACAAGTCTCACCAGTCCCAAGACTTTTAGGGACTAAAAGTGACCAAGACTTTGGTTTGGACCCCATTTCTTAATTGTAGTGGTAGCAGTAGTAGTAGTAATATGATAATGGTAGTAATACTATAGTAATAATAACTGACAGCTATCAAGCACTAATCAGGCATTATGTTAAATGCTTTACTTGTATTAACTCACTTAAAATTAACCAGCTGGGTTGGGAATATTATGATCCCCATTTACAGTTTAGGAAACCAAAGCACAGAGAGGTTAAACAACTTGCTCAAAGTCATAGCAGAGCCAGGATTTGAACCCAGGAAGCTGGCTCCAGAGGCTGTGTCACCCAGCCTCTAAATTCCTGCCTTCTCTCTGCAGATAATAAAAAGGGGGAAGCGACCTTTCAGCTCCGGATGGAAACAAGGTCAGGTCACCAGGATCGTGGACTGGGCAGGAGGAAGGACCCACTTCCTGGAATCCAGACTCCTTAGCAGCTCTCCCTATGTACTGAGTGGAGGGAGGGAACCAGCCACGCTTGCCTCTCCATGCCTGCCCCCTCATCCCTACCTCTCCTCCTGCCCTCCCCTGCCTGTCCCCCTTTCTGCCCCCTACCCCACCCTTCCATGCTTATCTACCATCCTGCTATCCCAACCCTGCCCCCCAGCTTTCCCTGTCCCAGAAAGGCGGGCTCCTGCACGGTGAACATGCACCATGACCCAGATGCCCAGGGCTAGCTCTGAACCCCATGACTCTCCCCTCTCTTAATCTTCTCCAGACATTCCAGCCCCCACCCCAGTCTGGCTCTGTCTCCCAAATACCCTCACCCAGGTCTGTCCCAGATTTTTTTTTTAAATGTATTGAGCACCTAATTGGTGCCAGGCTCTGTTCTAGGAGCTGGGGGCACAGCTGTGAGCAAAGGCAGCTCCTCCCTGCCTGGTGGAGCTCACAGACTATCAGGGGAGACAAACAATAACCGAATAATCACCCAGAGTCAAGGCAAAATGACAACCGTGATTAAATGTGGCAAAGGAGAGGTCCACGGAGCCACAGGAGGGCAAATTAGAGAATGATCTGGTGTGCCGGCTGGGGAAGGCTTCCCAGAGGGGGTGATGCATCAGCTGAAATTGCAAAGGTGACAGGATTTTTCAGGGCAAAGAGGGAGGAAGAATTCCAGGCTGAGAGAACAGCATGTGCCAAGGTCCAGTGGCAGGCAAGAGACTGACACTTCAGAGCAATCAGAGGCCAGAGGGGAAGGAGGGGAAGTGAAAGGATGAGGCCAGGTGTTTTGGTAAAGCAAGGAAGTTAAGCAAGGAGGCAACATACCAGATTTCTGTTTGCTAAAGCTGTATCCTCTTGGGGGCAGAGGAGCGACAGGCAGACACAGGAGAAGGCTACTGCCCTTGTCCAGGCGAGAGGTGATGACAGTGGGAGCGTGGGAGAGGGGCAAGGGGACAGTGGGAAGAGACTGGTGCTGTGAAATCCCCAGGTACCAGGGTCATCGAGAGGCCACAATGACCATCATGGAGGTCTCCCTGCTCACCGGCTTCTACCCCAACCAGGATGACCTCAAACAGGTAATGAGCAGGGCGGGGATTGCCCTGGCAACATCCCACATTCCCCGAGTGGGCGCAGAACAGCATCTACCTGGGTCAAGACCCCCAGGTTAATGTCTCACAGTCCCTGCCCCAAGGTCAGCGGCCATGGTCACTTCTGGGGGACTCCCTGTATGACCTTAGCTAAATTCTTGCCCTGATTGTGCCTCAGTTTCCCCAACAGTGGGGCTGATTGGACAAGGGCCGGGAGCTCTGAGAGTTGCTTCACACTAACTGGAGCTCCCGGGGCTGGGTGCCTTGGAGGATCTCTGCCGACGCGCATTCCTCACCCTCTGCCCCAGCTCACGAGCGACGTGGAGAGGTACGCCTTCCAGTATGAGACCAAGACGACCTCCAGCGACAGCACTGTTGTCCTCTACCTGGAGAAGGTGAGGAAGGCCAGGTGTCCTCTGCCAGAGGTCCGTGGGCAGCCGGATGGGCGGAGAAACCACAATCAGCACCCTGGTCAGTGTTGTCCGAGAGCCATGCCCTCTGAAGTCAGCTCCTCAGTATTCAGGGCCACGCGGTCAGTGGTTATGGCCAAGGCCCTGTGGTCAGTACCCCATGCTCCGTGGCCCTGATCAGCTCAGACAGGACTTCCCTTCTCCAGCTCTCCCACGAGGTAGACACGGTGCTGGGCTTCCGCGTCCACAGGATGCTGCAGGCGGAGTTCCTGCAGGCTGCCCAGGTCATGGTCTACGACTACTACGAGCCTTGTGAGCAGGGGCCTTGGGGTGGAGGGCTATCCCGGGAGGGTACAGGGCCTGAGAAGGACTGGGCCAGAAAAAAAGGGAGGGGTGAGGGGCGGGGCCAAAAGGGGGAATGGGGCGTGGCAGAGGGGGTCCTTGGCTCCGTGGGAGGGGTGGCCAAGAGGGCGCCGGAAGGGACCAAAGGGGCGTGGTGATGAGGGGCGTGGCCTTCCTTGGTGGTTAAAGTGGCCCCGGGGGGGGGGGGGGGGCCTGGAAGCGGGTGTGGCAGAGCTAAGAAGGGACTTGGCGTGGCCCGCTGGGTAAGGGTGGGCAAGAAGTGGGCAGGCTCTTTAAAGAGGAGGGACCTGTTAAGGGGGTGGCTGGGCAGGTCAGGTGGGGCGGGGCCTGCTGGGGGCGGAGCCAGACGTGCACCCAGCCCCCAGGAGCACTGGCCCAAGCCAACCCCGGTCACTCGCCTCTTCTCACAGCCCAGAGGTGCAGCTCCTTCTACAACCTGCCCACAGAGCACGCTTCCTTGAGGAAGATCTGCCACAGAGACGTGTGCAGATGTGCCGAGGGTGAGGTCATGGGGCTACGGAGGGCTGGGACTGCCAGGCTAGGGGTTCAAGAGCTTTTCATCACTTCCTGGGCGCCTTCTGGGCTGAGTTTAGACAGAGAGAGAGACAGACAGAGAGATAGCAAGACAGAGACAAAGAGAGACAGAGAAAAGGAGACAGAGAATGACACATACACTCAGGCACAGCCAAAGATCAGGCGAATCAGAGACACAGACACGGAGCGACACTCAGATGAGAGAAGCAGAAAAGAAAGAGACCAAACGGAGAGACAGAGGAGGAGAGAGCACCCTACAGATCGGAAAGGCCAGACCTAGAGACCCAGCGGCTGCCGCCTGGGGCCGGATGGCGGTCAGATGGGAGGAAGGCCCCTGCGCCAGTGCAGCTAGAACAGCCGCCCCCCCTCCCCCAACCTTTCAGAACAGTGCCCATCCCCAAAGGACAGCGACCACCTGCAGCAGGAGCAGCTCCAGGCAGCAGCCTGTGAGGTTGGCGTGGACTTTGGTGAGTGTGGGGAGGGGCAGGGGGCGGCCCACCTGCAGGCTGGACACCAACACGACACCCTCCTGGACCCCTCCCCCAGTGTACAAGGCCAGGCTGGAGTCTGTGGAGACCTCCGCCTCCAGCCCCTACATCTACTACAACATGCAGCTCCAAGCCATCATCAAGAGTGGTATGTCCAAGGTGGCAGAGGAGGGGGCGTGGGGGCCTACCCCAGGGGTCCCAACGCAGAGGAGGGCCAGGCCTATGCCAGCTCACACACTGGTTCTCCTCTCCTCCAGGCACGGACTCTGCCAAGCCCCTCACCATGAAGAAATTCGTCACTCACGCCACCTGCCATGACTCCCTGGGGCTGCAAGAACACGAGACATACCTCATCATGGGCCAGACATCAGACCTGTGGAGAGTCAAATCTGAGTGCGTGGGGGGCTCCTGCTGCCCTGGGGACTCAGGCCTGGGCCCCCTTCCCTACCCCAGTCCAGTCCTTGGTGTCAAAGTTTCTACTGCACCTGTCAACACGAGTCTTGGGTTTCAGGGCTGCCCTGAATGGTGGTGCAGGCTGTGCACTGCACAACTCCAGGGAACACCATTCATAAGGAGATGTTGTAAATGTAGTTGTAAATTTCCAACAGAGGGCAGGAACGAGTCAGAGGAAGGGGAGCATTTTCTAATCCCCAGCAGTATGGGCTAGAGGTGGGGGGACCTGAGATGGCCCGGTGGAGTGGACGCTATAAGCTGTGGCTCTGAGAGTCTGTCAGGCAGGGCAGAGGGGCAAGTCAGAAAGGTCTCCACACCTTCAAGGCACCCGGCTCTCCTCACCATCCTGGCCACCTCTTGCCCACAGATACACCCATGTCCTGGGCAAGGAGACGTTCCTCATGCACTGGCCAGTGGATGGGGCAGTGGGCAAGAAGGAATTGCTGGACCAGCTGGAGGGGTTTTCAGAATATATGCGCACCCATGGCTGCGAGTCCTGAGACCCTGAGGCCTCTGCTGCTCTCAGGGGGTTGTCTCCAAGCATGCCCAGGTCCCTGGGCTTCACCGCAAATAAAGAGCAAGGAATATCATACTCAAACTCCAGATGTGTGTTCCTGCCTCAGCATTCAGCAGGGGCCCTGCAGAACCTGCCCTGACATTGCTTGGACCTGCATCCTCCGTCTCACTCCTACTCCATTCCAATCACACTGGCCTTCTTTGTGTCCTTCCAACATCTGAGTTGATTCCCACCTCAGGGCCTTTGCACACACTGTCCCCTCCACCAGGTACACCTTCCTCCAGATGTCTTTATGGATTGAACACTTCCCTTATTTGGACTCTGTTTTAATGTCACTTCCTCAAAGATACTTGCTTTGGGGACTTCCCTGGTGGTCCAGTGGTAAAGAATCCGCCTTCCAATGCAGGGGATGTGGATCCAATCCCTGGTCGGGGAACTAAGATCCCACATGCCGCGGGGCAACTAAGCCCACGCGCCTCAACTAGAGAGCCCGTGAGCCACAAAGTACAGAGCCCACGAGCCACAACTAGAGAGAGAAAAACCCACACGCCACAACTAGAGAGAAACCCGCGTGCCTCAACAAAGAGCGTGCATGCCACAACGAAGATCCCGCATGCTGCAACAAAGACCTGATGCAGCCAAAAATAAAATTAAAAAAAATTTTTTTTTAAAGATACTTGCTTTAGGGACTTCCCTGGTGGCGCAGCGACTAAGATCCCAAGCTCCCAATGCAGGGGGCCGGAGTTTGATCCCTGGCCAGGGAACTAGATCCCACATGCATGCTGCAACTAAGAGTTCACATGCCCCAACTAAGGAGCCCACATGCAGCAACTAAGACCTGGCACAACCAAATACATAAATAAATATTTTTTTAAAAAAGATACTTGCTTTATAACATACCTAAAAATAGACCTCCTCCCACCACTCTCAGTAACACTTAAAAATATATTGTATGATATTTATTGGTTTGATTGTTAGTTAATTGGGTATTTCTCCTGCCCCACAATATCAGCTCTTTAAGACCAGAGGCCATGTCTGTCTTGTTCACTGTGGTACTCCCAGTTCCTATAGCAGGGGCTGGTATATAGTAGGTGTTCAAGGAATGATTGTTGAATGGATGAGTGAATGAATGAATGAATGTAGCACCCACTCTGCAGTTGGTCCTGATGTAAGCTTTGACCGGGAACCCCAGGCAACTGGAGAAAGGAGACAAGGGGCAGGGGAGGGTGAATGAGTTTCATCAATGTGGCTTGGAGTGGGAGCAGGGGACTGCCGCTCCAAGGCAGCAGCCCGTGGGGGTTGAGGGAGTGCTGGAGGGACTGCAAGGCATCCAGGATGTCTTGAACTTGGGATGTCAAGGACGGGCTGAAGGTGAGAGGGAGAAAAAGAAAGATGGGGTTTTGAACACCAGGCTAGAGGGCTTGGTCATTATCAAGGGCAGTAGGGAGCCATGGAAGGTGTTTGAGCAGGAGAGGAATTGACCAGCTCTGAAGTGGAAAGGCCCAGTTGACTGACGGGCAGAAACTGAGTTGATGGCAAGAGACCTGAAGAGGAGGTGGGGTTTGGGGCCACGGGATAGCATGGCAGCAGCTACCTGAATTCTAACTCTGCCTCCACCTCTTCCTGGCTGTGTGACATTAGCCCATTTACTCACCTCCTGTGCTTCGGTTTCCTCACCTCTAACATTACTTCCCTCAGAGAGTTCTTGTGAGTACCCAGCACATAGTAATTATTCAATAAACCTTCACTGGCCTAATTATCAATGAGCCAGACAAGAGGCCTTGGGGAGGGAGTAAAGCTGCTGGAATCCACACGACAATCAGAGAAGAAAGTCAGACCACAGCAACCCCTGCTCAAAACCCTCCCAGGTTCCCACTGCTCTGACACTGCAGCACTCAAGGCCCTGCAATGTGGCCCCGTCAACCTCCCTGACCCCAAGTCCCCCAGCTTCCCACTCACTCCACTCCAGGACACAGGCCGTCTTTCATGGTTCCCAGAAACTCCAAGCTCTTTCTTGCCTCTGGGTCTTTGCATAAGCTGTTCCTTCTGCCCAAAACACTTTTCCCATGACTGCTTTCTCCTCACCCTTCAAGTCTCCCATCAGAGAGGCCTTCTCCAAGCACCCTCACTAGATGAAATTGCATCCTTCCCTGAAGTTATCTCTGTCTGCAACCTGATTTTTTCCTTCCGACGAAACGTCACAGGGCATAATGATAAATTAGATTCTTTACTTACATCTTTGCTGTCTGTCTCCCCTACTGGACTGGGAGCCCCAGGAGAGCAGGGAGGCTGTCTTGGTCACAGATATAATTGCAGCAGTTCAGTGAGGGCCTGGCACATAGTAGCTGTTCATTTTGCTGAATGAAGGACTGAATAAATAAAAGAATGAAAGACAGTGAGAGAGAAGGAAAAGAGGGAGGGATAAAGGGAGAGAGAGAGGGCTTCCCTGGTGGCACAGTGGTTGAGAGTCTGCCTGCCGATGCAGGGGACACGGGTTCGTGCCCCGGTCCGGGATGATCCCACATGCCGTGGAGCGGCTGGGCCTGTGAGCCATGGCCGCTGAGCCTGAGCAGTCCGGAGCCTGTGCTCCGCAACGGGAGAGGCCACAACAGTGAGAGGCCCGCGTACTGCACAAAAAAAAAAAAAAAAGGGAGAGAGAGAGAGAGATAAAAAGAAAGGAAGAGGGACTACTCTGGTGGCGCAGTGGTTTAGAATCCACCTGCCAATGCAGGGGACACAGGTTCGAGCCCTGGTCCATGAAGATCCCACATGCCACGGAGCAACTAAGCCCGTGCGCCACAACTACTGAGCCTGCACACCACAACTACTGAAGCCCGCATGCCTAGAGCCTGTGCTCCTCAACAAGAGAAGCCACCGCAATGAAAATCTCGTGCACTTCAACGAAGAGTAGCCCCTGCTCGCCACAACTAGAGAAAGCCCGCGCGCAGCAACGAAGACCCAACGTAGCCAAAAATAAATAATAAATAAATATTTTTTAAAAAGGGGGCTTCCCTGCTGGCACAGTGGTTGAGAGTCCGCCTGCCAATGCAGGGGACATGGGTTCGTGCCCCGGTCCGGGAAGATCCCACATGCCGCGGAGCGGCTTGGCCCGTGAGCCATGGCCGCTGAGCCTGCGAGTCCGGAGCCTGTGCTCCACAACGGGAGAGGCCACAACAGTGAGAGGTCCGCGTACCGCAAAAAAAAAAAAAAAAAAAAAAAAAGAAGAGAATGATGGAGGGAGGGAAGGAGGAAAGAAGGAAAGTAGAAAGGATGAAAGGAAAGATGTCAGGGAGGCTCTGGCTTGTCTTTTTTTATATATATAATTTTATTTATTTATTTTGGCTGCTTTGGGTCTCCGTTGTTGCACCCGGGCTTTCTCTAGTTACGGCAAGCAGGAGCTACTCTTCGTTGCAGTGCGTGGTCTTCTCATTGTGGTGGCTTCTCTTGTTGCGGAGCACAGGCTCTAGGCGCGCGGGCTTCAGTAGTTGTGGCACACAGGCTCAGTAGTTGTGGCTCGTGGGCTCTAGAGCACAGTCACAGTAGTTGTGGCTCATGGGCTTAGTTGGCAGGTGGATTCTTAACCACTGTGCCACCAGGGAAGCCCTCTGGCTTGTTTTTGTACAGACCTTGATCTAAGAATGTTTTTTTACATTTTAGAAGGATTTTTAAAAAGCAAAGAAGGATGTTTGACAGATACTGTACATGACCTGCAATGACTGAAATATTTATTATCTGGTCCTTTATGGGAAAAAAAAGTGTGCCTACCCCTGAATTAGTGCATTGGTTATCTATTGCTATGAAACAAATTACCCCCAAACTTAGGAGCTTAAACCACTAAATATTTATTATTTCACAATTTCTGTTAGGGAGCAACTTAGCTGCATAATTTTGGTGCAGCAGTCTCTCATGAGGTTATAATCAAGATGTCAGCTGGACACAACATTGTTGACTATTGCATTTTTTTGGCAGGGGGGCTACACCACAGGGCTTGTGTGATCTTAGTTACCCGACCAGGGGTCGAACCCATGCCCCCTGCAGTGGAAGCACAGAGTCTTAACCGCTGTACCACCAGGGAAGTCCCTGGACACAACACTGTAAATCAACTATACTCCAATAAAAAATTTTTAAAAACCACAACATTGTAAATCAACTATACTCCAATTAAAAAAAAGAAAAAGATGTCAGCTGGGGCTGCCATCATCTGAAGGTTTGACGGGCTGGAGGAGTCATCTCCAAAGTAGCTTACTCATACGACTGGCAAGTTGGCGATGGTTGTTAGTGGGAGGTCTCAGTTTCTCACCATGTGGAACCTTCCTCAAGTCTCCCCACAGTATGGCAGCTGGCTTTCCCCAGAGTGAGTGATCCAAGAGAAAAAGCACAGGGGAAGCCACAGTGCCTTTTGTGACCTAGCCTCAGAAATCACTCACCATCATTTCTGCAACCTCCTGTCAGTCACATGAGGACGCCCTAGTCCGTGTGGGTGAGGGCTACACATGGCATGACAGGCAACAGGCAGGGATCACTGTAGGCCATCTTGCAGGCTGCCGACCACAACTAGTAAGTGGCAGAGCTTGGGGTTTGAACCCAGACAATCTGGATCCAGAGTCTGTGCCCTCACCGCCCTATACAGATGTCCTTCAATGGCAAAAGGTGGGTAAATTTTTGAAATAGACTTCATTGTTCAGGTCGGTTTTAGATTTACAGAAAAATTGAGACTATAGTACATGTATGAGAAACTTCTCATATACCCCTGCACAGTTTCCCCTCCTATAAACATCGTCATTATCATCACTATATTTGTTATAATTAGTAAACCAATATGGATACATTATTATTACATGAAGTCCACAGTTTAGATTTCCTTGGTTTTCACCTAATATCCTTTTTCTGTTCCAAGATCTCATCGAGGACGTCATATTATATTTAGATGTCGTGTCTCCTTAGGCTTGACTTAACTGAGGCAATGTCTCAGACTTCTCCTTGTTTTTGATGTCCTTGACAGTCCTGAGGACTGGTCATGAATCCTGTAGGATGACACTTTATTGGGACCTACCTGATGTTTTCTCAGGATTAGGCTTACCGGGTTACGGGCTGAGGGAGGTATATCACAGAAGTAAAATGCCATTTATTTTATTTTATTTTATTTTTTGGCTGTGCCGCGTGGCTTGCGGGATCTTTGTTCCCCGACCAGGGATCAAACCCCGGGCCCCCTGCAGTGGAAGCGCAGAGTCCTAACCACTGGTCCGCCAAGGAATTCCCCTAAAATGCCGTTTTAATCATATCATATCAAGGGTATATATGATCAACGTGGTTTATGACTATTGATGTTGCCTTGATCGACCTGCTGAAGTACAGTTTATCAGGTTTCTTAACTGCAAAATTATTATCCCTGCTCCCTTTTCCATAATGTACTCTTTGAAAGGAAGTCTCTGTGCAGGGTCCATACAAAAGGGGCGGGGAGTTATACTCCCCTTCCTCCAGGGCAGAGCACCTACACTGATTATTTGGAATTCACCGTGAGAAATTTGTCTCTTCTCCCCCCACTTATTAATGTATTCAATCCTTTATTTATATCCGTATGGATTCATGACTACTTATTTTATACTTCAGGTTATAATCCAATACTACTTGATTTTCATGAGCAAATCTCTCCAGTTTGACCATTGGGAGCTCTTGCAGTTGGCTGCTAGAAAATACATTTAAACTTTCATGGGCATTACTAAATTAGATCCTAAGAGTTTGGGCAGTTTAGATTTCCATCCACCATAGATTGAAGTTTTTATTTTTTGTGGAGGTGAAATTCGCAGAACACACCATTGGCCATTTCAAAGTAGACAATTCAGTGGTACTTGGTATCTTTACAATATGTGGAGTCTCCACCTCTCTCGAGTTTCGAAATTTTTTCATCACCCCAGAAAAACACCCTGTACCCATTATGTAATCATCCCCAACTTTCTCCTACCTCCCATCCCCTGGTAACCACGAACCTGCTCTCTGTCTCCATGGACTTGCCCGTTCTGGATACATCATAAAAAAGGATTCATGGGCTTCCCTGGTGGCGCAGTGGTTGAGAGTCCTCCTGCCGATGCAGGGTACACGGGTTCGTACCCCGGTCTGGGAAGATCCCACATGCCGCGGAGCGGCTGGGCCCGTGAGCCATGGCTCACGGCCATGTTGGGCCTGCGCGTCCGGAGCCTGTGCTCCGCGGCGGGAGAGGCCACAACAGTGAGAGGCCCGCGTACAGTAAAAAAAAAAAAAAAAAAAAGGATTCATGCAATATGTGACTTTTGATGTCTGGCTTCTTTCAGTTAGCATAATGTTTTCAAGATTCCTCAAAGTTAATAGCATGTGACAGTTCTCTGTTTCTTTTATGGCTGAATAATATCCCACTGTGTGTGGGAGATACCACATTTTGGAGGTGGATTATTTTTAATTCTTTTTTTTTTTGTTTGGCTGAGTGCGCGGGCTTTCTCTAGTTGTGGAGAGCAGGGGCTACTCTTCGTTGCAGTGTGCGGGCTTCTCATTGCGGTGGCTTCTCTTGTTGAGGAGCACGGGCTCTAGGCGCGCGGGCTTCAGTAGTTGTGGCTCGCGGGCTTCAGTAGTTGTGGCTCACAGGCTCTAGAGCACAGGCTTAGTAGTTGTGGCGCACAGGCTTAGTTGCTCCGCGGCACGTGGGATCTTCCCGACCCAGGGCTCGAACCTGTGGCTCCTGCATTGGCAGGCGGATTCTTAACCACTGCACCACCACAGAAGTCCCCCACATTGTTTATCCATTCATCTGTTGATAGACGCTTGGGTTGTTTTGACCTTTTGGTTATTGTAAATAATACTGCTGTGAACACTGGCATACAAATACCCATTTGAGTTTTCCAATGCCTGAACATATCCTGGGATAAATCGCACTTGGTCATGGTGTACGATCTATTTAATGTACTGTTGGATTCAGTTTGTTGGTATTATTTACCCACCAGATCACGTCTGGCTGAGGGTTGACAGTTGCTCCAGAGGGCATTAACAGCTGCACATGCTGGGGGCCACAAAGACCCTGAAGGAGAAAATAGAAAAACACATGCATTCTTGAGGTAGGAGTTCTACGCATATTGGAGTTGTCCACAACAAATGCAGCTGAAATCCAGGTAGGCCAAGGAGATAAGAAGCAGGGCACTAAAAGG
Source organism: Stenella coeruleoalba (assembly GCF_951394435.1). Classification (NCBI taxonomy): domain Eukaryota; kingdom Metazoa; phylum Chordata; class Mammalia; order Artiodactyla; family Delphinidae; genus Stenella; species Stenella coeruleoalba. Next base: position 167,361,382 of record NC_137148.1, on the reverse strand, counting down.
TTACACTTATACATCTGAGTGCATAGATAAATGTAATAATTCCTTTCTCTGAAGCTGCCTGGTGTCCTGCCCCTCCTTATTATTTTTCCTCTGGTATTTTCCAACCTAGACTTAAAGGCAGCCCAAAACCCAGAACTGCACGCTGGATGTAGACAGAAAGGGCTCTTTAAAAAACCCTTTCTTACTGGTCTGATGAGCAGGGAAGGAAGGAGGACCTGTGGGTCGGAGAGAGTGGTGGTACATACACAGAACGGATCCAAATAGTACTGCAATAGCTTTGAAAACTGAAATGATATTGGAACAACTGCCTGGAGAAAGTGGGTTGCAACCTACAATCTGAACCTAACTGAGTTGACTGCCTGACAAAACATAAATATCAACATTCTCTGTAGGGTTTTAAACAAGACCTAGAGTATCATAATATAATAGTACAATATGTTGTATATAATGTCCAAAATGTCCAGGATACAATCCAAAATTATTCAACATGTGAAACAGTAGGAAATTTCCAACTACTCACAAAGGAAAAGAAAATCATCCTATGCCAACCCTAAAATCATGCAGATGTTGGAAGTATCAGACAAATACTTTAAAGCAGCAATTATATCTATGCCCAGGAAGTAAGAGCAAACACTCTTGAACTAATGGAAACAAAGTCTCAATAGAGAAATAAATATTTTTTTAAAGAACCACATGGAAATTTCGGAACTGAGAAATACAATAACCAAAATTAATAATTCACTGGATGGGCTAAATAGCAGAATGGAGATGGTAGAGAAAAGAATCAACGAACTTGAAAATAGAGCAATACAAATTATCCAGTATCAACGACAGAGCTGTGGGACAATATTAAAAGGTCTAACATTCCTGTCAGGAGAGTCCCAGAAAGAGAGGAGAAAGAAGTAAAATGCAGAAAAAAATATTTGAAGAAATAATAGCTGAAAACTCCCCCAAATGGCAAAAGACACAAGCCCACAGATTCAAGAAGCTCAGCAAATCCCAAGCACAACAAACTCAAAGAAACCCATGGCTGGACACATCATAATCAAACTGCTGAAAACTAAAAACAAAGAAAAACTCTTGAAAGCCGTCAGAGAGGGACAATCCATTGTGTCCAGAGAAACAATGATTTGAATGATGATGGATTTCTCATCAAAAAACATACAGGATGGAAGGCAGGGAAATAATATTTTTCAAGTGCTGAAAGAATTGTCAACCCCAAATTCTATTCCCCATGAAAATGAAGAAATGAAGGTGAAGTAAAGACATTCTCAAATGAAGGATAACTAAGAAAATTTGTTGCTAGCAAATCCTCTCTCTTAAAAGAAAAAATGGTTAATGGAAGTTCTTCAAATAGAAGGGAAATAATACCAGAAGGAAGGTCGGAACTTCAGGAACAAAGACCAACAGAAATGATACATCTCTGGTAATACACTACTTTCCTTCTCTTTAAAATGTTTGATGGTTGAAAGCAAAAATTAAAACATTGATGACGTTTTCCAGTGTATGTAGATGTAACACATGTGACAATTCCAACACAGAGAGGGGAGGAAAAAGGAGACTAAACAGTGGTTCTGCACTCCACTTGAAGTGCTAAAATATTAATTCTAAGTAGACTGTGAAAAGGTAAGTATGTAATACTGTAATCCATAGAGCCATCTCTAAAAAGGAGAGAGAGGTTGTGAAAAACTCAAGAGCTAAATTTAAATGGAATACTCAAAAATATTCAAATACAGGCATACCTTGTTTATGGTACTTCATCTTATCGCGTTTTGCAGATGTTGTGTTTTTTACCAGTTGAAGTTTTGTGGCAACCCTGTGTCGAACAATTCTATTGCCACCATTTTTTCAACAGCATTTGCTCACTTCATGTCTCTGTGTCACATTTTGGTAATTCTCATAATATTTCAAAGTTTTTCATTATTCGGGCTTTCCTGGTGGCGCAGTGGTTGAGAATCTGCCTGCCAATGCAGGGGACACGGGTTCGAGCCCTGGTCTGGGAAGATCCCACGTGCCGCAGAGCAACTAGGCCTGTGCGCCACAACTACTGAGCCTGCGCGTCTGGAGCCTGTGCTCCGCAACGAGAGGCCGCGACAGTGAGAGGCCCACGCACCGTGATGAAGAGTGGCCCCCGCTCGCCGCAACTAGAGAAAGCCCTCGCACAGAAATGAAGACCCAACACAGCCATCAATCAATCAATCAATCAATCAATAAAATTTTTACAAAAAGTTTTTCGTTATTATATTTATCATGGTGATCTGTGATCAGTGATCTTTGATATTACTACTGTAATTGTTTTCTGTTTGTTTAGTATTTTTTTAAATAAATTTAGTTTATTTTTTATTTATTTATTTTTGGCTGTGTTGGGTCTTCGTTGCTGTGTGCAGGCTCTCTCTAGTTGTGGTGAGCAGGGACCACTCGTTGTCGCGGTGCGCGGGCCTCTCACTGCGGTGGCCTCCCTTGTTGTGGAGCACGGGCTCTAGGCACCCGGGCCTCAGTAGCTGTAGCACGCAGGCCTCAGCAGCCGTGGCACGCAGGCTCCAGAGCACAGGCTCAGTAGCTGTGGCGCACGGGCCCAGCTGCTCTGCAGCATGTGGGATCTTTCCGGACCAGGGATCGAACCCACGCCCCCTGCATTGGCAGGTGGACTCCCAACCACTGTGCCACCAGGGAAGTCCCTGTATTTTTTTTAGAAGTTTTTTAATTTATTTATTTTTGGCTGTGTTGGGTCTTCGTTGCTGTGCGTGGGTTTTCTCTAGGTGCGGTGGGCAGGGGCTACTCTTCGTTGTGGTGTGTGGGCTTTTCATTGTGGTGGCTTCTCTTGTTGCAGAGCACGGGATTCAGTAGTTATAGTGCATGGGTTCAGTAGTTGTGGCTTGTGGGCTCTAGAGCGCAGGCTCGGTAGTTGTGGCGCACGGGCTTAAGTTGTTCCGTGGCATGTGGGATCTTCCCAGACCAGGGCTTGAACCTGTGTCCCCTGCATTGGCAGGCGGATTCTTAGCCACTGTGCCACCAGGGAAGCCCTAAGCATAGCTTTTATATGCACTGGGAAAGGAAAAAATGCATGTGACTCACTTTATTGTGATATTTGCTTTATTGCAGTGATCCTGAACCAAACCTGTAATATCTCCGAGGTATGCCTGTAATCCAAAAGAAGGCAGGAGAGAAAAAAAAATAGAGAAGAATAAAGAAACAAAGGAGACCAACAGAAATAAACAATAAAATGGTAGGGAATTCCCTGGAGGTCCAGTAGCTAGAACTCAGTACCTTCAATGCCAGGGCCTGGGTTCGATGTCTGGTTGGGGCACTAGGATCCTATATGCTGCTCAGCACAGCCAAAATAATAATAATAATAATGATAAAATGGTAGACCTAAATTCAACCAAATCAAACTTTGAGATGATGACAGTCCCAGCAAACATCATGATTGCCACCTTGTGAGAAACCTTGACGCAAAGGCACTTTGTTAAGTGATGCCCAGATTCCTGACCCAAGGAAACCACAAGATAATAGAGACTTGCTGTTTCAGCCATTAAATATGGGGACAACTTGTTACACAGCACTAGATAGCTAATACAGTGGCTACATTTGGAAAAGAGTGTGCCACCACCTGGGTCCTGTCCAACATCTCTGGGCTGTTTAAGACCTCTCGATGAACCTATCTCCCTCCTTACTCTCCTCAGAGACCTGATTTCACTGTCCTGCTCAAGCATGGCCAAGTTATATCGGTCACCCAATGGCCCATAATGAGTAGGTGAAGAAGGGAGGATTTGATCCCAGGACTGTCTCACTCCAGATCTTGAGTGCTTGGTCATGCATCTTGCTTCTCTAGATATGGTAGGAGACAAAAATGAGACATGTCTTAAGAATAATAACCAGTGGTCCAGTGGTGGGGACTCCACACTTTCACTGCTGAGGGCCTGGGTTCAATCCCTGGTCGGGGAACTAGAATCCCACAAGCCATGCGGCACGGCCGAAAAAAGAATGATAATCATAGTTTCCTTCTTGCTCTCCACACACCCGCCACTGTCTCCATTGTCTTGCAGCCACTAACAATAAACTTTCACATGACTCTCTCTGCCATTACAATGTCAGCTCCTTGCAGGAAAGGAATTTGTGTCTGTTTTCCTTGCTCCCAGAGCAATGCCAGGCGCTCAGCATTTATTGAATAGACGAGAACCAGTGTCTTCTCACTGCCTGGGCACCTCTAATAGGTCTGGGGTGGACACTGGAAAGTTGCCTTTCAATAAGTCCCCAGTGAGGCCCTGACACTCTGGAGAGTTTGAGAACTCCTAGTTCAGTTCTTCCCCGCTTCCCCACCCAACCTCGGGGCCAATAGATTCTCATGCCACACGTACCACCTCCTTCTGGAATACTGTCCACATGCTCCGTCCTCCCCCAACCTGGACATCTATAGGGAGCGTTATGATTGCTTATTTTTTACTGGTGCCCCTGAGGCATCCTTGAAGGCAGAGCAGGTATATTCTGTGTCTCATTCTCTCACTTAATCCTACAATAGGCATGAGTGCTATGATCCCATTTTACAGATGAGCCAACAAAGGGCTTAAGTGGGGTCAGCCATGGGCAGAGAGGTATCTTGGGACTCTGGTCTTGAGATGGGCTGGGACCTGGGACCCTTTGCTGCAGTGCTTAAATCTGGACAAACCTTGAGCAACAAAATACAAAGAAACTATATGGGACGAAAAATAACTGCGTGCGTGAGCAGTTCGGGAAAGTTATGGACAAAAAGATAGAAAAGACTAAAAAGACTCAACTGCCACTTCTGAAGAGCCTGGACCAAAAACAGGACATTGGGAGCAAAAGCAGGGGACTGAGCATGCCCCCTGCACACAACACCGCCAGAGCGGTGGGCAAAACACCTAAGCCACCCCTCCAGCTCGACCCCTGGACACACCCTCACCCTCACCCTCACTGCATATAAGAACAAGCTTCCCCCCTTCAGGGAGCGAGCAAGCAAGGGGACCTGTTGCTTGTTCTTGCTGCCCTGGCTGCTGCAGCTGGGGCCCCAATAAAGTCTTGCCTGAATTTTTTGTCTGGCCTCTAGTCCATTTCTATTGATTGGGGAAGGCCAAGACCACTGGTCGGTATCAGTCTGAACCTGCATCTTGTAACAAGAGTTGAAACAAACATTTATTGAGCACCTATTGCGTGAAGGCTCTGATCTAAGCACTTCACACACATGAATGCCTTTCTTCTCCCAGCAACTCTAGGAGATGAGGACTTTTCTTCCCTTTTCCTAAACGACAAAAGGAAGGCACCCAAAGGGTGCATATCTTCCTTGAGTACCTGGCAACAAAGTTTCTCTTTTGATTCTGAACTCTGTTTGGAAATCTGATGTTTTTAAGTTACTGTTTTTCTTCAAATATCACCATCGTGAAGTCAGATAGAAAAATAAGTAGCTCAAAGGAAAAAGATCTGGAAGAATATATTGGGTTAGCCAAAAAGTTCATTCGGGTTTTCCCGTAAGATGTTATGGAAAAACCTGAAGAAACTTTTTGGCCAATCCAATACATCAAATTTAATGAGACTTATCCTAGGAGCAAGGCAATGAGGAGTTACCATCCCTTCCTTTATTATTTTTCTTGTTGTTGTTGTTTTTAATCATACATGAAGATCTAGCAAACAGATTCCCCAAAAGGCAGGCATATGGGATAGAAAATGTGATGCCCCATCCAAATCCCCCCTCCCCCGCAAGGAACCAGAACTGTCCATGGTTTGCTTGCACACCCTGTGTCCTCTTTCCTGCAGTTTATGGTCACCTCTATGGCCACAGGCAAAACTATAACTTAAGGTTTTATTTTCCTATGTATATAAAGACTTCCTCTTTCTAAAACAAATATTTCTTAATGTTTAACTTTTTTTTTAAGAACAAGCACACTTAATTTTTGCAATCAGAACAAAAAAAAAAGGCAGAGTGTCCTGTGTTTTTAGAGGGGGCTATCCACAAATTTGAAATTTCAAAATGTGAAATACAAAGAAATGAAGTCACCTGGCCACCCCAGCTCCCAGAGCTAAGGGTACCTCATGAACTTTCCCGATACTTTCCCTGTGAACTTTCCAGAACGTGGGATCAATAATTAACTGTGGAAAAATAATAATAATAATAATTAACTGTGGGTATTTCTGCTGCCAGGAGCAGACACGGGGCCACCAGGCCCAGGGCTGGAGCAGAGAACTGTTTTCCCACAGTTAATGCCTTAGGAAAAGCAACAGAACCAAGGTGGTGTGGTCGTAAAAATAGCTACATGCTCCGTGGAGGGTTACTACGTTTTGCATCCTCTAAATCCCATCAGAATATAATGCAAGCCACATGTGTAATTTTAAATCTTCTACTCGTCACATTAAAAAGGCAAAACAAAACCAGTGAAATTAATTATAATAATTTTATTTAGCCCAATATATCCAAAATGCCATTTCAACATGAAATCAGTACAAAAAGTCAATGATGTGTTATTTCACATAAATCTTCAAAATCCAGCGTGCATTTGACGCTGACGGCACATCTGATTAGGACCTGCCACGTTTCAAGAGCTCAAATGCCACATGTGACCAGTGGCTACCCTTTCAGACAGCCCAGTTCTAAATGGTTTATCTATATTAACTTACGGAACCTTCACAATAACTCTATTCCCATTTCAGAGATGGGAAAATTGAGGCCCAGAAAGACAAAGAAATTGCTCAGAGAGCTAGGAATGGACTCTAACCCAGACTGTCTGGTTCCAACGTGTGCCCTCTTGACCTCTATACTTCTCATCATCAATTCCAGCCGGAAGGAGCATTGCGGTTAGCTGGCCTGGGTTCAAGTCCTGACTGTGCCACCTATAAGCCAGGTGCCTGCATGATTTGCTTAATTGCTCTGAAATGCAGTTTCTTCATCTGAAAAAGGGACACTGGCACCTAGCCAGAAGGCTGAGGGATGACTTGATAGCCTAAAGCCTGGAGGACACCCCACAGAGAGCCTGGCGCCCAGCTGGCCCCTGGGTACACTCAGGCTCTTTTAGCCGCTGCGATTTCTCCACTCACCAAATTCATTTGAGCAGAGTCTCAAACAAGCTACCCAACTTTTGCACATAATGCATTCTTGGAAACATGTTTGAATGTGACTTCGCAAAACTTGAACAATAGATTTCTGTGCTGTAAAGGACATTCCATTTACTAAGGACTGCACAGATTATGAAATCCCAAATTACTTCTCACCTCTTAGGTGTCATTGTCAAAGATAGATATCCAGGGTTTCGTACATGTTATTTTAAAACGTAATTGGATTTGTCTTATTGTGTATTTTCTTGGTTCTCATTACAAAAGTTATGGACGCTTGTTGCAAAAAAAAAAAAAAAAAACCCCAAAAATCTGATTGTTAGAGAAATATGCCATGTGGAAAGTAAAGGTGTTGTGGAGATCCACATGCAGAAATGCACACAAATGGTTTGTGTGTGTGCCCAGGGAGGGTCATCAGCGAGGCCCCAGCTGTCAAAGCATCAGAATACGAAAGTTGAAAGAGACAATTAAAATAGCACACAATCTTCTGAAATTTCATGGGCGCATGCACACACACAGGAATAATGAACTACGAGGATGAAAAAATTTTTTCTGTTATTAATAATAAAAAACAAATACTGATCAACCATGCTAGAGAAAAGATAAATTATCTTTGTATTCTCTCTATAGAAAACATTACAAATCATTGTCATATGAAGAGTCAATTAAAGAGTACATAGCCATAGGACTTCCCTGGCGGCGCAGTGGTTAAGAATCTGCCTGCCAATGCAGGGGACATGGGTTCAAGCCCTGGTCTGGGAAGATCCCACATGCCGCGGAGCAACTAAGTCCGTGTGCCACTACTACTGAGCCTGCGCTCTAGAGCCCATGAGCCACAACTACTGAAGCCCACGCACCTAGAGCCCGTGCTCCTCAACAAGAGAAGCCACCGCAATGAGAAGCCTGCGCACCGCAACGAAGAGTAGCCCCCACTCACCGCAACTAAAGAAATCCCACGCGCAGCAACAAAGACCCAACGCAGCCAAAAATAAAAAATATAAATAAATAAATGTATAAAAAAGAAGAGTACATATCCATAAAATGTGGGGGGAAAGTTTGGAGAGGCATGTCTGATAGCTAATTAATAAAAATATTTTGTTATTAAAAAAAATAGCACACAATGCTTTAGTAAGTGTTGCCGAGTTGCCCTCTCCAAAGGTTCTACCAAGGGATGCCCTTTCCAACCAACGGTTTGGAGATTTCCCATTTCCCAACATCTCCAATTCTGGGCATCCCCAAATTTCTTCATTTGGCTAAACTGAGGGGGGACTTCCCTGGCGGTCCAGTGGTTAAGACTCTTCGCTTCCACTGTAGGTGGCATGGGTTCTATCCCTAGTCAGGGAACTAAGACCCTGCATGCCACGCAGCATGGTCTAATTAATTAATTAAACTGAGGGGGAAATTGACTAGGTTGCAAAAAGTACACACATGCTCCAATCAGGTCCACTTCCTCCACAATTAAACCTATGGTCACCCAGCATATGCCTCAAAAGGTTCAACTAAAGATCAAGATTTGCTGCTTTGGGCATGAGCTTCCCCTCCCTCCACTCTCCCCCCTGCTCACTAAGCCAGAGCCATGGTGGCCTATAGATTTCTGCAATAGACCCTGCCCCATCCCACCTCAGGGCCTTTGCACTTGCTGCTCTTTCTGCCCTGCACCTCTTCACCTAGTTAGTTCCTACTCATCCTTTGGAGGGCCCCCCTTGAGCAGGTTCTTGAACCTGTCTTCCCTTTTGTAATAATATTATCCCCCTTATAGGATTGCTATGAGGATCAAATGAGATACATAGTTCAAAACACTTGACACAGTGTTTCAGAAAGTGTTAAGATTTCAGTTCATTGGGACTTCTCTGGAGGTCCAGTGGTTAGGACTCAGAGCTTTCCTGCCGTGACCCACAGTTCAATCTCTGGTCAGGGAACTAAGATCCTGCAAGCCACGTGGAGCGGTCAAAAAAAAAAATTCAGTTCAAGAGGCACCTCCTCCATGAAGCCCTCCCTGACCACCCTACCCAGTTCAGGGTCCCATGTGTTGTCCTTTCTCATGGATCTCTCAATTTCTCTTTTTTGGTACATATCATAAATATAATTAAATAACTACTTGTGATATCATGTGCTTCATGTTTCTCTTTCCCATTAAGACCATGACTCCAGAAGGGCAGAAATGGTGCCAGACACCATGCCTGCCAGATGGGAGGCACCTGATGCATGTCTGTCAAATTAATGAATGGATGGATCAAATGGGCTCCATCTTTGACTCAATTATACTAAAGTGTCAGAGGCTACATTTCTTATCACTGTTATCAGCACATCCATTTTCTCCCTTTCCACACCTTTTTATAAAGACAAAGGATAAAATGCAGAAATGTTCACACCACTCACTACAACCAAGCTACATCTGGCCCGACGGACCAAGATGGCCACAAAGCTCAAACAGAACTGTTGGTGGGTAGGTAGCGCCCCCATGTGTTCCCTGGGAATCTGTTTTTCTGATCGTCTACAAATGCCAAAATTGAATACTCAGGTTGTATCTTTATTTGTCCTTCTGAATTGACTCTCACCCTTCTCCCCCTGCCCTGTGCCCTGACAGGCTAACTGCACGACTGGCTCCCTTACCTTCCTTGCCTGCTGGTGCAGCCAGTGAGAGGCTCCAGCAGGAGATGGGAGGGGAGGAGGGGAGAGAGGGCAGGGTCTTTATTCCCCTCTCCCTAAACATGGTCTGGATCTAGTGACTCAATTTTAACGCACAGGATGTGGCGGCAGAAGTGATGCTACGTGACTTTCAAGGTGAGGTCTTGGAAATATATAATTTCCACCTGGCTTTCCTTCTCTTGGGTTGCTTGCTCTGTGGAGGCCAGCTGCCAGGTTGGGAGTATCAAGCACAAACAGCCCAAGTAGGGAGGAATTGAGGCATCCCTCCAACAATCAGCACCCACCTGCCAGTCATGTGCGTGAGCCACCACGGAAGCAAGATCCTCCAGCCCCAGTCAAACTTTCAGATGGCTGCAGCCCCAGTCAACATCTTGACTACGACCTTATGGAAACCCTGAGCCAGAAAGCTCAGTAAAGCCATTGCTGGATTCCTGACCCACAAAAACCGTAGGAACTGATACGTGTTTATTGTTTTAAGCCATAACATTTGGGGATTATTTGTTATGCAGCAACAGAGAACTACAACACCTGGTAACAAGAGTCCCAGGCTCCCACCTCTACCTGGAACTCTCTTCTCCCACATCCTTCAGGTCTCCACTCAGATGTTACTTCCTGCAGGCTTCCCTAAACTCCCTTTACCCATCCCCCTGCCCCAGTTCATTTTTCATCCTGGCATGTATTCTCTCCTATCCTATTACATATTTGTTTCTTGTCTGTCTCCCCCACTAGAATGCTAGCTTTATGTGGGCAGGGATCTTTGTTTTCTTTGATGCTGCGTCCACAGTGGAACAGTGCCTGGCACAGAGTAAGCTCTCACTGTGGTGGCCATTAGGATGAGAATCTAGCAGACCTGAGTTGTGTGGGGGCTGGATCAGACTCCCACCTGTTTCCTGCCTGCTCTGTGCCCACCCTGACCAAGGGGTGGGACATAGCTGTGACCTCCCCCTCCACTGGGTAAGTAGTAATTGGCAACTATACTGGGAGAGCCCCTCCATGTCTCCCCACTTCCCTCAGGATAAAATCCCAGGTCCTCTGTGCTGCCTATACCACCCCCCCTTCCCTGCCCGAAATCCCACCACTCAGCACAAAGAACCATGAACTGTTTACATGCACCCCAGGGAGGGCTGCATAGACCCCACAAACAAAACTTTGGGGTTCAAGTAGAAAACATTAGAACATTTTTTTAATCTTTTTTGTTAAGTTTGCTAAGGAATATCATCATGTAATAAATACATTATTATAAAGTGATCTACAGAATCTCTCAGTATAACTGTATTTGTATATAATTTATAAACAAATATCCCTCTGGGGGTTGAGCTTCAACATTTTTACTGATAGAGGTGCATGTTGAAAAAGTTTTAGGAGTCATTTATCCTAATGCAATTTTGCCACCCCCAGAGGACATCTGGCAACGTCTGGAGACATTTTCAGCTGTCATGACTGGGGCAGGGGTGCCGCTGGCATCTAGCGGGTTGAGGCCAGGGATGCTGCTAAACATTCTACGATGCACACAGCAGGCCCCCACCACAGAGAACCATCCAGCCCCAAATGCCGATGTTGCTGAGGTTGAGAAGCCCTGGCCTAACGCGCTAGACTCTTGATTCTGGGGGTTTGCACGGCTAGCTGCTTCCTTCCCCCACTCCATTCTTCACCTGCTGAGCCGTCACACTTCCAGGACTCCTCCAAGAAGACATTTCTGATGCGGCAAGGCTGGGACAGAGCCCCTCCCCCGCTTGCTGGGTTAAAATTGTCCTGGCCCCCCGGGGTTCTCAACCTTACGTTTTACAGTGCAGATCCCCTGGAACCCCTAGACAGCCCGATTCTGCAGAACGGCTAGGGACCAGGAATCAGTATTTTTAGCAAGCACCTCCTCCTTCCCGCCAACTGCCTGCCCCTTCATATTTTGCACATAGTAGGTGGCCCAGGGACTAGCTGAATGTCTACAGCATGCCAGGAGCTACTAAGTGCTCTACCCGGGGACTCGAATCCTGGCACACGCACGCGCGCGGGCACACACACACACACACACACACACACACACACTCCAGGATGTAGCCACTATCATCATCCCCATCTTACAGAGGAGTAAACTGAGGTTCAGAGAGGGGACGTGGCGAGGTAAGAGGCTCAAAGTGAGAAAGGGGTCCAGGTCCTAATTAGCGCCTGATTCCTGGGGGAGAGGAGGGGACGGGAGGGGAGGGGACAGAGCGATGGACTGGGGGAGCACGAGCTAGCGGGGACCGGGAGACACACCGCGGCCTTCAGATGCGGCCCCGCCCCCACGAGGGACGTGAAGACGCGGACCCCGCGCAGCGTGGGGACATGTGACCGACTGCAGAGGCCGCGCCGCCTCCCCCGCCCGAGGTCTGCGCGCTCCGCCGCAGGGTGCAGATCGGGGGCGCCCGCCTGGGTTTGGGGCGCAAGAGCAGAGGTGGAGCCAGGGCGGAGCCAGCGCGCCCCGTCCCCCCTCTTTCCAATCGAAAGCGAAACGGAGGGCTGGAAAGGAAGGGCGGAGCCGGTCTGGAGGCCCCGCCCCCTGCCCTGAGAGGCAGCTGGACAGACGGGCGCACCCAGGTAGGGGGACGCTGAGCGCCCAGTGCGGACCCTCGCGGAGACCTGCGCCGCCACCATGTCTCAGGAAGGTGTGGAGGTAGGAGAAGGCTACAACTGGGCCGGGGGCCCGCGAGAGATGCTGGGGAGGAGCCGGGGGACGCGGAGGGGGCTTCGCAGTTCCTGGGGACTCCATCCGAAACCTAGACCTTCCCCCAGGCTGGCACTCGTCTCCCTCAGAAAGGAGAGTGACCGCCACATGCCCCAGAGCGAAATGCGGCCTCCTCGAGGAAAAGCGGGGGCTGCTGGGTCAAGGGTCAGAGGCCAGGGGTTACCTGGCCGGCCTCCTCCCTTAGCGTGGGACGTTCGCCTTAGTCCGCTCCCTCCCCCAGTGCCCTGTGGGGACTTTGGCTTTTTCCAGGAAATGCAGTAGAGGGATTGGGGGGGTGGGGTGCGGAGGCTAAAACCAAGGGTCAAGTTCAGGCCGTGAAAAGAGGATGCCTAGGGATGGGGGAGGGGCAATCGCGCCTCTCCTTCCTCCATCTGAGCCCCTGTCTCCCCACCCCAGCTGGAGAAGAGCGTCCGGCGCCTCCGGGAGAAGTTTCATGGGAAGGTATCCTCCAAGAAGGCGGGGACTCTGATGAGGAAGTTTGGCAGCGACCATACCGGAGTGGGGCGCTCCATCGTGTACGGTGAGCAGGCGGGGGTCCTGCCTGCAGGGGGTTCCGCTGGGGAGCGGGGAGGGGGTGTGGTCTCTGCTGAGGGTAAGAAGAGGCGATGAGATCATCTCTTTGGGGGGTGGTCGGTATCGGGTTCGGGGCCCAGAAACTCCCACAAGATCTTTCAAAGGCCTTTCACTTACACTTACTCTCCCCACCAGGGGTAAAGCAGAAAGATGGACAGGAACTGAGTAATGACCTGGATGCCCAGGTAAACGGCGCCCTCCCCTCAAAGGATGTGGTAAGGGGAGGGAGAACAGAAGGGTCAGGCTCATCCACGGTGAGCCCCCTCTGTGCCTTGTCAGTCCACAACTCATGGTCTAGCCTCATTCACTTATGCACCTCTCAGTCGTGTATCTGGCCAGGGAGCCTGCAAACAGTAGATGCTCATTACATGCTGACTGTATTAAATGGAAGACAGAGACAAGAAACTAAGTAGTGAAACGAATCACGATTGTCATTATAGAGGAGCCAAAGAGATCAGGGAAAGCTTCCTGGAGGAGGTGGTACCAAGTTCTTCAAGACTAAGGAGGAGTGACCTCTGGGAAGGGGAGGGGTTGGAGAGGGTCTTCCTGGAAGAGGGGTGGCATGACAAAAGGAACATACAGACAGGCTGGGATGAGCAGGAGATCAGAGAGGAGAGAGGGGCAGGGGAACCCATGTGAATGAATGAATGAATGAATGAAAGGCTTTGCATGGCCACTTTGCCCCTTAGATGGCTTTGGTGGCTGGCGTACCGGTTGGCCTGCCTGAAAGACCCAGCACAGAGTTGTTAAAGAGTATAATAAAGTACGTATTATACCCTTAACATTTATATATTTACAGTTATACATATAATGAGTATGATAAAAATAGCCAAGAGTATCATTGATTGAGCACTTCCCCTGCGGCAGGACTCCAGGAATATTACCTGTTGACTTATTTCATTGCCACAGGTCCTGTGAGACAGGTCCTATTACTTATCACGTTCATTTTACAGATGAGAAAATTGAGACACAGGGTGATGACGTCACTCACCAGGTTCATGCTGAATGCAGGTGGCAGCTGGGATTTGAACCCAGGCCACCAAGAGTCAGAACCTGGGCTCTTAGATGTCCCTCATTAGGAGGAGTGGCTTGGCCACACCCCCACAGCTGGAAGTGATGAAGCCAGGGTTTCAACCTGCATCTATCTGAATCCAGAGCTCAAGCACTTAACCTAAAGCAGCATGGCCTCAAAGAGGTGACCTGTCACAATGCCAGCAAGTGTGTGGCATTCATTGGCAGGAAGGGAGCATGGGGTCCAGCCTGTTCCGCCATGCTCACTCAGGGTAATCTCAGGCAAGCCCTCTCCCGGCTCTGGGCCTCAGTATCCCCGTCTGAGCAATGGGGATGACAGGTGTGCCCACCTCCCAGGGTTGCTATAAGGACAACTGAGGTCACACATCCTGCCCTCAGGAAGTGTATGCTGCTCAATCAAGTCCTCCTGAGTTAGGGACACTCTACTCTTATATGGGGCCAGAACCCTGCCTCCCCGTGCAGAAGCCCCGCCCCCAGAAAAGAGGCGTGAACCGCATCTCCAGTTTCTGCCCCTGGTGTTTCCACCCAGGACCCCCCAGAGGACATGAAGCAGGACCGGGACATCCAGGTGAGTCCAGGGTGTGGGACAGGGAGGTAAGCAGGGAGGACATCCATGGGGGTGTTCATAGGTGAGGAGGAGGGACATTGTAGGGGCAGGAAGGGGAGAAGAGGGCTGACCACCGTCTCCATTCTGCAGGCGGTGGCGACCTCGCTCCTGCCACTAACAGAAGCCAACCTACGCATGTTCCAACGTGCCCAGGAAGATCTCATCCCTGCCGTGGACCGGCAGTTCGCCTGCTCCTCCTGTGACCATGTCTGGTGGCGCCGCGTGCCCCAGCGGAAGGAGGTGATAACCCAACCTCTGACCTTGGTTCTGTCCCGGCTCCACTCCAAAGCCCCACTCTCAGTGTCCAAACCTCTGACCCAAGAACATCAGCCTCTGAGAGCCCAACCCCGGACCTGCAACCTCAGAGATCAACCCCAATCTCAGACCCTAACCCCAACCCACTGAGCTGGACTTTTCAACTTGACATTCAACTTGAGAAGCTCAACTCTTATCCCAGAGCCTGACCTCTGACTACACAGTTTGACAGCTACCACAGAAATCAAACCTGACCCCCAAACCACAACCCCAAATCTGGCTTCTGAACCCCCTGACCAGTGGTATGCTTCTGGTAAATGCCTAATAACCGGCTCTCGTGGGGCGGAGGCACCCCCAGATTTACAGTGTTTGCCAATTTCCATAGTGTAAATCTCGATCTGGCTAACATCAGGCTATCACTGCTCACCTCAGACAGCAAGCCTGCCCCTCTCTCCGCACCCCCAGGTGTCCAGATGCAGGAAATGCCGGAAGCGCTACGAGCCGGTGCCCAGTGATAAGATGTGGGGTGTGGCTGAGTTCCACTGCCCGAGATGTCGGCACAACTTCCGGTGAGGGCACAACTTCCGGTGAGGGCGCTGACCCCACCCCCACCTCCCATCCTCGGCCCTGCCCCACCCCAGCCCTGCCCCTCCCTGCCCTGGCCCCACCCTGGCCCAGCTGGCCCTTGGACCCTCACGGCCCTGCCCGCCCCCAGGGGCTGGGCACAGATGGGGTCCCGGTCCCCCTGCTACGGGTGCGGCTTCCCCGTGGATCTGACACGGATCCTCCCTCCACGCTGGGACCGGGACACAGATCGCCGCAGCACCCACACCCACTCCTGCTCGGCTGAGGACTGCTACAATCGGCGAGGTGAGGGCCTGGCGCGTCCCCATGGCCTACCCCCCCATTCCGGGCATACACCTCTGAGCCTTTAAGAACCAAGGTCTCTACCTGCTTCTTCCGCATACCTCCTAAGGCCTCCGTCCTGGAGACCTTTTCATCTCCCACTGCAATGGCCCCTCCTTCCACATCTTCCACGGGCCTCCAGCCTTCTTACCTCCAGGTCACTCAGGACCCCTGCCCCTCCTAACACCCACCTCCCATGGCGTCATCCACCTTCCATGTCTCCTCACATAAAGTTCTGTGGTTTCACTCTGGTGGCCCACACCCCAGTGTCCTGTGGACTCTGTCCCTGTGGTCTCTGTGTTCTTGGCTCCTGTTGTGTCCTCTGTAGTCTCAGGTGACGCCCATGTCCCTGGGTCTCCTGTGGCTTCAACACCTGTGACTTTCACCTCTCAATTTCCTGTAGCTCTGGCCCCAGAGCCTGTAGCCTCAGCCCCTCCCCTTCCCAGAGCTCCCCATGGCCTCAAGCCCCACGACCTCAGAACCTCTCCCTCCCCAGAGCCCCACGTGCCTGGGACGTCCTGCGCACACCCCAAGAGTCGGAAGCAGAACCACCTGCCCAAAGTCCTGCACCCCAGCAACCTCCACATCAGCAGTGGCTCCACTGTGGCCACCTGCCTGAGCCAGGGGGGCCTCCTGGAAGACCTGGACAACCTCATTCTGGAGGACCTGAAGGAGGAGGACGAGGGCGGGCACGGGGAGTGACCCCTGCCAGGTGCAGATGCAAACCAGACACGGTCTGTGCATATTTTGTGTTGTTATAAAATACGAGCTCAAATGGAGATCTAAATGCCCTTGGGGAGCCGTCTGGGTCCAAGATGCTGGCAGGGGGATTCCTGGGTGCTGTTTTCAGGGTCCTGGGGAGCAGATCCACAACGAGAAGAGGTCTGTGGGACGCGGCCCACACTGAGTCACAAAGGAGGTGTGGCCAGGACAACTTGGGCTCCTGCGGACACACATCCCCTGTGACCTGGGGGACAGATGAACAGATGGTCACAGCCTCAGGGGCCTGATCAGCATGGCAACCTTCTTGAGAGAGTAAGCCCCACCACGAAACTCGGCCCAGTAAACGCCGTCCTGGTAACGGCTACGGTAGTGGCCACCACGATGCCACACACCATTGAGGTTGGAGTGGGCACAGGCATGGTACCACCAGCCTCCCCGCTGGTACAGGGCGCAGTTACCTGAGGGAAGAGAGAATCCATGTCTTCTCACCAGAATAAAAGCCTCTACCAGCACCTCATTAGTACAAGGCTTTTGCCAGGCATCCTCTGTCCCCATACCTTCTTCAGAGTAATAGCCTTAATTCCTTCCTTATCCCCTTACCAAAGTACAAGTCACATTTTCTCCACCCTTTCTGCAAACTAGGAGCTTTACCTCTCATTCCTTTATCAGGGAAAACAACCTTCTCTACTTCCTTTCTAGAATAAGAGTCCTAGCTCTCATACCTCCCCCTATTCCCCCCACCCCCCCACCACCTTTCACAAAGGCAGGAATCCTGACTCTTACTGCCTAATCAGAGAAGGAATCTGGACTCTGCACCCCCTCACCAGAATAAGAGTCCTGTCCTCCACTCTCCTGTTTATCCTGACCCTTACCAGAGGAAAGTCTTACCCCACCCCCTTTCATTTCCTCACTAACAGTCTCCTACTCCCTCCCCACCACCACCACCAGAATGAGAGCTCTTTACCAGAATAGGAGTCTCGGTCCCTATCCACGGTGCTGAAAGGCTTGTCATTGTGCCAGGATAGAGAGTCTCCAGCATCTCCGTGGTAATGGCCAAGCCGTAGGCGGTAGTGGTCACTCTCAGGCTCCAGGGAAAAACCATCATAGTGGGCACGTGCCCCGCGGCCTCCCCAGTCCTCGAGGAGCACCAGTAGCTCATGGTCCCCATGGCTGGTCAGCTGATGCACAGGTTCAAGGCCCAGCCAGTATTCCCCATCAGGCTGCCCAAAGCCCACCTGGCAGGGCAGGAAAGTCAGGGAGTCAGCAGCAGGTCTCCTTCCCCTGCCCAGCCTTGCCCCACCCACCTGTGCCCACCTTGTAGTGCTGCCAGGTAGTGAAGAAGTTGACGGAGCCATCTTGCCGCCTCTGGATCACAGTCCAGCCTCCACCTTCCAGCTGTTGCTCACACCATGCTGACAACACATGCCGGCCCACTCGTAGCTCATACACTCCGCTCTGTCCATGGCCTGCCTGGCGGGCCTCTGCACAATCCCGCCATGGGCCTGCGGGCACAGGGATATGGGACAGGCACAACCTGGACCAGTCAACCCTTTACTGGAGTAAGAGTCCTGATTCTCACTGGTCCCCTTACCAGAACAGTCGAATTGCCTCTCCTATTCCCTCTCCAGAATAAGAGCCCCAATACCCCTTTTCTTACCTAAATAAGACTCTAAGTCATTCTTCTCTCACTAAAGCAAATGTGGAGCCTGGGATTCTTAAATTCTCCTTCTATGGTCTCCTCATCAGAATAGAGGTCTTGAACATGGCCCTCTGAATTCCCTCAAATTCTCACCAAAGTAGCAGTCCTGAATCCCCTGCCCTCTTGTCAAAGTAAGAGTACCTCTCTTATTTTCACACCATAGTAAGAATTTTGGTGTTTATCAAAGTAAGAGCCATATCTCCCTGTTCCATTATCAGGATAAAAGCAGCATTTCCTCCAGGCCCCCCAGCATGAGAGGAATCTGGCATTAAAGTCCTGACTCATATTTCCCTCTATTCATGCTGCACTGGGAATCTCCTGGCTCCTCACACCCTCAACAGCCCTGCCCTTGTCTTACCTGCTGGCTTGGTAGGGACAGCAGGGTGCCCTGAGGGCACAGGAGAGGCCAAGGGCCCCTGCTGTCTCAGGGTCTGGTCTCTCTGGGATTCTGGGGCTGAGTTCATCCTCCTGCTGGTGTCATTGGTGCCACCTACCAGACTGACTGGAACCACAGGCACCAGGGGCGGTGGCAGGACCTGGGGTAACCAAGAGAGTTAGATGTGATTGCACTAACCCTTAGCCCAGGACGCTCTGGGCTCGTAAATCTCCTAGCACCCAGATGGGAAGATCAAGCAGGGGCGTGTATTGATCTTCCCAAGCCTAACTCTAGTAGTCAAGAAGAGACAGAGCTGGGCTTAAACTCCTGCTCTGGTGTTAATAGCTTAACCGATCTGTGCCTCCAAACTTTTCTGTGAAGTAGGGATAATATGAGTACATCCAATATTACTAACTTACTGAATCCTCCCAACCACCCTGTAAGTTAGGTACTGTCACAAAGCAACAATTGCTTATTCAAAACCTAAGGTGAGACATAATCCAGAATTTAGAATAATATAGCAGGAGTTAGAAACAGTAATGCAGGGTCTACCTCTATATTACCTAACACCCCCAACGAGGTCTTTGGTCTTTATCACATATTAATAATATGCTTGATTATAGGATCCTATGAGTATTCATATTAGGTAGATAAGTAAAGACTTCAAGTAGCTACCAGTTGCGTTTTGACCCAAATGAGTTACTGGGGAAGAGGTAGGGGTCCGTTTTTGGAGCTTTTTGTATTTCGGAACTGAGAATCATGGGGTTGGGACTTCCCTGGCGGTCCAGTGGTTAAGATTCGGTGCTTCCACTGCAGGGGGCACGGGTTCGATCCCTGGTCGGGGAACGAAAATCCCGCATGCTCCGCAGCGCGGCCAAAAAAAAAAAAAAAAAGGGCATGGGGTTTCAGGGGGCCCATCTACTGAAGATGCTCACAAGAAGTGGCTGCTATTTGGGGAGGGAGATAGTTTCAGAGTTACCTGCTGCTGCCCGCCCGCACTCCCCGGGCACAGGCGTTCCAGGCGGGAGATGAGGCCACTCTGCTGGCTGACCAGCTGTGCCAGCTCGCGGAACTTGACGTCCAGCTGGTGGAAGCGGGCGGCGGCGCGCTGCGCCTCGGCCGAGGCGTTCAGCACACGCTCCCCAAGCAGCGCCAGCGCGGCGGCAGGCTCCGCCCCCAGGCCTAGCCCCGCCCCCGGTCCCGCCTCGTGCTGCAGCTGCGCGCGCAGCTGGCCCAGGCGCGAGCTCAGGCCACGGCTCTCCTTGCGCAGCGCACGCACCTCGCCGGCTACAGCGCCGTCGGCCGTCGCCAGCCGCTGAAGTTCGCGCAGCAGCTCCTCGTGGCGGCCCACTCGCACGCGCAGTGCCGCCACGTCGCTGGCGTTCACGGCCTCTGGAGTTGGGCGCGGAGCCGCCGGCCCGCTCCAGCACACGGCGCCTGTGAACTTCTGCGGGGGCAGCACGAAGGTGTAGGTGCAGCGCGGAGCGGCTGCGCGCGCCCACCAAGCGTCCAGCAAGAGCAGCAGCTGCATCGTGAGCAGCCGGGGTGCCGACATGGCGGACCTGCAGGCAGAGGATGAACGGGAAGGAGGGGGCCCCGGAACGCAGGCTCGACCCCCGACTCTCAAGCTGGGCCATACCTATGTGGTCCCACGCGGGAATGCACAGGTGTACACCTGCGTAGATCAGGGTCCACACACGCCCGCCTCCATCCCTTTCCCTGTCCCGAGGCTGGAGATACGCCAATAGAATCCAGCTCTGGCCTCCCCACTGAGTTCCAGGCTCCCTGCGGGTCAGTGTGTCTCGTCCATTCATTCAGCAAGCATTCTCTGAGTGCTAACTGTGTGCTGGCCTGAGTTCTACGCGCTGGGAATACAGTTGGGAACAAAACACAAAAATCCCTGCCCTGGTGAGCAAGGACCAAATAAACTTAGAATTAATTGAGTGTATTAGACAGCCCTAGGTACTAAAGATAAAAGGTACTTTTAGTAAAAGACAGAGGGGAATTCCCTGGGTGTCCAGTGGTTAAGACTCCCGGCTTCCATTGCAAGGGGCCGGGGTTCGATCCCTAGTCTGGGAACTAAGATCCCACAACCTGCACGGCGCGGCCAAAGAAACAAACAACTACCAAAAAAAAAAAAAAACAGTAAAAGACAGAGATATGGGGATATGTGCAGGGGCAATTTGAGAGGAGGGAAGACCTGGAAGAGGTGACAGTTTGAACAAAGACCTGAAAGAGGTGAGGGAGGAAACCATGGGGGTATCTGGGAGAAAAGACGTCCCTGGCAGGGGGAATAGAAAGTGCAAAGGCCCTGAGGTTGGACCATGCCTGATGTATTAAAGGAACCTGGAGGAAACTGGAGCAGAAGCCATGGGGAAACAGGTGGCGGGGGGGGGGGGGCGGGTGAGGGGAGATGAAGAGAAAGTCTCACTAACTCAGTCTAGTAGCGGACACCCTATTTCCCATGTTCTCAGACCAAAACTCCAGAGTCATTCATGTCTCTTCATGGCAGATGGAAACCATCAGCCAGGCCTATCAGCTCTTGTGTTTAGACCCTGACTTCCTCCACATTCCCCCCTAGTCTCACTCCCTCCCATGATCCCAGCTCAAGACACCATCTGGATTTCCTTAGAGCAGCTGCCTGCCAGGTCTCCAGGCTTCCATCCTCAATCTCTGCTCTGTTTCTCCCACAGTGGCCAGAGGATACCCGTGAACACCCAAGACAGGTCACGTCCCTCCTCCTCTGCTCAGGACCTCTGTGGCTTCCTCCTCACTCTGAGGAAAAGCCCAAGTCCTCCCTGCAGCCCACAAGGCCCTGCATGCTCTGCCCAGGCCCCTCCCTGACCTCCCCTCCACCCATTCATCCTCCCACCCACCGCGCTCACTCTGCTTCAGGCACCCTGGCCTGGCTGTTCCTCAAACACACAAGGGACCCTCGAGCCTCAGAGCCTTTGCACTTGCTGTTTCCGCAGCCTGGAATATTCTTCCCTGAATTTATCACAGCTCCCTGTCTCTCCTTATTCAGGTCTCAGCTCAGCTGTCTCCTCCTCAGAAGCCCTCTTTGAGGGACTTCCCTGGTGGCACAGTGGTTAAGAATCCGCCTGCCAATGCAGCGGACACGGGTTCAATCTCTGGTCCGGGAAGATCCCACATGCCTCAGAGCAACGAAGCCCGTGTGCCACAGCTACTGAGCCTGCGCTCTAGAGCCCGTGAGCCACAACTACCGAGCCCGTGTGCCACAACTACTGAAGCCCATGCGCCTGGAGCCCGTGCTCTGCAACAAAAGAAGCCACCGCAATGAGAAACCCGCGCACCGCAACGAAGAGTAGCCCCCGCTCGCCGCAACTAGATAAAGCCCACATGCAGCAAAGACGACCCAACAGCCAAAAATAAATTTAAAAAAAAAGAAGCCCTCTTTGACTACCCCGTTTAGAGTCGCCCCTGCTTGGGCACGCCCTAGCACAGTCCGTCCATTTCATTTTAGCATTTATCACTCTGCAATTGCCTTGTTTGTTTGCCATTGTTTATGATCTGAATTCCTCCACCAAAACATAAGCTCCCAGAGGCTGAGCCTGGCTTTTGTTCACTGCTCTGTCCGCAGCGCCTAAAACAGTGCCAGGCATCACACACACCCCGCAACACCCACACGCCCCGGATCTGCCCACATGCCCCGCCCCCGCCAGGTGTTCCCTGGCTCCCACAGGTGAGCTGTATACTTGTGGCCACCAACCCGCGGCCCTGCAGGATCCACACGCTGGCCTCCATTGTCTTCATTCCTGGGGTTCACACACTTGCAGGCTGTCTGATGGGGAATCACATCCCTCCCATGTGCACATGCCAACATTAAGAAAATGTTCCACATGTCCACATGCTGGCCCTGTCCGCGCCACGATCCACCATATTCCAAACCCACACATCCTGGTGGCCACACAGGCGCATGTCCTGCAGGCTTCATTGTCACACACATTGCCTTGTTCACACACTCTACAAGCATTCCTTGAGCACCTGTTGTGTGTCAGGAGCTGTTCCAGGAGATGGGGACACAGCTGTGACCAACACAGACAAAACCCCTGCCCTTGTGGAGCAGGTTGGGAAAACAGATGGTGGGTAGGCCAGAGGTAAGTGCTTCGTAGAAAAACAGGGAAGGGGGTGGGAGACCTGGGCTGGGGGTGCATTTTAAATAGAGGAGTCAGACATTACTGAGAAGATGACACTTGAGTGAAGACCTGAAGGAAGAGAGAGAAAGGGAAGAGCATTCAGGCAGAGGGAACAGCGAGTGCAAAGGCCCTGAGGTTGAACCTTACTTGATATTCCCAAGAAATAGCAGGGAAGCCTGTAAGGCTGCAACAGAATTAGTGAGGCGGAGAGCAGGAGGAAGTGATGGGGGCAAAGTGTGCAGGGCCTTGTGAACCTTGAGGAGGATTTGGGGTTTTACTCTGAGTCATGTGGGAATCTTGGAGGGCTCTGTGCTGGAGAAAGGCATATTCACTACTGTACTCACACCCCAAGCACTAGCTACCAAGGGCAGAGCAGGGACCTCTCATTGCCGCCCCCCGCCCAAAGACATCAGGCCCTCCCCAACAGGGATGGACCAAACCCGTTTGAACTAGTGTGTGTGTAACATCCGCTGCCTTCCAGGATCTCAGCCTGGAGCAAAGAGGAGGTCTGGGGAGTCCCCCAGCCAAGCCAAGACCCAGGTTTCCCAACAGACAGATTCAGCCTCCACCTGCCCTCCCACCCTCCTGCGCTCTCACCTCTCACGACCAAGACCCTGAGTTCAGCAAGGCCCGCAGCAGACACAAGAAGTCCGAGGAGGAGCTGAGAGTCCAGCAGGGCCTCTGAACTGGAGAAGGGGAGAGGCTGGTGGGAGAGCAGGAGGGAGGAGGCTTGGTAACTACCCAGAGCCTGGGACTAGAGTGGTGATGCTGAGCCCAGGAGCTCCAAACTGTAAATATTTAGCATTTCCCATGTGAGAACTGAGGCAGAATTGCCAGACCCTCCTGCCCAGGCCACCAGAGCCTGATAACACAGTTCAGCGCCCTGGACGTTCCCCCCACAGCACAGCACAGAGCGTGGGAGGCTGCAGGCCCAGGGAGGCTGCATGGATCCCAGCCTCAGACATAGACAGGCAGACACACACACACACACACACACACACACACACACACACACACCCCACAGACAACAACAGTAGCGAATATCAGCGGCACCTGCAGCCTGTCAGGCATGACTCTAAACTCTACATTTTGTATCTCATTTAATCCTAGCAACCAGAGCTGGTTTCTGTATGTAGCCACATTTTACAGCAGAGAACGGAGCCTCAGAGAGGGTGAGCAACTTGCCTGTGGTCACACAGCCAAAGAAAGGATCGGCAATGGTATTCGGCCCAGGTAACATGGCTCCAGAACTCACACACATATACCACAACAGTCACACACACACCTCTGTGTGTGCACATAACAGTAGAGCACAAAGACACACACGGATACCCAATGAGACATGGAAACCACTGCACAAAGCAGCAAAGATAGACAGATGGAATCTGTGTGTGTGTATGTGTATGTGTGTGTGTCCGTGGATTTTCCCGGCACAGACAATTACAACAACATAACTGGAGGGAATTCCCTGGGGGTCCAGTGGTTAGGACTCAGCGCTTTCACTGCTGGGGCCCAGGTTCGATCCCTAGTCTGGGAACTAAGATCCCACAAGCCGCGTGGTACAGTCAAAATAAATAAATAAATAAAGACACAACTGGAAATAGCACAGATTTAGGAAGCAACTATGTGTTCAAAATGTGGTCACAGGACTTCCCTGGTGGTGCAGTGGTTAAGAATCCGCCTGCCAATGCGGGGGACATAGGTTCGAGCCCTGGTCCAGGAAGATCCCACATGCCACGGAGCAACTAAGCCCATGTGCCACAACAAGTGAACCTGTGCTCTAGAGCCCTCGAGCCACAGTTACTGATCCCACGTGCCACAACTACTGAAGCCCGCGCGCCTAGAGCCTGTGCTCCACAACAAGAGAAGCCATCACAATGAGAAGCCCGTTCACCGCAACAAAGTGTAGCTCCCACTCGCTGCAACTAGAGAAAGCCTGCGTGCAGCAACGAAGACCCAACGCAGCCAAAAATTAATTAATTAATTAATGATAATAATAATCTACCTGCCAATGCATGGGACTCGGGTTCGAGCCCTGGTCCAGGAAGATCCCACATGCCACGGAGCAACTAAGCCCGTGCGCCACAACTACTGAGCCTGCGCTCTAGAGCCCGCAAGCCACAGCTACTGAGCCCACGTGCCACAACTACTACAGCCCGTGCACCTAGAGCCCGTGCTCCGCAACAACGAGAAGCCACCACCATGAGAAGCCCGCGAAACGCAACAAAGAGTAGCCCCCGCTCACCGCAACTAGAGAAAGCCCACACGCAGCAACGAAGACCCAACGCAGCCAAAAATAAATTAATTAATTAAAAAAACAACAAAAACTAAAAACAAAATGCGGTCACACACGCACACACCACGACTTAAAGGAAAATACCCCGTGGGCTGAGCGTGTCTGTAAATCTGCATCAGGCATGTACACACCCAGGTACACATGGTCACACACTGGCAAGCGCAGAGACACAAACCAGGCACACGGCGAGCCCCTGATACCCGCCCACAGCCCAGCGCAAGTTTCCATTTATCTCCCACACACACTCTCACATCCTCACACAGGTCAGGTCCTGCAGGGCCGAAAACAGACAGAACAAAGTAACTCACGTAGAGCCCCCACCAGGCTAGGGTCTCCGACTTGTAAGAAGGCCTCCCCGACTAGAAGTCTCCTCCCATTTCCTACAGTCCTGAACTCGTAACCCGAGTGGCCTCCCGGGCTGAAGGAGGAAATGGTCGTCCCAGATCTGAGAGAGGCTGCCAGGCTGGGCTCCCGGCCTGGGCTGGCGCCCCCCCCACCACCACCACGCTGGGCCCCCTCCAGCTTCCCCCACTGGCAGCAGAGAGAGAAGAAACCTCCTAAGTCAAGGAGAGGGGATGACAGGAGGGAGAGAGAGTCAGAGAGACAGAGAAGAAGAAACGTCTGGGAGATCGGGAGAGAGATGGGAGATGGGGATAGAGATGAGAAGAGAGAAATGGGGATAGGGACAGACAGAGAGAGGAGAAAGATGGAAACTTACAGATGACGAAGGAGACAATTTTTGGCAAGTTCAAAGCTGGGGAGAGGGAGACAGAGACAGATGGAACAGGGAGAGAGATGTTGGGGGATCTCTTCCCCCCACCCGAAGGTTCTGGGGAAGAAGCCAGAGGCCTGAGGCCAAGGCTGGGGCTTTGAGCGGAAACTGGGAGGGGGTGAATTATTCACGAAGCTACCGCCTTGCTCTGAATTTCCAGAAGGTGATGTGGAATTTCCATCCCTCAGCCCGTCCGCAGACAGGGCCCCCGCGGGGGACAGCTGGTCCTCAGGACCTGGGGCCTAAATGAGTAACTGCCAAGGTGCTATCCCCTTTTCGGGTCCCCAAGTGCCTGGCGCCAGTGCGCCAAGTACTGTGCATACATCATCTCTCTTAATTCGCGGGTCAGAGAGGAAATGATGATCATCCTCACTTTGGGATACTTTAGGAGCCTTGGAGTGGAGAACGTGTGCCTCAAAATCGCACAGCTGGTGGAAATGGCGGAGGCGGGATTCGAACCCATGGCTCATTTCGAACCGTGCCGCCCCCCCCCCCCCGGTTTCCACAGAAACAGGCACCAGGTGTCTCCATAGCAACCCCTCCGAGGTTTCCCGCGACCTGGTGCGCAAGCCCATGTGGTGACGTCATCACGCAGCGGCGCCTCACGTAGTCGCCTCGCCGGCGCCGGAAGTGAGCTGTGCGGCGCCGGAAACAGCCAGCAGAAGAGGCCTCGAGGAAGAGACGGTGGCATGGGGCAGTCGGGGCGGGTGAGGCGCGGCGGCCGGGAAAGCGGGCAGCGCGGGTGGGGTCCCGGCGGTGGCTGCAGTGCTCACCTCTTGCCTCTCGCCCCCGCAGTCCCGGCACCAGAAGCGGGCGCGCGCCCAGGCGCACCTCCGCAACCTCGAGGCCTATGCCGCACAGCCGCACTCTTTCGTGTTCTCTCGGGGCCGCGCGGGTCGCAGCGTCCGACAGCTCAGCCTGGACTTGCGGCGGGTCATGGAGCCGCTCACCGCCACCCGCCTGCAGGTCTGCATCGCCCAGCCCATCTCCACCCGCTGTGGGCCCCGTCCTCTGTGGGGATGGCTCCATCCTCGAAACCGCGCGAGGCCTCAGTCTCCCTAGCTGGAGAAAGGAGCCCTTAATGGGGACCATCGTGGCTGCCTCTCAGGGCTTTGAGTGGCAGCAGCGAGGGCGAGCAGATGAACCGCGCGCAGCTTGGCTGGGTGCCTAGGACTGGTGGTTAAGAGGGGACTCAGGAATCAGCAAGGCTGGCTTCTCTCAAAAGCCTCGGTCAAGTTACTTAACCTGTCTGGGCCTCAGCTGGCTGTCGAGGGACAGAGGCGGTGCTCAGATTCAAGTCTGACTGGCTCTAGAGGTCAAGAGCATTGCACTCTTCTCTCCTCCCCTCTTCTTCCGAGGGTTAAATGCAAGAAAGGGCATAACAGCTTAAGCGTATAGGCTTTGTTCAATAAGGGGATATCAGTGATCATCCCTTTTTCTTTTTATCGTTTCCAGATTCGAAAGAAAAACTCTCTGAAAGATTGTGTGGCAGTGGCTGGGCCCCTTGGGGTCACACACTTCCTGATCTTGAGCAAAACGGAAACCAGTGTCTACTTCGTGAGTGGATGCTCTCACCCCTCACTCCCCCACCCCCTCCTCCTCCCCCAGCTCTCATGATGACCCCTTGTGCCTCTGAGCTGCCGTGATTCTGGCTTCAAAGTAAACGCTCTGAAGAGATGGGCAGAGGTTCCCATTCCCCCTGCTCCCTAGTTGGACACCTTGACCCTCACTGATCCTTTTTTTCTGTAGAAGCTGATACGCCTCCCGGGAGGCCCTACCTTAACCTTCCGGATCAACAAGGTAAGGACTAGAGGTGGTATGAGGCCTCCGAGGGGTAGGAGCTGGGTTTGGGGATTGCCCCAGCCACGTGTGCTTGGCAGTTATCCACTCGTCACCCTGTCCTGCAGTACACCTTGGTGCGTGATGTGGTTTCTTCGCTGCGACGTCACCGCATGCACGAGCAGCAGTTTGCCCACCCTCCTCTCCTGGTGCTCAACAGCTTTGGCCCCCACGGCATGCACGTGAAGCTCATGGCCACCATGTTCCAGAACCTGTTCCCCTCCATCAACGTGCACAAGGTGGGCTGGGCCAGGCAACAGTTACCACGCACGGGCCCTTGGGTTGATTGCTCAGTCTTCACCTCCTAGCATTGAGGGTGAGAACTCCGGGTTCTGAGGTCGAATCCCACTCATAGCGTTCTGTGACACTGCGCGAGAGGCTTCCTCCATGAGCTGCCGTCCCATCTGGCAGGTGGAAAACTATGCCCATAGTGCTTTATTTCCTAAATGCACGTTGAGTGCTGGTCTAAGTAGAGTAGCGTGTATTGTGGCTCCATTTTACAGAGGGGGAAACTGAGGCTGACAGAGGTGAAGTCAGTAGTCTCAGGTCAGATACGAGGGAGAAGAAGGCAGGACCAGATTTTTAAATTTGTCTGGCAGCAGAGCCCCTGCTTCTAATCCGTGGCACCAGTGGATTTCAAATTAGCCTTGTTAGATGCCAGTCACCAGGAAGTCCGGTGTCGACGGCCTCAGTGGGCCTCGGACCCAGGATTTCTAGCCAACGTCCAGGTAGCCCATGGACACCAACTGCAGCCCCATCCATCCCTGCAGTGCTCTCAGCACTCTGTGCCCTTTTACTGTGAGGTTTCAGGAGTGCAGCCATAGCCGGGGCTTGGCACGGGCTCCAGCACACAGTGGGGCCTGGGTGCAGCTCACGTGGCGCCATGCCTTCTCTTCTCTCCCTTCCAGGTGAACCTGAACACCATCAAGCGCTGCCTTCTCATCAACTACAACCCTGACTCCCAGGAGCTGGATTTCCGCCATTAGTGAGTCTGGGGTGGGGTGGGGTGGCGGGTGTGGCCCCGCTCTGCAGCTGATGACAGCACGGCTGCTGAGCCTCTGTGATTGCGTAGTTTCAAAGTATACGCTCCGATGGACCATGGAAAGGGTGTGTGGGGGGTGGAGCTGCCCCGCGACCCCATGGCTCCTGACCCTCGTTCTCCCTCGCTCTGACCCCTGCAGTAGCATCAGAGTTGTCCCTGTGGGTGCAAGTCGTGGGATGAAGAAACTGCTTCAGGAGAAGTTCCCCAACATGAGTCGCTTGCAGGACGTCAGTGAGCTGCTGGCCACGTGAGGAGGGCTCAGGGTGGGGGCAGGGGGCCACCGCACGCCAGCGGGCCCCAGAGCTGTCCCAGGAGCCCGGGATCCCCTGCTGAGCCCCGTGTGTGCCCCACACAGGGGCGCAGGGCTGTCCGAGAGTGAAGCGGAGCCGGACGGCGAGCACAACATCACGGTGCTGCCCCAGGCCGTGGCAGGGCGCGGCAACATGCCAGCCCAGCAGAGCGCAGTGCGGCTCACCGAGGTGAGGCCCCGCCCAGGCAGGCCTGGTGGCTTCCCCCAGTCTCAAGGAGGGACTGACACACACTCCCCCAACCCCCTCCCCCGTTCCTCCAGATCGGGCCTCGGATGACACTGCAGCTCATCAAGATCCAGGAGGGTGTAGGAGAAGGGAACGTGCTGTTCCACAGTTTTGGTGAGGACGGGGCTGGAGGGGCACCGGGGTCTGAGGCCTGATCGAAGGTGGGTCTCAAGGTACTGGGGGGCTCACCTGGATCTTGGTGAAGGCCTCAGTGGCTGTCTCTTCCCATTTAGTGCACAAAACAGAGGAGGAACTGCAGGCCACCCTGGCAGCCAAGGAGGAGAAGCTACGGCTCAAGGCCCAGAGGCAGGACCAGCAGGCCCAGAACGTTCAGCGCAAGCGAGAGCAGCGAGAGGCCCACAGGTGTGTGGTCGCCAGGCGGATGAGGCGGGGTCCTGGGCGCAGGCTGCCACGTTGACCAGTGTTCCTCCTCCAGGAAGAAGAGCCTGGCGGGCATGAAGCGGGCACAGGCAGAGGCTGATGGGGACAGCGATGCAGAGGACCCCGGGGCCCCTGCAGAGGCAGAGGGGGTCAGCCAGCAAGAGGAAGAGGAGGATGAGGCCGAGTATTTCCGCCAGGCTGTGGGCGAGGAGCCTGATGAGGGTGTGTGGCAAGCAGGGGTCAGTGTAGCTGGGCACCATGGGCTTGTCTGTCCCTGTGCACTGGTGGCCCTGACACAGTCTCTTCCCACAGACATGTTCCCAAAGGCAGCCAAGTGGAGGCGGCCTGCCGGGCCCCCAGGCAAGAAGCGACGGGTAAAGGAACGGAAGCCTGACCGAGGCAGTGACCGGAGGCCTCCAAAGGCCAAGGGCAGACACCCGGGGGCCCAGGCCAAGGTGGGACCCAGAGGGGCTGCCCGGGACCACAGGCGAGGCCGACCGTGGCCACCTAAGAGAGTAGCCTGAGGCCAAGCCTGGGTGGCAGGTGGAATGCCCCAGATTGGGGCCTGAGACATGCTGCCCTGGGCTCCCCATCTCCTGGGCCTCCAGGTGCAGCCCTCGGTTTCCTTTCATAAAGGAGAACTGTTTTCCTAACCTCCCCCTCTAATAAACTGATTTCTCATGAGTCTTAGTCTGTGCTTGAAATGGGGGGCCTGGTTTCTGCCCGAAGCCTGGGCCCATTTCCCCGACCCTGGGCAGTGGAGGTGCAGGGCCTTGTTTCACAGGCAAGGGTGACGGGCAGATTTGACCCTGCTTTGGTGCCTTGGCATCCTGGCCCCTCCCCCAGCCTAGCAAAGGCCCCCACAAGCAGATGGGCCAGCTCTGGAGGATTGGGTGTCATGAGGAAGGAAACCGGGGGTGGAAGTGAGGCGTGTGCCCAGACCAGCTCTGCAGGCTGAAGAAGGTGCTGCTGGGAAGGGGAAGGGCCAGCAGCGCTGCTAGTAGCTCAGCAAAGGACCGTGTGCAGCACAGCACACTGGGCTGCAGACCCAGAGGCAGGCCATGCGGGCCACGGCCACCACCACCTCAGGTGAGGAGCCAGCCCTGCTGTGAGCCAGGCACACATCCAGGGCCATGGGGGTGGAGGTGGCCGGCTCCTGGAGGGCAGAGGGGAGAAGGGGTTTAGAATCACGTCTGGACCGACTTCCTCCCAGGGCAGAGGGATGGGATAGGAAGGCAGAAGTGAGAGTGGGGTAGCCGACCGGGTCAGGGAAGGGGTACATGCACCTCGCACAGAGCTCCTGGCCAGCCTGCTGGACCAACTGGGAACAGGCCAATTCTCAGGTTGGAAAGTTGAGGCTGAGTGGGGTGTGTAAAGGGTCAACTGCAGAGCTCAGCTTCCCCCCGCACTGCTCAGTCCCAGGTGCTGTTCTGGGCACTGGGAAGCCAGTAGCAGGGCACTGCCTCACCCTCAGGAGGGAACATTCTGGGGATTTTTCTTACAGTGATCAGATGGAGTGACAAGCTGTGGCAAAAATATAAGCAGGGTAGGGGACCAAGGGTGCAGTCACAACGTTAGAGTGATCTCAGGTCCTCTCTCAGGACCAGACCAGGAGGAGGTGAGTGGGACAGCCTTAAGGATGCCTGTTGCCTGTGACTCAGCCGGTGCAAAGGCCCTGAGGCAGGCTGTGACTTAAGGAACAGCCAGGACACTGCGGTCCCAGGGAGCTGGGAGTGGGAAATGAGAGCCCTGGTGGGGTGGGAGGGATAGCTCCTGCAGGGCCTTGTGCGAAAAGGTGAGCGCTGGCTTTTCTTCCATGTGAGGAGGAAGCCGGGGAGGGCTGGGAGGATAGGGATGTGACCTGTCTCAGGTGCCCTTTGGAGGATGTGAGAGAACAGATGGGTGAGGGCCAGAGCAGGGAGACCCGAGTGCAGCCAACAGGTAGATGGTGGGGGCTGGACTTGGGTGACACTAAGGGGGTGACGACTGTCAGATCGGACTGGGAGTTGTGTAGTGGGGTGGGATACTCACCTGGGCTCCCTCTCCTCCACCCCAGGCCCCGATGGCTCTGGGTGGTCACTGCCGGGTTACATGCGTCCCTGGTTCTTTTCCTTTACTTTTATTATTATTTATTTATTTGGCTGCATTGGGTCTTCATTGCTGCGCGCGGGCTTTCTCTAGTTGCGGCGAGTGGGGGCCACTCTTCGTTGTGGTGGGCGGGCTTCTCATTGTGGTGGCTTCTCTTGTTGCAGAGCACCAGCTCTAGGCGCACAGGCTTCAGTAGCTGTGGCTTGCGGGCTCTAGAGCGCAGGCTCAGTAGTTGTGGTGCACAGGCTTAGTTGCTCAGTGGCATGTGGGATCTCCCCGGACCAGGGCTCGAACCTGTGTCCCCTGCATTGGCAGGTGGATTCTTTTATTTATTTATTTATTTATTTATTTGCGGTACGCGGGCCTCTCACTGCTGTGGCCTCTCCCGTTGCGGAGCACAGGCTCCGGACGCGCAGGCTCAGCAGCCACGGCTCACGGACCCAGCCGCTCCGCGGCATGTGGGATCCTCCCGGACCGGGGCACGAACCCACGTCCCCTGCATCGGCAGGCGGACTCCCAACCGCTGCGCCACCAGGGAAGCCCCGGCAGGTGGATTCTTAACCACTGCGCCACCGGGGAAGCCTGCGTCCCTGCTTCTTGCTCCAACTGGTTCTTGATGGTGCGGGACAGAGAGAGGCTGAATGAAGGACTCTGTGCTTCTAACCGCTCTGGGCCTCTGGGCCTCTTCGTACAGATTCCCTCTGTACGAAGGAGCTGTGGTTGGCCCCCCGATCCTGGGTGTGGAAAAGTACTCAGCGGAGTATGCCCCGCAAAGGGCTCCTGGCGCACAGCCGGTATGGGTGTCACAGTGTTTCCGACTCTGAAGGCGGCGGGAGCCATGGTCAGAGACAGGCTGATGCAGCAACGCTCTCTGCCCCAGGTCCCACACACTGCCCAGCCAACTTCTCAGCGGCTGCTGACCACATCCTCAACGGTTTCCAGGAAGACTTTCTGTGGCCCATGCTGGTGGCTGTGTTTCTGGTGGCCTTGGCTGGCAACAGCCTGGCCCTGTACCGCTTCTGCACCCAGGACCATCGCCCTTGGCACCCAGCCGTGATCTTCTCAGCCCAGCTGGCAGTCAGCGACCTGCTCTATGCCCTGACGCTGCCCCCGCTGGCCGCCTACTTCTACCCACCCAAACACTGGAGCTACGGGGAGACTGCCTGCCGCCTGGAGCGCTTCCTCTTCACCTGCAACCTGCTGGGCAGCGTCATCTTCATCACCTGCATCAGCCTCAACCGCTACCTGGGCATTGTCCACCCCTTCTTCACCCACAGCCAACTGCGGCCCAAGCACGCCTGGGCTATCAGTGCTGCTGGCTGGGCACTGGCAGCCCTGCTGGCCGCACCCATGCTCAGCTTCTCCCACCTGAGTGGGCCACAGCAGGAAGGCAAGTGCACTGTGGACAGGCCCCTTGCCTGCATCAAGTGCCTGGGGACAGCAGATGACAAGCAGCTTGAGGCCTACAGGGTCTACAGCCTGGCGCTCGTGGCTCTGGGCTGCGGCCTGCCGCTGCTGCTCAGCCTGGTGGCCTACGGCGCCCTCGGGCAGGCCGTGCTGCAGAGCCACGGCATGACAGCGGCCAACAAGCTGCACGTGATGATGCTGGTGGCCGGTGGCATTGCCCTCTACGCTAGTTCCTATGTGCCCTACTACGTCACAGGGGTGCTCAACGTGTATGCCCGGCAGCGCTGGAGAGCCCTCTGCCCAGGCTTTGCAAGTGCGGCCCAGGCTAAGGCGGCACTGAGCTGGAGGACGTACGTGGCCCATCAGGTAACACGGGGCCTCGTTCCCCTGGCCATCTGCGTACACCCGCTGCTCTACATGGCTGTGGTGCCCAGCCTGGACTGCTGCTGCCGACGCTGCCCTGGCTGCGGGCAGGGGCAGGCCCCAGAGAACATGGAGTGCTCCGGCCAAGCCCTGCCTCTCAATGTCACAGCCACCCCCAAAACCTCGGGGCCCCAGTCCCCTGAGTTGAGTCCCTGACCTGGCCCATCTTCAGCCCCCTCCTCATCACGAGACACCGGGACCCAGCAGCAGAATGGAGGCTGAGAGCACAGCAGGCCCCTGGCTCTGATCCCCCAAGAGGCCCTGAGTCAAAACTTCCTCCCCAAGGAAAGGCCTGCAGTGGGACCAGGGAGCGCCCAAGCCAGAGCAGCAGGAATCGCCACCCACAGCAGTAACCCCGGGCAGGGCCAGGGAGCAAACCCACAACAGAGGGGGAAGGCGGGGAGGAGGCCTGGCCCCGCCCACCACAGTGTGAGTGACATCTGCGAATAAATGGAACAGCACAGGGTGGTGGAGATCTTTTATTGCCCTCGGAGCCCCCCTGCTTCCGGAGGCTGCCCTCTGCCACTGAAGGGTCCCGGGGGCTGGGGGCCGAGCAGCAGCAGCCGGCTTAGTTGGTTGACGGCCTAGAGAGAGAAACACGAAGTGGCTGAGGATGGGAAGTATGGGGGCTTCCGACCCCTAAGGGAATTCCAAGAGCACACCCTACACCCACACCACAGGGAACTCAACGGGGATGAGGGGGACAGGGCAGGACGAGACCGGGTGGCAGCGCAGAGCACACGACGAGCCAGACCGGCGGGAAGGCCCCGCCGCGCATGGGCCGTGCGCCCCTCCGTAAGAGGAGAAGGACAGTAAATGACCTGCGCCCCAGGACAGCCTTTGTGGCTGTTAACCTGGCCTGGGGCCTGCAGTCAGCCTGAGCGTCTGTGGGCCGTGACACCGTGGGGGGGGCGGGGGAAGGCAGGGGTCTCACTTGGCCCACTCGACGTTGAGGATGAGGTGGTCGTAGCCGAAGCCGGACACCCCGGCAATGGCGCGAGCGGCGTCCTCGCGGCGGTGGAAGCTGATGAAGGCAAAGCCCTGGGGGAGGGGGTGGGGTCAGGGACGCTCAAGGCAC
This sequence comes from Stenella coeruleoalba, assembly GCF_951394435.1. Classification (NCBI taxonomy): domain Eukaryota; kingdom Metazoa; phylum Chordata; class Mammalia; order Artiodactyla; family Delphinidae; genus Stenella; species Stenella coeruleoalba. The sequence continues at coordinate 167,326,762 of NC_137148.1, read as the reverse complement.
AACTGGGACCTATGGAGGACCCCTCCCCGCCCCCTGGCCGCCAGCCCACCTTGGACTGGCCGGTGGTCTTGTCCTTTGCCAGGTAGATGCGGGAGATGGAGCCGAAGGGCCGGAAGAGCTCCTGCAGGTCGGTCTCACGAGTGTCCTCGGACAGGTTGGTGACGCGGATGGTGGCATTGTCGTCGGCTGGGCAGGCAAGGAGAGGCATCTGTAAGGGGCCGGCCCCACCCGCGGGATAATCACAGGGTGCAGGGAGGTGCCCGCCCGCCGGCCCAGTGCCAGGGTGCTCGCCACCTCACCTCTGCGGTTGGGCTGCATGGATTCCCCGCGGCGGCTGGCTCCATCCCGCAGGCTCGGAGGCACATACTTCCCTGTCTTGTTCTGAGTGGCCGGCACAGGCTCCAGCTCTGGAGACCAAAAGCAAGGCCCAGTCAGGCCTCCCCGGCACAGACCTGCCCCAGGATGCTGGCGGCTCCAGCCACGGCCCCGCCCAAGCACCATCTGTCAAACCACAGGTGATCGGTTGATTCCTTCAAAGCCTCGTGGTCACGACTTAAAGGTCATATGCAGGAAGCTGACACCACCTCAACGCCCTGCCAGCGGCACAGGAAGAGCAAGAGAACCCACAGGGGTTGACAGCAATGTCCAGCCTCACAACACATGGGAAGACAGGTACACAGGGTTAAGGACAGCCCCCAGGTGCCTGCCCCTGGGCAGGTGACAAGTGGCTGCTCACCTGGGTGAGTCTCCTCCTTGGTGTGGGCGTGCAAACACAGTGCACTCAAGTCAGGAAACTCACAGACACATCCGGGGAACAACCGTCTCCCCACCACTCACGGTGTATGTAGTCACACACGCGGCCGTGCCCACGAGCGGCTCTCACGGCCCCCAGTGAGGAGAGTCAGGTGACATCACCAGCAGTCAGAGCACCCACCTGCCAGTCTCTCTCACACAGACGAACGTGGCCTGTGGTCACAGCCTTGCAGTGCGGACACTGTTGTGTGGGAGACGACAGCCCCAGCAGTGGCGGTCCCGTTCAGACACCAGGTGACGACCCACGACTCTCCCAGAGGCGCACACAATCCCTGTCCTCCACCCCACAGCCTGCCAGCCGCATCCCCGGGCCCTGGCACCTCCGGGCAGCTTCTCCTTCTCGCCAGTGGACAGGCCCAGCTGCTCGGCCAGCTCCTTCTGCATGGGCCCCAGTGTGTCCTTGTAGGGGCAGCGGGTGGTCCAGTGGTCGCCCTTGCAGATGCGGCAGGACACAATCTTCTGGCCCTTGAGCTTGTTCATCGGGTCCTCCTCTTCCTGGCAGTTCAGATCCTGGTGGGGCAGGTCAGAGCAGCTCAGACTGGGCTGGCACAACCCCGACACCACCACCACCCTGGCCACCAGCCTCTTGGCCCACTTACCTCTTTGCTGGTGATGAATGTCATGGATACATCATCACTGACAGTGGTGGTGGCCACATTGGGCCCTGGTGGGTCAAACTCTGAGTTCCCAAACTTCTTCCAGTTCTGAGCTCAGGGCGGGATAGGGGACAGGTTAAGGCAAGGACAAATGCGACCCCCTCCACTGGCACCCTAGACTTACAAGCGCCACCTCCAGGGTGTCTGGGCCTTGAACCCCACTCAACACCCTCCCCAAATGCTCCTCAAAGCAGTGGTGATGACAGTTCCTGTTCCCTGAGTGCCTGCCAGGCCCTAGCTTCACACCAGTTCCAGGAGGCAAGGGCAGCTCTCAGCCCCATGTTCCAGATGAGAGAACTGAGGCTCAGGGGGGAAACAGCTCCACAGCCAACAGCTCCTGGTGGGGGCCGTGCAGGTAGCGGACCAGCCCCCACCATGGGGTGATGCGCAGGGGTGTGCAGGGTCACCCAGACTTCCAGGGGCCTTGAGCTAATTAAACAACCTGAACCTCAACTTCCTCCCCTATAAAAAAAGGGACCACAATGCTCCCCACACCTCCCAGGAATGCTACGGGGACTGAATGAGAAAATACTTCCTGCAAAGCACCTGGGTCTAACACAGAGAAAGCACGCCGGGAATTGTGCCACATGTATTTATTGCTACCACTTCCTCTGCTGTGACAGCCACCTGAGGGGAAGGCTTGGCTCTGTTCCTCCTGGTAGACAACCCAAGAGGAGTAAGAATCAAGCCCACCCACTGCTGCACCTGCTGGACTTTTCAGGGCCCCCCACAGACTACAAACAGGCCTCAGTTCTGCTCCAGTAAAACAAGTGCAAACAGTTAAACCCCACTTCTAAAAATAAAGGTACCGGGGAAAAGGATTCCTATTTTTCTCTGAGTCAGCCCTGGAGGCGCCCCCAAGACAGGGGAAGAAGGGTCTTACCTTCCTCCCCCTTCTTTTTTTTTTTTATTCTTTTCTATTTTTGGCCACACTACGCGGCATGTGGGCTCTTAGTTCCCCGACCGGGGATTGAAGCCATGTGTCCTGCAGTGGACGCGCAGAGCCCTAACCACTGGACTGCCAGGGAAGTCCTTACCTTCCTTCTTGCCACAGCCTTTGAAGCCTTCCGGGTCTCAATTCTGAAGGTGCGAACAATCTGCAGACAGAAGGGGAGACGTGTGGGCTTCCAGCTCCTCAAGGTTCCTGGGGCCAGGGGATCTTCCTCATCAATGCACCCAACACACATCATTCTCTCCTTGTCCAAGTGCCCCCAAGCAAAGGGCACCCACCTCTTCCCCAGCCTCACCTTGAACTTCTTGCCATCCTCATCTATCTTGTACTCAGTCAGTGTCTTGATGTTTCCATTGATGACCTCCTTGGGAGACGGCAGTGGAGCTGGGAGAGGGGAAGACACAAGAGGAACTGAGCCCTGGGGAACGGGGACCAGGCAGGAAGGCGGCTGGGGAGAAGGGGCAGCCCAGGGACGGAGAGGAGTCTGTCACTCACCTCCCGGCAATAGTTCAGGCTCTGGGCTGGTATCCCCGGTGGCCAGAGGGATCCCCTTGAGGAGCTCACTGGTGACACATTTGTCTGTGAAAGGGAGTGTAGGGAACAGGGATTAGATAGAGAGGCAAGAGCTCCCAAACCGAAATGGAGGGAACTTTGGGATGATGTCCGCACCAAGAGTTGAGAAAGGCGGGACCGAGGGCAGACGACTGGCCAGGAAGTGTCCTGGGATAGCCGTCTGGGGACACGAAGCTGGCTGTAGCAACTTCCAGCAATGGCAAGCATAGGGGATCCCTGGCACCCGGGCGCTAGTACAAAGGCAGGAGGGAGGCTGTTACAACTTCCTCCCCGGAGAAGGGGAGCAGCTGTGCTGGGATCAAGGATTTGGGCGGTGGCATGGGAGGAAGAGGTGAACGTCCGGAATTGGAGATAGGCTGGCCCGGATAAGGATGGCGCGGGGCAGGGGCTGGCCGTGAGGGGAGATGCAGGGTCAGACGGCGGTGCCAGGGTGGGGGATTGGAACAGGCAGCAGTGACGGCCTGGAGGGCTGGCTGTGGTGATCGGGGGCGACAGGGCAGACTCACCGTCCTCTCCCTCCTCTTCCACCTGATCGGCCCAACTGGGCTTCGAACTGCGGGGACAAGTTGGCCAGGAGGAGGGCTGGATGAGGCGCGGCCCGGCTCCCGCGGCCTCGGCGCATCCAGATTCTATAATACCCCCTAGAACGCCCAGTCCGCCTCCCAAGCCTCCCTCCATGACCCCAGACTCACTCAAAGTCTCCGGTCGGCATTGGGACACCTTCTCCACGCAGCCCAAGCCTGGGCCAAAGACCGGAAGTGGGAGGAGCACGAGACTTCCGATTCCGCTGCCTAGAGCAGCCCAACCGCTGTGCCCCACAGCGCCACCGTACGGACGGAGGTAGAGGCGCCGGCTGTGTGAGAGGTTGGGAGCTGGTACCCTGCTAGGTAGCTAAATAGAAGCGTATCTCATTTACGTTTTTTAAAAAATTAAAAATTAATAATAACAACAAAGCTCAGTTATTGAGCTTTCACTGTTTGCAGGAACTGTGGGGAGAAATTATTATTTCCATTTTGCAGCTGAAGAAACCAAGGCTCGTCTTCCTTGTCTGGAAAGAGATTTTCTGATGCAAATGATCAAGATGTCGTGGCTCCCTCAACCATTCTTCCTCCTTTAGTAACTTTTTTTTTTTTCAGCTGCGCCACGGGGCTTACAGGATCTTAGTTCCCCAATCAGGGATCAAACCCGGGTCCCCTGAAGTGGAAGCGCAGAGTCCTAACCACTGGACCACCAGGGAATTCACAGTAACATTCTTGGCTCCCTGGAATGATCTTTTCCATTTACTTGTTTACTGTCCAGCTCTCCCTCTAGAGCATGCATTCTCAATGGGAGTGATATGGCTCCCAAGAGGGCCAAAACTAATTCTTGGGTGGCGAAAACAAAACAAAACAGAACAAAAAAACCTTAGACATGACAATGGCTTGTGGCCCTCCAAAGCCAACCCTCCCTGACGAAATCTTATTCCTAAACATTTAATTTCTGTTGTTAGGGAGAAATTAAATGTAATTAGATTAAAACTGATTTAAATTAAAGATAATTCTATTTTTCTCCTATAGAGAGGCAATAATGAAAAAAATAGTAAAAACTGCTGTAGACTGCTGCAGAAAGCAGACATCTGCCTGTTTCATTCATCTCTGGGTCCCCAGCACCCACAGGGTATCTGAACTTAGTGCTCAATTAATGGGCATTTGGGATGGGGGAGGAACCATATTATAAAGGACTTTTTAAACTAGACTAAAGAGCATAGGCTCTTTATCCTGCAGGCTGCGGGGTGTGGGTGAGGTCTCTGACATGTTTTGAGTGGTGACCCAATGTGACCAGATTTTCTTGTGAGAAAGGTTATTCTGGAAGCCTGTAGAGGATAGAGTGGAAAGGAATAAATTAGCAGGAGTCCAGGAAGGAGGCTGGGAAAGTAAGTAAATAAAGAGGATGGTTGGGAATTCCCTGGCATGCAGTAGTTAGGACTTCAAGCTTCCATTGCAGAGGTCACAGGTTCGATCCCTAGTTAGAGAACTAAGATCCTGCAAGCCATGCAGCACCACAAAAAAAAAAAAAAAAAAAAAAACCAGACAGACAGAAAGAGAGTGTCCACACAGAAGAAACTATTATAAAGTTTGTACAGAGAACCTATAAACATTTGTGCAAACTCACTCAAGTTTACTCCAAGGAATGCAAAATCCAAACAATGTAGCAGATGGGCAAAACTGTAAAAGATGTATCTTACCCAATGGTAGCAAAGATGTAGAGAAAAAGACACTCCGACACTTTGTTATTCCGTGAAATTATGCAAATTCTTTGGATGGAATATTGACAACATCTGCTAAAACTTAAATGCACATATGTATTTTCCTTTGAACTAGCTAATAACTCAACCTGTGACAAAAACTTGTAAATGTATGCAAAGATGTGAGAATAAGCTATCCGGGCAGTATTGTTTATGACAACAAAAACTAGCAACGCCTATCTGTCCGTTCATGGGGCTGTTTAAATAGATTAAGACATGCTATGCTGTAATCTATTAACTGCTATGCAGTCTTTAAGGAAGTAGATCCCTTTGTGGTCATGTTAAAAAATATATCTGAGGGACTTCCCTGGTGGTCAGACGGTTAAGACTCCACGCTTCCAATGCGGGGCACACACGTTCGATCCCTGGTCAGGGAATTAGGATCCCACATTCCAGCACGGTGCGGCCAAAAAAAAAAAAAAATATATATATATATATATATATATATATATATGATAAGGAGAGAAAGCAAGATATAAAATGGCAAATGCTATAGGAAACAATTTTGTAAATCTTTAATAGCACATATATATGTAAATATATGCAAACTATTTTTGGAAAAGAAATATCAAACTGTTGCTAAGGGATGCTTTGAGAGGAAGCCATTAGGAAGGAAAAGCTTATTTTCGGATTTTTCTGTTGTATTTAAAATTTTTATCATGTGATGTTTTTTGGTTTAAATACAAACACATACATAACTATAAAATTATACTTTGTATATTAATATATCGCACACATTCATGTAATACATGCGAGATGTAACATATAAATGTATTTTAATATGTTTTTCATATCCAGGAACTTGCACTTCTTCTTCCAGGACTGGCCCAAGGAAATACACATCCAAGTGCACTAAATTATCTGTAAGAAAGTGTCCAGCACAGTGTGGCTTAAAGGATTGGAAAATTGAAAGCTGCACAACCATCATGATTAAGGGATTAGCTAAATGTCGCCCCACTCATATGAGCACCACCCCTTGAGGGAAAACTGTGCCCATTTCTGGCTGCCCAGAAGGACGTTAACCACTAAACACTGATGCTTCTGGGTGTTTCAGTTTGGCCTCATCTTTACAGGCATACTTCGTTTCATTGCGCTTTGCAGATTTTTTTTTACCAGTTGAACGTTTGTGGGAACCGTGTGTTGTCAGATAATGGTTAGCATTTTTAGCAATATTTTTAAATTAAGGGTTTTTAAAAATATTTATTTATTTGGCTGCATCAGGTCTTAGTTGCGGCACACGGGATCTTCCTCGCTGCGGTGCGCGGGCTTCTCTCTAGTTGTGGCACAAGGGCTCTAGAGCACATGGGCTCAGTAGTTGTGGCGCCAGGGCTTAATTGTCCCATAGCATGTGGGATATTAGTTCCCCAACCAGGGATCGAACTTGCATGCCTTGTATTGGAAGGCAGATTTCTAACCACTAGACCACCAAGGAAGTCCCTAAGATTTATTTTTTTTTTTAGACATAATGCTATCGTGCACTTAATAGACTACAGTACAGTGTAAATGTGACTTTTATATGTACTGGAAAACCAAAGAAAAAACGGTGACTCATGATATTCTCTTTATTGATTGATCCATTGATTGATTTTTTTTTTTTTTTTTTTGCGGTACGCGGGCCTCTCACTGTTGTGGCCTCTCCCGTTGCGGAGCACAGGCTCCGGATGCGCAGGCTCAGTGGCCATGGCTCACGGGCCCAGCTGCTCCGCGGCATGTGGGATCTTCCCGGACCAGGGCACGAACCCGTGTCCCCTGCATCGGCAGGCGTACTCTCAACCACTGCTCCACCAGGGAAGCCCCCATTGATTGATTTTGATATTTGCTTTACTGCAGTGGTTCACGACCAAATCTGCAATATCTCTGAGGTATGCATGTACTTCCTTTTCAGTATTCTTTCTGTATGGAATACTTTTTCTTTTCTCTTTCTTTCTTTCTTTTTTTTTTTTGGCTGCACTGTGCGGCATGCGGGATCTTAGTTCCCCGACCGAGGATCGAACCCGTGCCCCCTGCAGTGGAAGCGTGGAGTCTTAACCACTGGACCACCAGGGAAGTCCCTGGAACACTTTTTCTTAAACATCAAGTGTGTATTATTTTTTTCTAAAAATCAGGAATTTTCCAAGGAATAATATGCCCAGGGAAGCATAGGGCAGTGGGGAGAAGCCTGAGTCCAAGACTGAAAGGAAAAACGTCCCCGAGCCCTTCTTTTGGTCCTTTTCATGGCACAAACATTCTTTCCACATCCAGAATCTCCACAGGACAGCAGCCAAGACAAGGGCAGAAGCAACCCCTGCAAAAGGCATGAGGAGGAGAGCGTGGACATGCGGGGTGTGCCATCCCTTGGAAATTCAGCAGCAGCTTCGGGGATTCACTGGATGTCCACGTGGAATTCCACTTCTCAGTATTCTTCAGAAGAGCCACAAATACACGTCCACAAAAGACCACGCATTAGAGTGTGTACATAGCAGATTTAGTCACAATGGCCAAAACTGGGAACAATTTGAATTCGTTTCTGCCATAACAAAATACCACAGATTGAATGGCTTATAAACAACAACATTTTATTTTCTCACAGTTCTGGAGGCTGGGGATCTGAGATCAAAATGTCGTTCTGTGGCCTCTCTCCCTGGCTTGTGGATGGCTGTTTTCTCCCTGTGCCTTCCCATCCTCCTTATAAGGACACCAGTCATATTGGTTTGGGCCCGCCCTAATGACCTCATTTTACTTATCTTTTTTTTTTTTTTTTTTTTGCGGGCCTGTCACTGCCGTGGCTCCTCCCATCGCGGAGCACAGGCTCCGGACGCACAGGCTCAGGGGCCATGGCCCACGGGCCCAGACACTCTGCGGCATGTGGGATCTTCCCGGACCGGGACACGAACCCGCGTCCCCTGCATCGGCAGGTGGACTCTCAACCACTGCGCCACCAGGGAAGCCCTACTTATCTATTTTTTAAAATATAGTTAAGTATAGTTGATTTACAGTATTGTGTTAATTTCAGGTGTACAGCAAAGAGAGAGGGAGAGAGGGAGGGAGAGAGGGAGAGGGGCAGAGGAGGGGGACTCCCTCCCCCTCCCATCCTCTCCCCACTGCTTTCTCTTCTTTCTGCTTCAACAACCACCAGGCGCCTTTTAGATCAGCCCTGAAGTCAACGTTGATGCTTGGACGGCCTGACCTCCCCGCTAACCTCCAGCCCGGGACCACCGCTGGGAGTTGAGGTTTGCGGGGCCCTGGGCGGCGGGCTGCACAGGCACCTCCTCTGATGCTCAATCTCTCCTTGCTTACGAGGCCGCTGCCAGCTACCCTCCCTGACTCCCCAAGAATTTGAGCCTTTTTAATATGTGTCGATAATGCCTCGAGCTACTATGTAACTTTTCCACGAGGACCCACCTCCCGAAATGCAGTGGTTTTCAGCCTTGGCTGCACTAGAGAACCCCCAGGGAAGGGAGAGACGTCTCTCCCTCTCTCCCTCTCCCTCTCCCTCTGGGGTGATGCCCGATGAGCTCAGATGCACAGGTGGCCTCCCCATCCCCTCTCTGTGCCTTGCGTGGCGGCTGGGCCTTCTCGCTGTGGCCCGGGCACAGCCTTGACATTCAGACATCAGGTCCTGCATGGACACTTGTGTTTGGTCCATACCGCGTGTGGCTGCAGTCTGTGCTTCTCCCGTTTCGCATCTTCAGTAGATGGGGGCTGTGCGTGAGCCCTTCATCCTCCCCGCAGACACCACTGGTGCTCGCTCGGCCTTGCGGGGGATGCGGGGGGCACCGGGGACAGTCCTGTGTCCCCGCCTTCTTGGGCTGCACACAGGCTACGTTGGTCCTGTGGTGACTGGGGGCTCCCAGGAGAACCCCACCACAGAACCGAAGAGGTGGCCCCGGAGAAGGGGACGTACGCCTGGGGCCGGGCCTCACCAGCGAGCCACGGGCCACCTGCAGCAACAGGTGTCTCACCGTCCAGGCGCTGGGTGTTCGGGCGCCGTGGGGATGAGCTGCTGTCTGCATGGCAGCCGAGTTTGTATTGTTGAGCCCGGGGAGGCCCCTTGGTGACTCCTGGAGAGCCTGGCCGCATTTCTTCCTGCCCTTGGCCTTAGAACCCATCACGGTTCATGCCCTTTCTTGTTCCAAAAGGACCTGTGTTTATAAAGACCACGTGTTAGGACAGCACCAAAGTGTCTAGAAATCCGGGCCAGGAGGAGGAGGGAGGGGGATTGGCTGTGCCCGCCAGCGGCCTGAGAGCCCTGCCCACCCGCAGAGACCTGGCCCGACTCCAGGAGAACTGCGCGATGCGATCCTCGGGGAGCTGGTGAGGCTGCAGGCCCTGAAGTCCCACCTGCTGGGGTTCCACACGCATGCCGACTCCGTGCTGGAGGTGAACATGGCCAAGACCAGCCAGGTGGTGGCCACTGTCCTAGGTAACCCCGCCTCTCCCTGAGTCCCAGTGGGGACGGGGTCAGGCGGACCTTGACCGGACGTGGTGCTGCCTGAGACCCACAGTGTCAGCCCTTGGGGGTCGCCTTCCCGGACCCTTCATTCTGCCTCGAGGGGCGCGGGGTGGGGGGCGGCTGGGGGGCCGCCCCAGGGATGTAGCCGAGCCTCTCCCCTCCGCCCGCAGATGAGCTGGCCCAGGAGCTGAAGCTCCTCGGGGAGCCAGGAGCGGCCGTGATCCTGGAGCTAAAGAAGGCCGAGTGCCAGAGGCGGGGCCTGCACTTTGACGGGCGCATCAACGCCTGGGACCTGCGCTGCTACATGAACCAGGGGGAGGAGACGCGCTACCGCGTGGACCAAACCTGCTCAAGGAGTACTTCCCCATGCAGGCGCTCACACGCGGGCTGCTGGGCATCTCCCAGGAGCTGCTGGGGCTGACCTTCGACCTGGAGGAGGGCGCCAACGTGTGGCACGAAGGCGTGAGGCTCTACATGGTCCGGGATGCGGCCTCGGGCAAGGTCCTCCATCGACAAGTTCTACCTGGACCTCTACGTCGGTGCGTGCGTGGGGGAACCTGCCGGCCATGGGCTGGGGCTCCTCTGCAGAAGCTGGGCCTCACCCCGCGTCCCTCCCCAGGGAAGGGAAGTCCAAGTTTGTATTGTTTGTATTTTTTTTTTAATATTTATTTATTTGGCTGCATCGGGTCTTAGTTGCGGCGCACAGTCTTCTCTCTAGTTGTGGCACACGGGCTCCAGAGCGCCCGGACTTGGTTGCCCCTCGGCACGTGGGATCTCAGTTCCCAGATCAGGGATCAAACCCGCGTCTCCACTACTCGGTCTCCAGTTTTGAGCTCTGTTTCTCCTTTCTTGATTGAGCCGGCCTCCGAAAGATTGGAAATAGATTCACTGGTGGTTTTTGTAAGGTTGCTGGTCTGAGGCGTAGCTGAAGGTTCCTTTGCGGTTGGCTGGGGCGATTTATGGGGAATATTTGAGGGGGTGGCTGGGGAAGAGGACACCATGCTGGCTGTCAAAGTGGACAGAGGCGAAGTCGCTCTGGAAGCATGAGTTGTCTGCAGGCCGTCCGCTTCGTCTTCTGCCTGTACCTTCCTCGTCAACTTTGAAGGTCCCGTGAATATGCCCCTTAAAGGCTCACACTGGAAATACCGAATTCCTGCCACTGAACCATCGCTCTTGCCTGTGGGTTCATCTAAAACGATCCCGGCCCATTGGCCTGGTGCGAACTGGGTTTCTCCCAGGAACTCGATAAATCCAGGCTTATTCCCATTCACCCAAACTCGCTCCCCAACTTGAAAATCATCCACAAACTCCTCTTGTGTCTCAGCAGACAGCCTGCTTCAGCCTGCAGCCGGGCTGCCTGCAGCAGGATGGGAGCCGCCAGATCGCCATCGCGGCCACGGTGGCCAACTTCACCAGGCCCACGCCCGACCCGCCCTCCCTACTGCAGCACGATGAGCTGGAGACCTACTTCCACGAGTTCCGGCAGGCGATGCACCTGCTCTGCTCCCAGGTCGGTGCGGGCGCAGAGCTGCAGGCAGGGGGCGGGGAGGGCCCGGGCGCCCGTGGTCCTCAGGCAGGCCCTCGCCACGGGATTCTTCCACTGATGTCACCCCGCACGTGGGTCAGCTTCCATCATCAAACCCCACGTACTCGGTGCGTAAACAATGGAAATGGATGTCCTCGAGGTTCTGGAGGCAGGAAGACCCAGATCAAGGTGTCAGGGCTAGTTCCCTACATGTTAAATACATGTACTCAAGAGTTGCCTTTAAAAAAGACAAAAGAAAGGAACTGTTGCCTGCAAGTCTGGTGACAGCCGGTGATGAGAACCAGAGGGAAGGCTCTGGGGCCGGGAACGCCGCGCCCAGTGAGGCCCTGGGGCTGCTGCCAGTCTCGGTGGAGGCTCAGCAAGTCCCAGTGACTTCCCCACGTGGGACCCCCAGCTGAGCGGCCGGGCCCAGGACCCACTGCTCGCTCAGTCTTCCTGCGGTCAGCCCTCCGTCCCGAGAGCGATGCTGTCACAGGCTGCACCGGAGCATGTGGGGACAGTTTACTGAGCTGTGCAGCCGTCACTACTGCCATGTTTTGGACCATTTCCATCACCCCAAATATGTTCCCTCACGCCCTTAGCTATCACTCCGTCCCCTCGCCAGCCCCTGACAACCAGGAACCCACTCTCTGACTCTGTGGATCTGCCTGTTCTGGACGTTTCTCCTCAGTGGGGTCACACCCTGTGTGTCCTTCTGTGTCTGGCTTCTCTCGCTGAGCATCGTGTTCTCAAGGTCCATCCACGTGGCAGCGAGTGTCAGGGCTTCACCCCTCTGCGTGGCTGAGGGACGTCCCCGTGTGTGGAGGGACATCTTATTACTAGTATGTTTATGAGCAGAAGGTTTTGACTTTGAAGTTCAGTCTATTAAACTGTTTTCTTGCACCTTTTGTATCCTATGGAAGAAATCCTTCTCTAACCCGAGGCACTAAGAGTTTCTTCTAAATTTTCTGCCTAGAAGTTTTGTAGTCAAGCTTTTCATTTTGTTGTTGTCCACTGTGGTGGAGTGTTTTCTGTGGTGTGAGGCTGGGGGTCACCCTCTGTCACCACGTTGTCGCCACCGATCCCCACGCGGTCACATGTGATATGCGTTTCTGTTTAGAGACACCTGGTCTGATAGCAGTTGTTGATTCACTCACGGCGGGGCTGTAACCCTCGCCTAAAGGAAGTTCATCTAACACACGCACTGTCCCCGTGAGCACGTCACCGCCCTCCTGCACTTGGGACACCGGCCAACACTTCAGCTCTATGCTCGGAGCCGTGTTGAGCAGAGAAATCACCCCGAAAACACAAAAATGCACACATCGGGGCATTCAGCAGACCGAGAGAAGGACGCTTGTTTGCAGTTGGGGCTGGAACCAGAAGTTGGGGGTCGAGTGACCCAGGAGTGAGGAGGCAGCCTCTGTCCTGCTCCCTGGGGCCTGGGAAGGACATGCCGGGGTCACTGGGCTCGTGTGGACCCACACCTGCCGGGCCTGGGTTCCAGCCACACTGCATCAGGTGCCGTGTCTTCAGGAAGAATTTCAGACGCAAGAGGAACAACGACCACCTGCCAACGGCCGCCATCCGGATCCTCTGTGTCTGCGCCTTTGCCTCCTGGGCGCGGGGCTTTGGCTGGAGACTGTTGGCTCCGTGGGTGGGGAGGGGGCACGGTGACCCGCAGGACGGCTGGCTCTCTGCCTCACTGTGTCCCGGGCAGATCTGTGGTCCAGGGTAGGGCCCTCCTGCAGCTCCACAGGCCGCTTTGCAGGCCGAGTTCGCCACAGGGAGCGGGACTTCGTGGAGGCACCTTCGCAGACGCTGGAGAACGGGGTGTGGGAGGTGGAGCCGCTGCTCAGGATGTCCCAGCACCACTGCACGGGCAGCGCCGTCCCCCAGGAGCTTCTGGACAAGCTCACCAAGTCCAGCAGGCCAACCCAGGTGCGGCCAGGCCGAGGGAAGGGAAGGGAAGGGGGCTCCCGGACCGCCCGGCTGGAAAGCGTGGCTTGGATGCAGAGCCAGCCCCTGGCCCCGTCTCCTTCCTCCTGCATGGCGATGGGAGGCTGACGAGTGTGGCGTCTGCCTTCACCCCCTCCCTCCTCTCTGGGCTGAGCCCTGCGGCCCCGTGGGGTCCCAGTGGGCCCAGTCCCCCAGGGCCCGTCCCTTCAGGTCCTCCCAGCTGCCTGATACCCCTCTGCCCCCAGCGTGGACCCCAGAGCCCTCAGCTCTTCCCACCCCTGGTCCAGCCGGACAGGGTCCCTGCGGCGCCCTGGACAGGCGGGTGATGGGCAGCCCGGCCCCTCCCGGGTGGCAGCCCCGTAGGGTGAGGAGGGGGGCGGGCATGGTGAGCCACCCACGGTCGAGCGCGTCACCTCGGTGGGGGACGTGTGGCGCCGTGGCTGCACGCGTCTTGATGGCCGGGATCAGACCCAGCTCTGCCACCAACCGGCTGGGTCCCCGGAGGCCGGTCACTGGACCCCGTTGTCCCTGTTCACCCTCTGCAACGTGCGTGACCCGAGGACCCCCTCACAGGTGGTCGTGAGCGCTGACCGAGTCGGTTTGTGTGGAGGACAGAGAACAGTAAGGCCAGCAGATGAGGAAAGAGCTTGTCACTCGCGGTCCTGGGCAGGGGCCCGCCTCGTCCCCTAGGGCCTCCCGGGAGCACGAGGGTTCAGCAGCAAGGAGGGGAGGGGTGGCTGGGGACTGGACCCTGAGGTGTGGGTCCCCGGTAAGAGCAGCTCAGGATCGGCTAGAATGACCCGGGGCTCCGGGCCTACCGGGCATGATGAGTGCAGGGGGACGGTGGCCCCGAGTGTGGGAGCCCCGTACAGAAGGGGCTGGGGTGCAGCCCTGCGCTGGCTGGTTTGCGTCAAAAGTGAAAGACACGGTTAACGCTTAACGCGGGTACCAGGTTCAACCCAGGGTTCAGCCACAGTTCTTGTTACTCAACACAAATGCTGTCCTGCTTTGGCCGGTGCTGTGCCTTGTGGTGGAGGAAACGGGACTCAGAGGACTGTGGAACTCTGGCATCCAGGGTGGGTTCTGGGCACGGGGGCCCCGAAGTCCTCCGGAGCGGCAGGCGCATGGAGCTTCGAGGCTGGGGGAGGCGGGGGTGTGGACCGTGGGGCTGCGCAGACTGCCTTGGCACCTGAGAACCACTGGCCGGAGGGACCACGGGGACGCCCGTGGAGGGGGGCGCCCAGGAGAGGCGGCCTGCTGGCGCGGGGCGGGGTCCTGAGTGCCGCCCCGCCCTCCCGGGGCGCCCTGTGCTCCCGCCCAGCAGTGGCCGGTGGGGCCGTGAGGCTGCAGGGAGGCCAGTACCCGGCACGGCGCCTGCTGCCCACAGAGGCCCGGTGTCCCTCGGGCTGCTTCTGAGCCAAGCGTGCCCGACGAGCCCCTCCTCCTGGCAGAGCCAGCGGGCACGGTCCCCCAGCGCCCCTCCTGTCCTCCGACAGGCACGTCTGCTCAGCCCGGGTGCGGGGCGGGCGCGCTGAGTCCTGGGCTGGGCAGGGCGCTCAGCCTGGGCAGGTCCTCGAGGCGCCCCGCCTGCTGCTGGCCCGGCAGGGGCCCCGGGGAACCGGCACCTTCCCCTGCACCCCACGTCGCTCCCTTCCCCAGGCAGGTCCATTTCTACCTGTTTCTGCAAACCAGATAGACCCTGAAGGGGCAGAAACTTAGCTCCGTTGAAATGGCTGAAGCTTAGGCTGTCACCTTGGGGTAACTCCTGAGGAGGGTCCTAACAGTTAGGACCCGAGGCCCTTTCTCTCCCATCTCCCTCCTCTCATCCGCCTCTTCTCCCTTAACCCCCCTCCGTGCCCCCGCACCCCCCCACCACCCCCCCACCCCCGATCTCACGGCCGTCTTCTTCCTTCAGAAAATCAAGAGCATCAAGAAGCAGCTGAGTCTCCTGTGCATCGACTTCAACAAGAACCTGAACGAGGACACCACCTTCCTGCCCTTCACTCGCGAGGAGCTGGGTGCGTGCGGGCCCCGCGCGGGGGTGGAGAGGCGTCCGTGTGCCCCTGACCCCCGGGAGGGCCTTCTTCCCCTGAGGTGCTCAGACTGTTTGGGTCCCAAGGTTCTGGATCCTTCCTAGGGGAATGTGGCGGTCTGTCTACCGAGATTCTGCCCCGAAAGGGAGTTGTCCCTCGAGACTCCGCCCCCCCCCCCCCCCCCCCCCCCCCCCCCCCCCGCTCTCTGTGATGTTTCTTTAATCTCACAGGGTCCTCCCCCACCTGACCCGGCGTGGGGTCTTGAAAGGCTGGGGCCTGGGTGGCTTTTTCAGCTTCTGTCCTCTTCCCCGAATGCTTTATTTTGAAAACTGCACACCTGTAGGAAAGTGGCAAGAATAGTACCAGGGAGACCCCGTGTGCTCCTCGGGCCCGGCCTCCCTACGTGTATGCCATGTGTGCTGTTCCTGCGCCGGGGCCTCCGGACACATCGCCAGGAGCAAGGGCGCCTCCTGAGTCCCCGGGTGCAGGCCCCCCTCGGGAAGCGGGAAGCTGTCCCCCAGCCGTCCCGATGGCGGTCTTTTAAAAAAATTAATTAATTTATGTATTTTTGTCTGTGTTGGGTCTTTGTTGCTGCACGCGGGCTTTCTCTCGTTGCAGCGAGCGGGGGCTGCTCTTCGTTGTGGGCACGTGCTTCTCATTGCGGTGGCTTCTTTTGTTTCGGAGCACGGGCTCTAGGTGTCCGGGCTTCAGTAGTTTTGGCAGGTGGGCTCAGTAGTTGTGAATTCCAGGATCTAGAGCACAGTCTCAGTAGCTGTGGTGCACGGGCTTAGTTGCTCTGCAGCACGTGGGATCTTCCCGGACCAGGGCTCGAGCCCCTGTCCCCTGCATTGGCAGGAGGATTCTTCTTTTTGTTTGTTTTTTGTAACCAAAACATTAATCCCCAAGGATTCTCACACAACATGTTACCAATGACAGCATGAAAAAAAAAAATCTTGCACAGTAACTCAAAAGTTCAGCTCTACAATGGACCCTTAAACGGGCAGGACATTGGTATCTTGAATAGTCTCAAATTTCCAAATAATATGACAAAGAGTTATGTATTCATATACAGCAATCACAGAAGGAACTTATGACCTAAAGCAAAGGTAAACTAACTTTCTTGAAACTCCTTAGATTCTAAACCCACCGGACAACCTCTCGTCCGGTGTGAAGACTGGTGGAATTTTTAAACCTCTAATCTAGGGTAAGGGTGCGGCTTTCACTTCTACCTGCTGGCTTGTGTTCACAGCACCTTTTAAAGACTGCTTGCTTAACTACAGCTGCATACCATATCCCAGCTACAGAAAGTCTTTTCAATGTTTGCCAGTGTTGTTTCCACAATAATAAACATCACACTTTAGGTGGGCAGGAGTTAGAGTTTTATTATCAGTCTAGGTAAGACCAAAACTTCAAAGCAAGTTCAATTTTGCTAAAGGGAACATTGTAAAGTAACAATTCTTCATATTACATGCCTCATATGATCCATTTCAAACCATAGAGAATGACACCTTTATGTGTCACTATTCCAAGAGACAAACAAATGTGAACAGCTAAAACATTTTAAAAATGCACCAAGCTTCGGAAGTCTCAAACAAAACTTGAATTTTCTGTACATACTCCTGTCAAATGAAGTTATTTCCTGTGCACCACTCCTCTTGCAAAGTGGTCTTCTATTTCCTTTCATTTGACCTGGATCGGCTAGGAGACCTAGAGAAAGATCGGGACAGCTTGTGATTTCTCTCCCAGGACAGTGATCTCTCTCTTCTCCTATCTCTAGAAGGGGACGTGCTCCGGCTGCGGGAGAAGCTTCTCCGTCTTGGAGATCTGTGGCGAGATGGAGGAATCCTCTGATAATCATATCGAGGGCGACGACCCCAAGAAGGAGGCGGCCACGATTTCGACTTCTCTTTTCCCCATTCGACAGGTCCACTCTTAATAGGCAGCCACGTAATGTTCTCCCATCTTGTTCTCGGACAGCATCGGCTGCATCTGGGGGATCTTCAAATTCAACTAAAGTGAAGTCGGTAGGGTATCTAGCTACCCACACACTTCGGAGTGGTCCCTAATAGCCTACAGTTCGTTCTAATTCAGTCTTGTTACCATCGTTTCCAAGATTCCCTACATAAACTTTACACTCCAATGGACAGGAATCACGGTGCATTTTGAGATCTCGGGTTAGAAATGCAGAGGCTCAAATCCACACACCCCTGGCGGGGTCTTCCCTGTCCCCTCCCGCCTGGCACCCGCAGATGCTCTCTCACACCCGTCGTCCATGAAATGGCCTGGCAGGCAGATTCTTAACCACTGCGCCACCAGGGAAGTCCCCCCACCCCACCCCCGCCATGGCAGTCTTTATGTTCCTGGCCCCATCTGGCTCGAGCCAGGCCTCAGGCACTGCGTTTAGTTCCTGTCTCTACAGGCTCCTTCCCAGTTGATCGGTTCCTCAGCCTTTTACAAACTTGCTTCCATCTCGCCCCCGTGGACAGTTTTGCAAACTCCAGGCCAGGTGGGCATCGGCCTGTGAGCTCTGCCCGGGGTTCAGATGGGGCTGAGCATCCTCACCGCTTCTGTGTAACAGGCTGCTGCATAAGATGTGACACCTCGTTTGCCTCTGGGCGGCTAGATTTCGGGGACAGCCACGGATGCACGCGGACCCAGGCAGATGCTTCGGGTCCATCACGCCAACTTCTGCTGCCCTAACTTCTGTTCCCCAAGCCGCTGTCCCGGGCAGCAAGACCCACGTGGCTCCTGGGTTTCACGGGCCACAGGGGGATCCCGGGCCTCTGGAATCTGGCGGCTGAATCTGCTCGCACAAGCTGTGCTGTGGGGCTGCTTTTCCCCCTGTGTGTCCAGTCCGGGGCCCTGCTGTCTTCACCCGGCCTCCCAGGCGAGAGGGTGAACCTCAGCTCCCTGGAACAGACATTCAGAGCCCCGGTGACCGGTCTCACGGGGCTGGGGCGGCGGCTGGACATGTGTGGCCAGCCTGGTGGTGTCTGGCCCCGTCTGCAGTTCCAGTTCCAGCTGAGAAAGAGCCTCGCTGTGTTATTTTCTCCTGGTTGTGTAAGGATCCCCGGTGTCATTTGACAGAAATGTAGATGGTGTGTTCTTTCTCTGATTTCTCCCTGCTTCCTCTCCTCCCTCCCTCTCTGCCCCTCCCTCTCCCTCTCTCCCTCTCCTGCCTCCCTCTGTCTCTCCCTCTCCCTCCCTCCCTCCCGGAGAGGGAGAGACAGGGAGGCAGGGAGGTTTTATTATATCCTATAATATGGTTTATTATAGGATATTGAATATAATTCCCTGTTGTATCTATTTTATATATAGTACTTTGTATCTGCTAATCCCAAACTCCTAATTTATCCCTCCCCTACCCCCTTTCCCCTTTGGTAACCATAAATTTGTGTTCTATATCCGTGAATCTGTTTTTGTTTCGTAAGTTCATTTGTATCACAGTTTGGATCCCACATGTAACTGATACCTTATGGTACTTCTCTTTCTTCACTTAGTATGATAATCTCTAGGTCCATCCATGCTGCTGCAAATCCTAATGACCTCATTTTAATTCAATCACTTCTTTAAAGACTCTATCTCCAAATACACTCACATTCGGAGGTACTGGGGGTTAGGGCTTCAACGTATGAATTTCGGGGGGACACAGTTCAGGTCATAACACAACTCCAACGTCCATCAACGAATGGATGGACAAAAAACTGTGTTCCATCTCTACAATGGAGTACCACGTAGCAATAAAGAGGGGCAAATGACATTGATGCACGGTGACATGGATGCATGTCACAGACACAAAAGAATAGATACCATATGATTCCATTGGTGTGAAATTCTCAGACAGGCGAAACTAATGCATAGTAACAGAAATCAGAACTGTGACCATCTCTTAATGGGGATGGGACCCACTTGCGAGGGGTTCCAGGCAGGTGATGGGACTTTTCTCCATCTTGATCTGGGCGGTTGATGACACAGACAAATACACACATAAAAACTCCAGCTACCCTTAAAAATAAAAGGGTCAGATCCTTTAAAAAGATCCAGGTGCACATGTAAGATCTGTGCATTTTAATAATAAAATCTGGAGAGGAACAAAGCAAAGATCAGAGTCACTCCATCCCAATTCTCTGATTTATTTTGATTGTAGCAGTTCTCACTCTTTCAAATCCCCTTGTTCGTTGTGGAGTTTGCCTGCCTGTCTTGTTCTTGAGACAGACAGGGGCGGCATTGGTCTGTCTTATTGCTACGTGCATGCCCAGCCCCGGAACCAGGACTGGAATAGTCAGCGGTAGATCAGTGGCTGTGTGACGATGTCTGTGTAAGTTTTTGATTAGTAGTTGCAAACGATTGCATGTCAGTGTGGACAAAGCTCACAGGCACATTACACATGTGTGTGATCATGGTCACTGTGGTGATGATGGGGTGTTAGAAAGGCTTCCTCATGACACAAAAAGAGGAAACAAGTGCTGACCATTCGTTTTGGCAGTCGTAGGATTCAGTGTCTCTTTTTCTATAGCTTGCTTTTTAAAAACTGCCAACATGCTTGAGGGAGAAAAGCAGGTTGCAGATAGATATGTGTGGTAGAATAGATTAACCTAATGTTTCTGAACACACAGAGAATAACTGAGTTTAGGGACATGATAACTGTGGGAAACATAGACAGGAAGGAGACAGACCAACACTTTCATAGTGGTTGTGTCTGGGGAAGTAGCAGACGGGGATCCGAGAGTTACACAAATGGGCTTCCGCTGTGCCTTGAATATTTATTTCATTTAAAAAAAGACCAAAAAAAAACCCCTTCTGTTGTGGAAAACAGTATGACAGGTCCACAAAAAATTAGAAATAGAATTACTGTAGAATAGAAATACGACCCAGCAATTCTACTGGGAATTGCAAGTGTGGTCTCAGAACTTCCCTGGCAGTCCAGTGGTTAAGACTCCACGCTTCCATTGCGGGTGGCACGGGTTCGATCCCTGGTCGGGGAACTAAGATCCCACATGCCATGCGGCATGGCCAAAAGATTAAAAAAAAAGAAGGGGGGGGGTCTCAAACAGATATTTGTACATCCACATTCATAGCAGCATGATTTACACTAGCCAAAAGGTGGAAGCAACCACAGAGTCCATCAACGGATGAATGAACAAAATGTGGTCCATCCATCCAATGGAATACTATTCAGTTGTAAAAACGAGGGACTTCCCTGGTGATGCAGTGGTGAAGAATCCAGCTGCCAGTTCAGGAGACACAGGTTTGAGCTCTGGTCCTGGAAGATCCCACATGCCACAGAGCAACTAAGCCCATGCACCACAACTGCTGAGCCTGCACTCTAGAGCCCACAAGCCACAACTACTGAATCCCGCGCGCCTAGAGCCTGTGCTCCGCAGCAAGAGAAGCCACTGCAGTGAGAAGCCCATTCACCTCAATGAAGAGCAGCCCCCACTCACCGCAACTAGAGAAAGCCCACGCACAGCAATGAAGACCCAACGCAGCCAAAAATAAACAAATAAATTTATTTAAAAAATAATTTTAAAAACTATTTAAAAAAAAAAAAAAGGAAGGAACTTCTGAGAATTCCCTGGCAGTCCAGTGATTAGGACTCAGTGCTTTCACTGCTGGGGCCCGGGTTCGATCCCTGGTCAGGGAACTAAGATCCCACAAGCCGTGCTGTGTGGCCGAAAAAAAAAAGGGGGCATTTGTGAATAGTCACCTCAAATGGTAATGAGGTTTTTTTGTGTGTGTTTGTTTGTTAATTTTATTTATTTATTTTTGGCTGTGCTGGGTCTTCATTGCTGCGCACGGGCTTTCTCTAGTTGAGGTGAGCGGGGGCTACTCTTCGTTGCGGTGCACATGCTTCTCATTGCGTGGCTTCTCTTGTTGTGGAGCACAGGTTCTAGGTGCGCGGGTTTCAGTAGTTGTGGAACGTGGGCTCACTAGTTGTGGCTTGCGGGCTCTAGAGCGCAGGCTCAGTAGTTGTGGTGCACGGGCTTAGTTGCCCCATGGCATGTGGGATCTTCCCAGACCAGGGTCGAACACGTGTGCCCTGCACTGGCAGGTGGATTCTTAACCGCTGCACCACCAGGGAAGTCCGGTAATGAGGTTTTGAGCACCAGTGGATTTCCATTGATTAAATGTATGCCAATCTGCAGCCGCTGTGAAAAACAGTACGGAGGTTCCTCAGAAAACTAAACATAGAATTACCTAGGGGGTTACTTACAATTTGGGACTTCCCTGGAGGTCCAGTAGTTAAGACTTCACCTTCCAATGCAGGGGGTGTGGGTTCGTTCCCTGGTCAGGGAACTAAGATCCCACATGCCTTGTGGCCAAAAAAATAAAACATAAAACAAAAACAATATTGTAACAAATTCAGTAAAGACTTTAAAAATGGTCCACATCAAAAAAATCTTTAAAAAAAATTATATGATCCAGCAATTCTGGGCATATATCTGGACAAAACTCTAATTCAAAAAGATACATCCACCCCTATGTTCATTGCAGCACTATTCACAATAAATGTCACTATTCACCTAAATGTCCATCAACAGATGAATGGATAAAGAAGATGTGGTACATATATACAATGGACTACTACTCAGTAGTAGTAAGTAAGAACAAAATAATGCCATTTGCAGCAACATGGATGCAACTAGAGATTATCATGCTAAGTGAAATAAATCAGAAAGAGAAAGACAAATACCATATGATATCACTTACATGTGGAAGCTAAAATATGACACAAATGAACCTATCAACGAAACAGAAACAGACTCACAGACATGACATAGAGAACAGACTTGTGGTCTACAAGAGGAGGGGGTTGGGGGAGGGATGGAGTGGGTAGCTGGGGTTAGCAGATGGAAGCTTTTATATATAGATTGGATGAACAACAAGGTCCTACTGTATAGCACAGAGAACTATATTCAATATCCTTTGATAAGCCATAAGGGAAAAGAATATATATAAAAAAAGAATGTATATAAATGTATAACTGAGTCACTTTGCTGTACAGCAGTAATTAACACAACATTGTAAATCAGCTATACTTCAATTTACAAAAATAGAGTACATGTACGCCAATCTACTACCATCACTATTCTCCCCAGAAAAGGCTCAACTTCCACCCTGATGGAAGGAACAGTTTCCCTGCCAGTCGGCCAGGGTGGCAGGAGCTACCTGCTGGCAGCAGTGTCCCCTCACTCTGGCCCACCCAAGCACAGCAGCACCCCCTAGGTCCACAAGCCTGGCTCAGGCCAGCGAGCTCGGGGTGCATGGAGGTGGGTATACCTCACAGGCAGGTATACCCTGGGCCACCCCTGGAACTGCACCCCTGAGGGACAGCCCACCACCCAGCTGAGACCCAAGGGCTGAGCCACAGAACACTGTTTCCACTCTTTATGCTAACGTGCTCCTCATATTTTTCCTGGTAGCATACTGAATACCTGAAACGATGACCTCAACTGGAAAAGTATCACAAAAATGATGGAATTCAGTAAGTTGGCTAAGTTAAAAAATATATATATAGGGCTTCTCTGGTGGTGCAGTGGTTGAGAGTCCGCCTGCCGATGCAGGGGATGCGGGTTCGTGCCCCGGTCCGGGAGGATCCCACGTGCCGCGGAGCGGCTGGGCCCGTGAGCCATGGCCGCTGAGCCTGCGCGTCCGGAGCCTGTGCTCCGCAACGGGAGAGGCCACAACAGTGAGACGCCCGCGTAACACACACACACACAAAATATATATATATATATATATATATATATATATATATATATATATATATATATATATATATATATAAATAGAAAATACAAAGTCAATAATCTTTCTGTAGGCAAAGGACCACTGTTTGGAAAATAACATCCTGCATACATTAGTAATAAAAGGATTAAATACCTAGGAATTGAGTTAAGAAACTTGTAATATCTGTATGAAGACTTTAAAACACAGACTGATGAGGTTTAAAATAAGGGCATTCCTTCTGCATAGTGAGAAGGAGGGACCAACTACCGATTATACATTAGCAACATGGGTGAATCTCAAAACCATTAGGCTGAGTGAAAGCAGCCAGAGAAGCCCACACTGCACCAACAGGAGAAAGTCATCCATGAAGATGGACGTGGACCAGAAGTTGCCTGGTGGCGGTGGCAAAGGGGGATACTGAACTGGGAAGGGACACAGGGGACTTCTGGGGTGATGGAAACATTCTATAGTCTGATAAGGATGTCGGTCCTCAGACTGATTCATTTACCGGAATAAACTGCTGCACACCCAGGACTTGTGCATTTCATATTAGACCTCAGTTTACAATGGGAATCCAGTGAGACACTCCTAGGTAGAACAACCTTCAAAGTGCAAAGCGCTTATAATCGATGCCACCATTTATTTGTAGCAAAGATAGACACACACACCTGCACTCGGGCACAGAAGGACTTTGGAAAGCCAAGGATTTGGTGTCTTGGTCAGGGGGCCTGGGAATGAAGACTTAGCATACTTTTCACTGTACTCACGATATACTTTTTCATGTGTTTTTAGCTTAAAAAAAAAACCAAAACAGAACATATAGCTAAAAAATAAAATCTGACAGGGGAACTTTACCATGTCGAGCTGTTGTGTTTACCATGTGCGTTCGTTACCTGTTGAAAAAATAAGTTGAGATGTCAATTTCCCGCCACATAAAAATGATTCATATGTTAAGACGTCATAGAAATAATGCAAGAAAACACTAGTTTGATTTAGGGGTAGGGAAGGCCTTTCTGAGTAGGCTCTAAAAAAATAGAAGAGCAGACAAATATAAATTTAATCCCTAAAAATAAAGTCTCTTTACAGCAAAGATAGGATGACTCAAGATGAAAGTAACACAAGCAGGGGACAGCCCCTAGCAAGGACGAAGGTTACAGCATGTGTCACCACGGAGATAAGGAACAAATTCCAGTGGCCACCAGACACTTGGGAGTGTTGAATCACTCCTAAAAGATGCTAACAAGGGAACTCCCTGGTGTTCCAGTGGTTAGGACCCCACGCGCTTTCACTGCCGAGGGCCAGGGTTCAAGTGCTTTCACTGCCGAGGGCCAGGGTTCAGTCCCTGACTGGGGAACTAATTCTGCAAGCCATGCATGTGGCCAAAAAAAAAGAAAAAATTGCTAACAAGACTCACTATTCCATTGACAAGGATCGAAGAGGCAAAAGCCAGGGTAGGGTAAAGTCCAGGTGGCACTGTTGGTGGGAGAAGCATTAAAACCTCTCCAGGGGGGTAGGTCAGCCACATGACCTGAAAGGGAAATATGAAAACATTTATACTCAGTGATCCAGGAAG
Source organism: Stenella coeruleoalba (assembly GCF_951394435.1). Classification (NCBI taxonomy): domain Eukaryota; kingdom Metazoa; phylum Chordata; class Mammalia; order Artiodactyla; family Delphinidae; genus Stenella; species Stenella coeruleoalba. The sequence goes on along the minus strand of NC_137148.1, from coordinate 167,302,234 downwards.
CTCTCTACATATTTCCTTAAAGGATACAATGGAAGAGTCCATACAAGGATGTTCAGTGCAGTGTCGTTTACAAGAGAAGAGGGAACATCTTAATTACCATGAAGGAGCTTAAATTTTACATTTGAATTATCTCTAGTCCCTTGGTCTTTTTTTTTCAGATTGATAGATTGATTGATTTGGCTGCGTTGGGTCTTTGTTGCTGCACGTGGCTTTCTCTAGTTGCGGCGAGCGCAGGCTTCTCATTGCGGTGGCTTCTGTTGTTGCGGAGCATAGGCTCTAGGTGCATGGGCTTCAGTAGTTGTGGCACGAGGGCTCAGTAGTTGTGGCTTTCGGGCTCTAGAGCGCAGGCTCAGTAGTTGTGGCGCACGGGCTTAGTTGCTCTGCGTTATGTGGGATCTTCCCAGACCAGGGATCAAACCCGTGTCCCCTGCACTGGCAGGTGGATTCTTAACCACTGCGCCACCAGGGAAGTCCTAGTCCCTTAGTCTTATGATTAAGGCACCCGTGACTTACATGGACAGTTACAGTTGAGATGCCACCAAGTGCTTTCCTAAAAGCACACGTAGAGGTGGTGGGGCAGGTGTTACTTGACATTCTAACAGCGGCCCTTTGGGTTGTGTGTGCTGGTGACTCACATGTCTTTGTCTGCTTCTGCTTTGTCGTCATTTTATAGCAGGTCTTTTCCCAAAGACAAATCAAAGAAAAGGGTCGTTCATCTCAGAATTCAGTAGGACTGAGTCAGGGTGAAAGTATGGAAAGCCCACCTCCCAGATGCTTAAACAAATAAGGGCTCTGCCTGGGGGTGGCAGGCCAGGGCTACGAGTGACTCTTTTTGCTCCACCATCCATTGCATGGGGCTTCTGGCCTCACGGTCACAGGACAGTTGCTGCCTTGCCAGGCATCACAGCCCAGGGCTACAAGGCCACGGGGAGTCCAAGATTCTTCCTTTAAAGGGCGTTCTGGGAAACCGCACCAGCAAGTTCCACTTGCATCGTATTGGCCAGAACTGAGCCACCACCCCCACCCCAAACAGGCGTGGGACGTCTAACTTCGGACGAGGCCTCCGCGGGGTCACCTGCGACACTGAGGAGCCCACTCTCATCCAGCCTCAGCTGAGAGGCGGCCAGAAGTCCCTGGCAAATCAGGAGTCATCACCCAGGGTGATTTATAGGAGAGATTTATTTGAAGAAATATTACAACATATAAAAACTACATAAAGTCTTAATTTCCACTCATACAGTGGTAACTTTGATATAACGCATAATAAAAAACTTTTAAAATCCAGAACGGACAAAGTACTGCACAGTTTCATCACTAAGTCAAATTAGTCGATAAGCAAATCTCACAAAAGAGCTTCATGTCAGCCAAGGCCACAAACACCGTGTACAACACATCTGAACTGACAGATTGACATGTTAAAAATACAACAATATCAGTGCACGTTGGGGATCTCCGGTGCCAGAAACAAAGGCGATTGGAGGGCAGAACTAGTCCTTAGCAGTCTCCTCCTTGATTTTAACTGAAGAGATATAAAAGGGAGAGTATGTAATGTAATGTTACACGAAGCAATAGGCAAGCACATCAGGTACGTGGACCAGGAACTACGTTAATGCCCAGGCGTTGACACTAAAAGGACCACCTCATAAGAACCTGCAGCAGCTCTGCACCAGCATTCAGAGACTGAACACTGCTCAGGTGCTCCCTAAAGGTTTCCAGACCACCTGGGTTATGGGCTAGTGTCTGAGGCGGGCGCAGCCGACCCAGACTCACTTAGCAGGACAGAGCCAAGCACCCCGAAATCTGACCACTCGTCCACTGCGTGCCGGGCCCCGGTGCTCCGTGCTTACCCACACGCTCACTCATCTCAGAGCAACCCTGAGACGCAAGGCCACCAGGGAGGGTGGGTGACTCGCCCCAGTCTCAGAGCCTAAAGCCAAACCCCTGCTGTCCCCACCGCTCCCTACCATACCTGAGGTGCTCTCTCGCGCTCTGACCATCATACAGCGCTTGATCTCCAAGCCGATGGCTTTGGCCAGTGGCGGTGGCACAGCGTTACCCACCTGCAGGAGGGAAGGAGGGCGACATGTGGTTCGGCATGGCTGGAGTCAGCGCTAGCCTCCACTCGGACACGGGCACTGGGCCCCCCGTCTCAGGCTCACACAGGCCTCCAAAGCCCTTCCCTCAGGATGGCACTCAGACCCTCCACCCAGCCCACCCTCCCGCCCCAAACACCAGCAGGTCAAGCACCACTCGGAGAAGGGGGCCTTTAAAGGGCTTTAGAAAATCTTAGAATCTGGACATGGAAGCTACTATGTTTCACTACTAGCTGAGAGCTCTGCTCCCAGAGCACAGGATGGCCGAGAGGGGTGAGAGGGGTGAAATGGGAGGGTCTCGCTGTAACCCCCAGGCACTGCTGGCCTTTTCAGCCACATGCCTGCGCTCCTTGGAAATACATTTCATTAACAGCCAAACCGAACACTCTGAGAAACAGGAGGAATTATTGGTTCGTTTCAACCCTTAGCAACAGGGAGTTTTCACCACCGGGTATTTCGTCTGCTCTCTGCAATGCGCTGGAACTTTCCTTTGGGCGAAATGTGCCTCAGCTGTCCACGGCACCCGACACACTTGGCGACTCCGCCTGACCCGGGAGCGCCCTGGGTCCCGGGGACAGGGTCCCTCCTTCCTGACCACCCCCTCGTGGGAGTGCTGAGGCCAGTCAGCCCCCAGCTCTGGGGGCTCAGCGTCCCCTAGAAAGTGACTGCGAGTCAAGCTCCCCACCGACCCCCGACCCCCTGGTCTCCCTCCGGCCAGGGCTGCTTCGTGCGCGGTGCCGCTCGCCCCTCCTCAGCGGGGAGGAGACCCGGGCCGACTCCGCTCCACTGACCTGCCGGTGCTTGTCCAGGATGTTGCCGAACAGCCGGTAGGTGTCGGGGAAGCCCTGAGAGCGGGCGCACTCCCGCACACTCACGACGCGGTGCTGCTCTGGGTGGAGCACGCGGCCCTGGGGGCAAGAGGTGCGATGTGGGTGGGAAGGAGACGGGGCCACGGGAAGCCCACCCGGGGCCGGGGCGCAGAGGCAGGAGGCGGCGAGGAGGGCCGGCCCAGCCGCGAAGCCCGTGCCTCCGTCCCCGCCCAGGCCCAAGTGGCCCTCAGACCTACCTGCTTGCCCATGGGCTCGGGGTTGGTGACGGTCGTGCTGAAGAAGCCGTCCCACTCGAGCCGTCCGTAGAGGCCGGCCCAGTGGTTGTGCCTGTTCCCGGTGTGGGGCAGGCACCAGGGAATGAGGGTGTTGAACTGTCTGGCCGCAGGGTCACAGGCTTTGCCTGTTGGAAGAGAGGGCTGCGATGGGGCTGTGCTGACGGAACGGGATGATACAGCAGCCGACAGTCCCCGTTTGCCAGGCAGAGCTTCATCACGGACCCTGTCCTCAGCAGCCGTGCGCAGCAGGGACACCCAGGCTTGGCGAGTCTGCACCCCACCCAGGGCTGCTGGGTTCCTGCGCGGCAGCCCCGGCATCTCCTGCTGAGAAACCCTGAGCCCACCGCCCCGCTGCAGAGCCTAAGGGGGCTGGGGCTTCACACCAAACTTGAGGAAGCCACACCTGGAGGCCAGGGCACAAACCTTCCACGCAGGAGCAGACCCCGCGGAGAGCCCCGGCGCTGCTGCAGCCGTTCTTCTTGTCATGGTAGTTGTACCGCAGCTTCCTGGCCAAGGTGCCATCAGAGAGCCGCACCTCGATGTTCGGCAGGTCACGCCAGTCTGAGCCCGGGGCTAGAGGGATGTGCCGCATGCGAGCAGCCACCAACGCGCTCATGTCCTGGAAGAGCAGAGCAGGCCCAGCTGTCGCTGAGCTCAGGGAGCACCTGACCACATGCAGTGGGCTGGGCGCCACAGTACTGGGCACTGGGCATACCACGGTGACCAGGACCCCAAGGGGCTTGTATCCCACTGTGGGAGACAAGCAGTGACCCCAATCGACAACCTGGGGGTTACACACGTGCCATGAAGACACCAGAGCAGGGATGTGAACGACGGGGGAACGGGTGAAGGGACGGCTTCGGGCAAGCGCGGGGCTACTGAGGAGGTGACGTCGGAGCTGAGCCCTGCAGGACAGGAGGAGCCGGCGGCGGGGAGAGCTGGGGTTTGGTGCGTTTGGGAGATACCCAGAGAACAGCGGTGCTGAGAGACAAGACCAGTCATAGGAGACGATGGCCAGACACACCATTCTAGCCCGATTCTAGGCAGAGTATAAGCTCTGATTGACACTTTCCAGGACCATGTACTGGGGCGGGGGTGGGGTGCAAGGAGAAGCAGGAGGCAGTGAGATGTGAGGCTGGGGGCCGGCTGAGGTAGCGGATTTTGGGTTAGGGGCCAAGAGCAGAAGGAGCTGGAAGGGGGCCGAGACCAGACCCCGCTTCCCCCACAAGCCCTGGCTGGGCTCCAACCACAGAGCTGTTCCTGGGAGGCCGCTGGGAGGAGGCCCTGCTCTATGGAGGTGACGTTACCTTACAGATGTGGTCCCTGAGGATGGGCTGGTACTGCGAGCCCCGGAGCTGCCTCTGGAACCAGGACTGAGGCTCCCCGTTGTACGAGATCTCCTGCGCCGAAGCTCCGTTCCGAATCTCGGGAAGGTCGGACATCGTGTCCCGCACGGTGATGGTTCGGAACGGACCCGAGCTCAACCTGCAACAGAGCACAGACTGTGGCACCTCTGGGGACAGACACAGCTATCATGTGTGTGAGTCACAATTGCCATCCCCCGACTGCTGGCACCGTCTTCTCCAGAGAAGGCAACCCGGCTCGGGGTCAAAGGACCGCTCGGGGTCAAAGGGCCGCCCGAGGTCACAGGGGCAGCATTCTTCTCAGACCCCATCGGAAAAGGGGACAGGCTATAGCGTGGGCTCTGCCCGTGACTGCGGCCAGGCTTCTGGCCACTGCCCCGGACACAGGGCGCTCGGGGTCAGAACGAGAGCAGAGGTGGCAGAGCGCTCGCAGGGCAGGCCGGACGCGGCGCTGTCTGCCCTCGCTAACACTGTCTCCTCGGCTCGGGCCTCTTCACAGAGGTCCACCCGCACCAGGCCTCGCCGGGGAAGGCTCACAAGCGCCAGGACAGCGGGCTGGCCGGGGGTGCTCCTACCTGGTGATGTTGCTGACAAACTTCTTGTCGTCGACTACGACACTCAGCTGGCAGGCCCGGGGCGCAAACACGTGCAGCGGCTCCGGGAACAGAGGGAGCTGCTCTCCGGGGGCCGCGGCCAGGATGATGGCCCGCCTCCGCGTCTGGGCCACGCCGTACTGACCAGCCTGCGCGGGAGAGGGCCAGACACACACATGGTCAGTGGGCACCTCTGAGCAGCTGGGCGAAGGGCTGGGGTCCGCAGCACCTGACTTTCTGGGGCGTCTGGCTGGTGTGGAGCTCACCCAGAGAGCCCCTAGTTAACCCACGGGCTCATGCCTAACAGGAGGTGGGACCGGAGAAGAGGACGAAAGATCCCAGGAGGTGGTCGGTAGCCCCTGGAGAAGATGGGAGTGAACCCTGCTGGCGATCCCAGCCAGCTCTTTAAACAGCACATGAAGGAGCACTTGGGGAGAAGAGCGGCCAGAGGAGACACCAGGAGCCATGCCACCTGCCTGGCAGCCCACGGTCACAAGGGAAAGAACACGGCTGCCAACAAGGTTGGTCAGTGAGGCCGAGACACTACGGAAGCTGGATGGGAGGGGCCCGGCAGCCGCCTCCCCAGCCCTCGCCCGCGCTGCACGTCACCACACTGTGGCCCCTCTCAGATCTACTTTCCCTTTGAGACAGCTTGCCGCTGTCCAGGGACTGCTCAGCCCTTTCTCCGGCCACACACGTCTGCCCGCTCTGCCCCTGCCCGGGGGGCCCACCTGCAACACGCCGAAGGTGCACTGGTAGCCCATGCGGACCAGGCAGCGGAGCGTGAGCTTCAGGACCATGGAGCGCTTGAAGGAGACGAAGTTTCTGACATTCTCCAGGAGGAAGTACCTGGGCCGGTAGTAGTCGCAGTAGCTGTGGAGGCGGGAGAGACGAGAGAGGAGGAGACCTACTCTGCCAGAAGCCACTCCCAAATGCTTGACGTTTGTCAAGACGCACCTGCCAACTCTCAAGGTCTCTCCCTAGCGGAGGGGCAGCCGTGAACTTCCTGAAGGCAAAGACCGGCGTCTCACTCAGCACTCCGCCTTCAGCAGGTGCGAAGGCTAAAGCAGTTACTGCTCGGCCCTGGCACACCTGCGGCGCAGCCCCGGGACCAGCCGTCTAGTCACCCTGGGGCAGCACCGAACGCAGAGGGAATTCTAGCCTGTTTACCTGAGGAAGGAGACCACCAGGGAGTTCTTGAACTTAGAGTACGTTCGAGAGTTGAAGCGGTTCATGCCGCTAAAGCCTTGGCAAGGAGGCCCGCCACACAGCATCTCCACGTCTCCCTTCTGCGGCAGCTTCTGGCCGCGGGAGTTGGTCACCTCCCCGGCCATGACCAGCTTCAGCAGGACGTTGCAGTCCTCTGTGAACACCGTGGACCCGGAATTGTTCAGCCGGAACGCCTGGGCCGCGGGGTCCCACATCTCGATGGCCCACAGCGTTTCCGAGATGCCTGGGGGACACAAGGACAAAGATGAGCTGCGAACCCTGTAGCATATGAGACTCTTTAGTCAGAACTGTGACCAGAGCCAGGAAGGTCTTCCAGGCAGAACACGCCCGGTCCGGTTTTTGCAGCTGTGCGGAGAGAAACCCAGAGCCTACCTGCTTGGTGGAACCCTTCCGACAAACCCCCACAGCCAGAAAACACATCCAGGGTCCGCAGCTTCGGCAGCTTGATTTCCGTCTCCTGCTCGCTCGGCTCAGAGCTTTGCGACTTTGTCCTGCTTTTCCCTGCGGGAGACAGGCCCCAAGTCAGATCAGGGCCCTAGCGTGCTCTCTTCAAACACCCTGGTGATTCAGAGACGGCCTCGTTTTGAGTTGACGGCAGCAGAGCGAGGTAACGTCAGAGGCTGCTCTTTTATACTGACTGATTCACGAGAATCGAGTTATGGGAGACGGACTTGAAAAGAAGCCCGTGGAGTAACGACATACCTTTTCCCTTCCCTTTCCCTTTATTTCCAGGGCTACGGGCATGGTTTGGAGGATCTTCAAAGCTTTTGCTCTTGGCATTATAGGCCTGAGAAGGAAAGAACCACAACAGTCTGGAAGAGAAACACCAGTCCCCTCTCTAACAAATACGATTTAAGTTAATTTGATAAGATCTACTTAATTTCTCCCTAAACATGGCCATAAGCAAAAAGTGCTTTGAGTTTTATTACATTAGAGATGAGAGGAAAATTCTACTAACACACACATTTTATATGGCCGAAATTCTTGCTATTTCAAGTACCTGGACTACTCATTCTAAAAACAGGCAAGTGTTACAGTTAGACTGTACACACTGGAACCTGGGGGAAACATGGGTTATCTTAGAACGATACATGCCTATCACAGAAAAGCCATGCTCAAACAATTTAAGAGTGATTAGCTTAATCAACAAACTGCTGGCTCTACTCTCAATAACCAGGCACAGGCTCGGCTGTATGGCCCCGGCCTGGACACGGAACCCTGGCTGAAGGCACTGGGGGCAGGGCTGCATCTCCCAGGGCTAGAGGAACTTTCCCCTAACTCACAGGCACTGGCCAGGCCAGCAGAGGCCACTTAACAGTCTTCAAAAATTGCTATTGCCTTAGGACACTCAAATGTGACATTCTGTTTTGTTTTAAGCCCAAAGTGTCAAATTCCAGAACAACTTGAATGTCACAGATTTGTACTCTGGATAAACTGCTTTCTCGGGGGCTGTGTCTGACCCCAAGGCCCTCCCTCCAGTAAGCCCAGGGCCCCACCTCAAGGAAGTAGAAGCGGTCGGGGCCACCAGCGGAGAAGTCCTGGAGGCACTCAGGCAGGTCCTCCCCGTACTCCACGGTGCAGCGGCCCTGCACGGCCTTGAAGTCCACCACAGCCTCCTCGTCGCTCCAATAAAGCAGGTTGATGTCTGCGTGGTAACTCGCCGGGGTGGACTTGTGCGTGTTCTCCGGCCTGCGAGTGCCAGGGTCTTTGTTAGTTCTTTTGCCTCGAGCTGACAGGCAATTAAACGGCACATTCCTGACAATGCTCAGATGATCGGTGGGTAAAGACCATTCCCCATCCCCAGCAAGTCACCTTGATTACTGACCCCCTTAGTTGGCACTAACCACAGACTAAGTGGGGTTCCTTGCCATGAACTCAACTAATGGTTTGCTTGCTCTTTATGCCCCCAGTGTAGCCCAAAAAAACTTGTCCTGTGTTAAGACCAGTTGCTGGTCTCCTGTTAGAAAGCATGTCTAGAGCTGCCTTCATTCGCCTATAACAGCCAGATTCCTTGTTCTTTCTCATTACTCAACTGATTATTGCAAAGACCTCAAAAACTCTTCCACGTACATTAGCTAAGACATGGAGCAACTTTAGACCTATCTGTATGGATTAGTTTCAGGTTATCTCCTAACCATTATTAGGATCCCAGAAAAAGACTGAGTGAAGCCAAGACATTGGACAGAGAGAAACCCCAGAGCAGGGAAGAGAAGAACAGGGGGATGGGGAATGGGGAGGGGGGCGGAACACGGACAGTGTTCAGAGACAGGACACGCGGACAGAACTCAGGGTTCTGAGGGCGCCTCAGGCAAAGCCCAGGACATTCCACGCCTATCTTTGTCACACTCTGGACTTCTGCTCACAGATTTCTTTGGACAAAGCTGTGCAGCTTTAAGAGAGAAAGCGAGGGCTGTGATATGTAGCTGTAGTCATCCTCGGTACCCTCCAGGTAATCAGAAACACTTGGAAGAACAGATACCTCCACCCAACTCTTAGACCACCACTGTGTGTGTGCGGTTACCACCCCGCCTCAGGCAGAGCCCCCCGAAGGGCAAAGGCTTCACCGACCTGTAAAACTTGTTGACTCTGATCTTGATATCCGTCTCGTTGGGCCTGCCGTTGCTCTTCTTGCTGCAGAAGATCTCTTTGATGCGGCCAATACGGTACGGCTCAGGGGCATCTAGGTTGCTGCCTTTGATGTAGTCAGAGTATTTCCGGTAGTGTTCTGGATACAGAGCTTCATCCACAGGCTCCTTCCGTGGGCGTTTCACAGGACTGGACAGCTTAATGCTGCAGAGAGGCAACTGTTATGAGTGACTGAACATGAAGCCTTAAAAAGCAGTCTCAGCATGACTGATCAGTGACGATAACCACTTAAATTCAAACACTTTAAACTAATGCAGCTACGTACCCTTAGACCAGATTTAGAGACTAAATCTCACCCACACTTTAAAATGGGTACTCTCCATCTGTGCTCTGGGGATAGTTGCTAAGGCTGTTCAGGTTCTCCCCGCTCCCAGCCTCAGGGCAGGCGTGTGGCTCGTTCAGCTCTACAGGTGTGCGCAGCAGGGACGCACAAGCACTTGGAGCGGGAGCTCTGAGCGCCAGGAGAGCCTCCAGCGTGCTTCCCCTCGCCTCTGACTGCCGACTCCTGAGAAGGCAGGGCTCCGTCAGCCCAGGGCCCTGAGTGACACAACAGTCCGAGTCCCCTGAACCACAATGGCCACACAGTACAGGCAAGAAGTAAACTTCTGTGATTTTAGAGTTGTTACCACGGCATAGCCTACACTCTGACTGAGGCATCGACCCAGAGGCAATGCGGGAGAGGCATGGGGAGAAGACTCGTGGTCTGGGCAAGCCGAATTTGGCCTGACCGCGTACTGGCTAACTCAGGCCAGCAAATGAGATGCCAGGCTGCCAAGACCGCAGGGCTGCAAACTCTGAAGACTGCAGCTCAGGGAGGCAGCTGCTGTGCTTTCCCATCAGACCCCCTGAAGTCTGACGGGCTCCAGAGGTGTCTCTGAACACCTGTGCTCTCACTTCAGCTGTGCCAGGAGCATCTGGTAGACAGCACTACAGGGAGTCCTCCCCTTCGAGGCCAAAAACTGGAGCTAAAGGGCGTGATGCACACTCACTGTGCGGGCCTGGAAGGACCGATGTTTTGTAATGTACGGTGACTGAATGGAGGTTGGGGACTGGGCTCCAATTAGGACTCGAGGAAAATGGAATTGCAAGTCGGGAAACTGAGCTGACTAAGCTCAGAAAATGGTGGTTGTAAATCCAACCACGCACTAGTTCTTAGAACGAACAAGGAATGGATCAAGTGTGGACAATATCTGTGGCTTTGATTTTTCCCTGAAGAGCGTCAATCCTCTGATGTGGAAGTCTTTTTTTTAAATTTTATTTATTTTTGGCTGTGTTGGGTCTTCGTTGCTGTGTGGGCTTTCTCTAGTTGTGGCGAGCGGGGGCTACTCTTCGCTGCGGTGCGCGGGCTTCTCATTGTGGTGGCTTCTCTTGTTGCGGAGCACAGGCTCAGTAGTTGTGGCGTGCGGGCTTGGTTGCTCCGCGGCATGTGGGATCTTCCCGGACCAGGGATCAAACCCGTGTCCCCTATATTGGCAGGTGGATTCTTAATCAGTGCGCCACCAGGGAAGTCCCGCAAGTCTTTTGGTGCAATTCCCATTTACCAACAAGCAACTCACAGTCAGCCTTTACTTTAGGCCAGGCGCTGTGCTAATAAGCAACTTTCTTTTAACTCACTTATTCCTTAGGGGCCTGGCAGGCAAGGCACTCCTCTCCCCACTTGATAGATGGGAACTGGGAGGGGCTCTCTGCCATGACCAGCTGGGCAGGAACCCACCACTGACCCTAAAGCTCTCCCTTAGCCAGCGGGCTCTCTGTCTGACTTCTTTCACAGAATTATAGTCGCTCTGCACTGGAAGGCTGGATAACGTCTGCTCACCGCAGATGACACTGTGACAGCTCGGCAGCAGCAGGTACTGGGCTGCGGGGTGGGGGACATTGTGGAGCCAGCTCTGTACTGACCCAGAGCTCCTGGCCCTGACTGCAGCCAGGGGCACTCACTTGAAGGTGAAGGCCTCGGGGGGGAGGTACACGCCATCGCCCACTCGATACTGGATGCCGTTCTTGGTGGCTAAGCTGTAGAGGACCCGGCCATCCAGGTCCTCGAGCTGCTCCATGACCCTGGGAATTTCCTTCTGCCTCATTTCAGCCAGACGTGCACAGCTTGCACAGAACCTGAAGGAGTGAAGGACAGAAACCAAAGGCCCTTAAGTGACTGGTAGTGACTACAAGCAGCTGCCACTGGCTTAATCCAGACTCTGGTGACCAAGAGGAAGGATTTACAGATGTTAGGAGGAACTGGCTTTCCTGCACTTTTATGTTCACACTTTGAAAGCACTTATTTGGGACCAAAGCCCAGAGATACACACAATAGGAAAATGACAAGCCAACCCCACTTTTGAGTAGTCGATCCTAAGACATTAACAAACAGTCTAGAATATGGTCAAGAATCCACCACGAGCGATAATGCAGACAGTGGTAAAGACAGGAACTCAAAACGTCAGAGGAGGTTCACGCTATTACCTCTAAAGGCTGAAGAGGTATTTGGTAAAATGCAACATTATTTCTGATTAATAAACCCTTAAAAGGAGAATTAGAGATTGCCTTAAAAACAGATCAAGCCAAAAGGCAGCTCCAGGTTGACTGGAGAAACACCAGAGGCATCGCAGCGAGCCCTCCTAGCCTCAGCCCTGTCAGCCTTACTGTCACACACCACTCGCTCTGGAGGTGCCGGCTGCCACTTTTAGTTAAAACAAGTGAGGTACCAAGGTTAGAAAGGAAGACGTGGGGCACTGAACACTTTATAAGAAGCAAAAGCTTCCCTAAAAGCATTCCCCCACCAGTTCCAATAAAATGGAATCAAAGATCTCACTTACGAGAAAAGACACAAGATCTGTGGTACAGACACTGAGGAACCCAGAAAGACACATCCTGTCCCTGGATGGGACAGCTTCTCCCCACCAGGCTGTCCACACACTTACAGCCACTGCAACCCAGTCAGGCTGCTCTTTGGTTGGTGAGGAAGACGATCAGAAGACGTGGGGAAAGCAAACCCAGCAGAGAGAAGCACGGGAAAAGCTCGAGGGCTTCATGCAGACGCATGGCGTCCACGAGCACCACCAGAGCGGCCCAGGAGCGCAGTCGCGGCACTCACTTGTACTTGTTGTCCTCCACTGGCTGAGTTTTTGGAGGGGACTCAAATCTTGCATAGTCTTGGTCATACCAAAGCTGGTAGAAATAGGTCTTTCCGTCACCCTCCGACATCAGGGCCTCAGGGTCCACGCCTCCCTAGGGACAAGACTGCCGTCAGCCATGATGACCCCACGCATTGAGGAGGGGCACACGAGGGGCGCCAGGCACTCACCTCCAAGGCCCAGTTTTCCGACGGGGCTTTATAGACGACCTGCACTTTGCTGTGAATGTATGAAAGCTGCATGTCCTCACATTCGTCTACCAGGAACAGCTCCAGGGGGTCCGACGTGGCCCCGAGGACTGTGTCCGTCCCAGCACAGAACCAGTGGGCATGAAACATCTGCCCGTTGCTGCTGTCCTCCCACAGCGCCGTGACCCTGGAGCCGGAAGAGGGGGCGGGAAGGAAGTTCTAACTTGACCGGCAGATCTGGACCGAGTCTCCTTGGGGGACATGTATTTTTTGGTTTTAGTATAGGGCAAAGAGCTGCTGCTATTCTTACAAAATAGGAACCTCCTACTTACTCAACAGAAAGTGTGGGCTGAAGTCAAGCAGAGGGAAGGACACAAACCTTGCTAAATACAGTGGTTTTGAAGAATCATCTGGAATAACAGAAACACAGTCCCCCACTTCCAGGGTTTCCGAGTCGATGCATACCTTCTTATAGTAACTCTTCTTCCCATCGGTCTGAAAACAAGAGCTTAATTTCAGGTGAGGATGGGTTTGAAGGTCCGTGCTAGGCTTGACCTGCGAGTTCCTGTTACTTTATAGGAAATTATCACTCATAACAATTTCTCCAAGAAGCCGTGAGCTCTACCAGCCTGGCTACTATAGAGAACACCCAACTTCTTTGGCTGGAAGCCTGCAGCAAAGGCCGCTCACATCCCTCTATCACCACCTCTGCCCTCTTGTGTCAGCAGCAAATGGGATTCTAGCATTCAATTGTAATAGCACCGTACCCCACTCCTCACACCTCCCTTAGCCACACGGACCTCCTTCTTTCTCTCCCACAAGGAAAGCTGGTCCCACCTCAGGGCCTGTGCTCTGGTTCCTCCCCAGACCTTCATGCGCTGGCTACTCTCCAACCTTTTGGTTTCAGCTCAGATGTTGCCCCACCAAGAAGCCTCCGTGGCCCCAGCACCCTTCCTGCCCCCTGCCCTCCTGACAGTACATGTGTCACAGGCAGGGGCTTAGTTATGCCTAGGCCTAGAGCAGCATCCAGCAGGGTAGGCCTCACGCTTGTTGAGGAAACTGACCATCTTTGCCTTATGGACATCGAGAGAACAACACTGAGATGACATTCACTCTCCAGCTTTGGTAAAGGATTTGACCCTTAGACAGGCAGGTAACCACAGAACCCCCGGGAGACGGTCTGCTAGTGCCCCCAAACACCTACTCCTAGGCCAGAGAGGACTGTGAAGGCTCTCTTCAAAACAAGCTTGGAAGGGGAACCAGCCTGACACCCCAAGAACTGTATCAAATGCCCATTTTGGGGACTTCCCTGGTGGCGTGGTGGTTAAGAATCCTCCTGCCAACGCAAGGGACATGGGTTCGAGCGCTGGTCCAGGAAGATCCCACATGCCGTGGAGCAACTAGGCCCGTGCACCACGACTACTGAGTCTGTGCTCTAGAGCCCGAGAGCCACGACTACTGAGCCTGCGTGCCACAACTACTGGAGCCCATGCGCCTATAGCCCGTGCTCCGCAACAAAGAGAAGCCACCACAATGAGAAGCCTGTGTACCACAACGAAGAGTAGCCCCCCCTCGCCGCAACTAGACAAAGCCCACGCACAGAAATGAAGACCCAACGCAGCCAAAAATAAATAAATTAAATAAATAAATATATATAGTTTTAAAAAGCCCATTTTGGAGTGTGAGGAAAACTGAGTCCTTGGGTGTACAAGCAAAAAAATGCATTTCAGGTGCTTGACCACAGGCCTCGGCCTCTCAGTCAGCTCTGCTCCGCTAACAGGACAAATGGGCAGGGACAAACGGGCAGGTTTCTCAGCTGCAGGGCTCAGGCTGCTTAAGACGTCTGGCAGCGAGATACGAGACAACCGGCTTCTCAGAAGGGCAGCGCTAAAATGACTGAGAGCCTGCTCCTGGATTACCTTGACAGCTTCTCCAACCCAAAAGATCCGATCCTTGTTCTGCTTCTTTTTCTTCCCCTGATGCATCTTTTTGGGTGATGGCATCTCTGGAATATTGTCATCCACTTCTTCATCATCATCTGCCTCCTTCATGGCCATGTTGGGACACCTACAAAGTCAGTTATTATAAGCAAGGTCCTCTTTAAAAGTAAAACCACTGGTTAGGACTCTGTGCTCTCACTGCTGGGGCCCGGGTTCAATCCCTGGTCGGGGAACTAAGATCCCACAAGCCTCTCGGTGCAGGCAATAAAAAAAGAAAAAAAAGTAAAACCAACTGAAGGTGTTTTACTTAGAAATCGGGGACAGGCCTGGTGACAGTGCTAGACAAAGGGACCCTGCCTGCCCTGTACCTGTCAACCCAGCTGTCCCACACAAAGCCTATTTGCCATCAGCTGGCATTTTCCTCCATTTCAAGAACAAGCGTTGGCCAAACCTACCTCCTCTTTTGGCAAGCCTGTTTGCTCCTTCCGCTGCCACCAAATTTAACCATATCCTTACAGGCTTTACACTTTCCACACTCAGGCTGTTGACAAATCTAAAACACATTGAAAAAGTAATCAAACAGTCATTATTAATAGCTGGTAACCAGTTTTTGGTGAATTTAAAAACTGTAAATTTAACCTCATTAGAAGGGAAGTAAGAGTTAGGAACAAGATACGAGGTTTGCATAGGTTAAGCCTGACACATGGTGCTGGGACAGGTGTGGGGAAACGAGAACACGCACTGCTCAAAGGATAATTTGGTAACCCCACTCTGGAGAACACTGTTCTAGATCAAAGTTAACTACATGACCTACACCCCAGCAATTCTGCTTCTAAGTAGAGAAGAGTCACAGGAAGCCTCGTTAGAATATCAAGTTGTCCATCCCTGAGGGATAAGCTGGAAGAGTCACAATGAAATATTATGGAAAAGTTAAAGTGTTAACTAGTGTGACCTCCAAACAGCTCCCGCGGACATACTGAAGGTCACGTGTCAGACACAGATTAGTCACGGAATTGGGGGCACCACGGTAAGGAGTGTTCCAGCTCACTTCTACTCCTGGCTTCTGGACGTCTTTGAATATGTCATGTTAACGCTGTCTCTGGGAGATATCTGACTCACCTACCGGGGTACTGTGAGAATTCAACTAAAAATATGCATGAATACAATTTGAAAAAGAAACAAACACACATAACAGCTGTGAAAGATTCCAGTTTACGTATACTTTCCTTAAAATTTTTTTTAAAGCTTGGATACATATGCACTAGATGAAATAAAGTAAAACCACAACAAGAACGGCGAGGACATGCAAATCCCTATTTAAGGGCAGCCCCTGAAGACAAAGGAGACACTCTGAAGTCAGTGGCCAGTGTGAATGCAGGGCAGTTCTGAAGGCAGCTGCTGTATTTTTGTGTTTAAGTTTTCATCCAAATTAAGTCAGATACCAAAATACTGGGTTGGCCAAAAAGTTCGTTCGGGTTTTTCCGAAAGATTGGATAGAAAAACCCAAATGAACTTTATGGCCTACCCAACAGACCCGATCCCTGGGTCAGAGAATTAGGGGGATTAATTCCTCTAGAGTGAAGTAAATATATATTAAAAAATTCAGTAAGAGAGGTCTTTTCAGGCCTCAAAGCTAAGCTGGACAAAGTCCCCACTTTCCCAGGGAACTGATGCCATGAGACAAGGCAGGCTCCTGGGTGGATGTCCCTACTTGGAGGAAGCAGCGCCTCTGTGGGGTAGTCACTCCCTCTGCCCTTACACCAGGGCCTGAGGACACAATGGGACACAGCCAGAGCAAAGGCACCCAGAAGGCCAGGCTCCTCTGCAACAACAGTGGCGCTGACAGCAAAGTGCCCGAGCATGCCTCTTTTGACAGCTGTCCCAGAAGACATGCAAGTCCCCCCAGATCACTAACTCTTTCTTCTAGCTTCTGTTTTAGGGGTCACATTTGAGGAGTGAGCATCTCAAGCCAGAAAGAGAAAGAAGTGAGTTCCTCAGAGATTACAAGGGGAGCAGGCAAGGTTACCTCACAGACGCCACACCGCCGGCGTTTAAAGGCGTTCTCCTTGTCTTCTTTGTCATCCTTTTCAATTTGCTCCGCAAAGAAAGTGTCAAAGATCTGGTAGACCAGCTTCGTAGTGGTGGCTTTGGTGGGGCCTCTGTCCTTCTCCTTGGCAGGATGCCGGATGGTCTGCCGCCTTTCAGCTCGCCTGGGAGAGAGTTTCCATGGTGTTAGCGGGCTGGGAAGAGCGCACAGGATGCTCTGCCTTCTGTCTCACGTCTTCAGTCTCATTCCTGCTGCATCCTTACCTTTTTCCCAAGGTGACCCCGGCCAACTTGATCAGGTCTCTCATGCAGGGGGTCAGGAAGATGGGCTGCTCGTCACTGTCCCCAGCCCGATCATAACTCTCTACTTGTTCCACCACAAACTGGGCGTGTCGAAGGAGAGAATCCTCTGTGAATCGATTCAGGTTGAGCATAGAAGGAGGAACAGTGGTCTTTTAGGGAAAAAAAAAAAAAAAAAATCAGAGGTTTCCCTTAGGCTTAAGCGAAACTAATCTAAATCAAACAAACAATTTCTGCTGACTCTGAACATGTTTTCTAGCACATCTCATATAAATAGGTGTGAATCCCATATTGTGAATAACCTAAACCTCTTACCTCGATCTTATTGATCAGGTCTTCGTATGTTGAGTCAGGGTTGTTCTGCAGGAACTCAACTACTATCTTACTTATGTAGATCTTCTCTTGCATCACACTGAACAGAGGTGCATACTCTGGGCTGGGATCCATCAAAATGTATTCGGCAAATGCTGCAGTGAATGGATGTTTAAGAGAGCAGTTTGAACCTGATGGCAGCTACAGTGGCCAAAGGGCAGGGACGAGGCTATGAGGCTTACAGAACAGGCTAAGAGTCATTCTGTACCCAAATGTCAAAAAACATGAAGTACAGTCCAGAGTTAGCTCATTCGGAAGGGGCCTGTCTGAGCCAGCCAGAGGACAGAGACTGGCCAAGTGGCTTTCCTTTGGCTCGATTCTGGTTTTTGGAATTCAGTTTGGGTTTCAGCTGCAAGAACATGACCTGCTTTTACACCAGAGGGTCAGTTCCAGGGCCAGTTGTAGCTAATATAAGAGGCCATTCCAGGGACTTCCCTGGTGGTGCAGTGGTTAAGAATCCGCCTTACAATGGAGGGGATGCGGGTTCCATCCCTGGTCAGGGAACGAAGATCCCACACGGCACAGAGCAACTAAGCCCACATGCCACAACTACTGAGCTCACGCGCCTCAACTAGAGCCCACATGCCGCAAACTACAGAGTCCACGCGCTCTGGAACCCACGCCACAACTACAGTGCCCACGTGCCCTGGAGCCCGCATGCCACAACTGAAGAAGAAAAAACCCGCACACCACAGCTAGATAGAAACCCGCGCATCACAACGAAGAGCCCGCATGCCTCAGCAAAGACCCGATGCAGCCAAAAATAAATAAAATAAGTAAATGATAAATCTTAAAAAAAAAAAAAAAGAGCCCATTCCATTCAAACCTGACATGCTTTCCACATGGTCACATGAGCCTGACACTTCCCAGAGCCTGACACTTCCCAGAGCCCAACCAAACCCTATGAAAGACAGGAGCGAAGGCCCCTTTCAGCTCCCAGAAAGGTCCACGATTGGTCACATACTTACAGGTGCTAAAGCCAAGGAGAGCCTTTTCACCTCCATCAAAGCCAGCAATCCACCATTCATTTATTGGACCAAGATTTTTGCCATTAACACCACCTAAAAGGGGGGAAAAAGTTTCCTGAAAGCAAAGTAGACTAGGAATATGCCTCTCAAAAACTGAGGAGGGTTAAGTGGCACTGAGTGCCCACCTGAGCCGACACCTCTTATCAGCCAAGCCGGGCAGTCCTTACTGGAGCCATCAGAGAGTCTGCTCGTAGCTGCTCACAGCCCAGTCTCAAGCCCTAACTTTAAGAGGCAATAGTTCCAGTTGAATATTGCTCTCATCTCAAAGTTTTGTTTGTAAACTGTCCCAAACAACCTGGAACGTGCCACGTACCTTCGGGAGACGGGTCATCCTCATATATTGGCTTTGCTGAACCAGAAAAGAGGAGCTCGACATCCTTCTCAATGAGGCCGGTGTCGATCGGGCACAGGTGACCTCGTTTACAGTACACGCTAGACAGGCGACAGAGTGGATTTACCAGCTAACCAAAGGCAGGCTGAAGTACAGAGTCAAGCTCAGACACGAGGTGGACTACGTGCAGTCCCTAGGCTCAGCTGTCTCCTTGGCTGCCAGAACACTGGCTCGGTACAGTGTTCTTTCACCCAGACAGCTTCTACCCGATTCGCCCACCTGGGTATCAAGAGTATAAGTGTCTGAAGAGGCAACGTGGAGAGATCAGCGAGACTGATAGTGGGATGGCGGGAAACCTCACAAGGGCACCACCTGCTACACCCTCCCTCGGTGAGTTGCTAGTGGAGAAACAATGGCTTCTCAAACACATCCTACCCAGAGCTGTACAACCATCCCCTCTAGCTCCAAAATGTTCTTGTTGCTGAAAATGAAACCTCACACCCACTGAGCTGTCACTCCCTATCCCCTCCCCACCCCTGGCAACTACTAACCTGCTTTGTTCCTGTGGATTTACTGCTTCATAGCATTTCATATATGGTTAATTTTGTGCTATGTGACTTTCGCCTCATTAAAAAAAATTAAAATGAGGCACATTATACAACAGCATAAAAGGTGAGGTGCATCAAGGACATCGGAAGGAGGGACTCCCACCTCCCTCTGGGGGTTCAGCCTCCAGTTTAAGGGCATCCACTGCCTAGAGATGCTCCTTGACATTTGAGAGGATGTGCATCATTAAGCAGGATGCCAAACTTGAGAAAATCATGGGGTTGGGGTGGGTTCTGCTTATGAACCTGCTCACGCTGGCCTCGAGGCCAGAGGTGCCGTGCTACCCCTCAGAGTCCAAGCGGGTCCCGTGGAATCCGTGCAGGTCTGAGAGCACCACCACGCTCCCACCACCTAGGCCCTTGGAAGCCAAAATTCCGCATCTTGGACTCTCACACAATTAAAAAAAATTAAAACATGACCACTTTGAGTGGAGTTCCCCTACCAAGCACGGTAGGTAGACACGGGTCACAGCCTTGCCATCAGGACCTGAAGATGTGGGAAAGATGGACCAAGGGAGGGCAGGACACGGCGGACGCACAGAAGAGGAGGATCCAGCGCCCAGCCTGACGGGCTGTCCACATGCTCCCTCAGTAGAGGGGACATCAGGGAGAAGTGCCAAGTCCCAGGCAGGGGCAGGACCCACTGGTTCACAGGAAGGGCTTGTTTCCACCTGCCACTTTCAGCCCAAGTACCAGAGGTAAACAGAGTTCCTAATTACCCAGGTGGTCTGGCTCCAATGGCCTGATGCTACAAAGGCATGTCATTCCTACGAAGTGTGTTTTTACTGCCCCCTTCCCAACCTGCTATTCTTGAGGAGTGGCCAGGAGACCCCAAGCCCTGACACTCCCGACTACAGCAGCCCCGGCCCCTGGTTCTCCTGAACCTCTGACCCAGGAATGCCACAGGGAAGCAGGAGGCCATGAATGTCAGCAATGCCAACAGCACGTTTCAGCTGTGCTGTCAGGCAGAGGTTGAGCCAGGGGATCGCTGGTAGATGGGCAGCACCCCACTACAGATCAGGATCCTGATCGTGGAGCGTGGGAGACACCACCAACCACAGCGAGTGTACGGAGTACTGCAGGAGAAACATACTGGGGTTTCCCTGGGCCCAGAGCCCCCCAACCCACTGTGGGGCAGGAGTGTCGGAAAGGCTGCCCAGAAATGATTCCACCTGAGGCTACAACAGGCGGCCCGCCCACCCCTACTATTCTCTGGTCCAGGGAGCGGAAAAGCACGTGCCAAGGCCTGAAAGGAGACATGGGCTGGTCCTGGAGCCAAGCCATTTCCCACAAGAAGCAAAGTGAAGCACCTCCAGTGAGGGGGACAGAACGGAACCAAGGGGGCTGGAGAGCACGGGGACTCTGCTCACTCACAGGCTTGCTTGAGCCCTTCCAAAGGTACAGTCCAGACGTCACGGACCTCTACGCCGAAGAGCCCGGCATCACTGACACGGCCTGCAAAGCCCTGCAGGATCCAGGCCCCTCCCGGGCCCCTGTTCCCCTACCACTCACCCCCAGTCCCTCTACTCCCCCCACACAGCCTCTCGCCTAGCCTTCCCCAGCCGATGTGCCCACCTCCCAGCCTCCACGTGCTGTTCCCTTCTCCTGGATGTCTTTCCCTCACTAGCCCCTCGGCTTGTTCTTAAGCCACCGAGTCTTTGCTCCAGTCCCTTCCTCTCCATTCTAAACAACTTTCCCCCACCCACTCTCTGCTCCCCATGCTTTTCACATCTGTCACAGTGTCACTACCTGACAGGCCTAACTTTTGTTCTGCCTCCACGAGACCAGGGAGCTGAGGTGCTGCATCTGTAAGACCTCGTTCAGGACCTAGCACATAGCTGGCCCTCACCTGAATGAGCTCCAGGATGCTCACCTGCTCAAGACCTAACAGGTAGAGCTGTAACCACCCGCCCACCCACCCCACCACCACCAGCAAACGTCCACCAGACGTCTACCAGCTTGCTGGCCCTTATCTCATGTCAGCAGCTTAAGAAATGTTGCAGGTTAGGTATTAAAAACTTCACTAGGATATTAAGAACTTAGGTGTCTTTAGGAAAATGCCCCGTTACGATAAAGCAGAGGCGTATCAGTTACCTGAAGCAGGTCAGTTTGTGTTGGGGAAAATCCTCGTAACTCTCAAAGCCAGATTCATTGGCATCAAAGATGGACAGTCTCTCATTTGTCAACAACTGTATCTCTTCCACCTGAGAGACATTGACCATTAACTAGACACAAGAGACAGGAAACTATCAATATAAGGCTGAAAACACAGCTGGAACTTACTGCATCAGGGAGATGCTGTTCATATCTTAGCTCGGGGTCATCCAGGTACTGTCCGCACTCAATGCACTTCAGAGGATCGGTCTGTGGAGGCACGAACACAAACAGCGCTCAGAGAGCCAGCCCCAAGCAATCGCATTAGTGGTGCACAACTGGTTTTACTCCCAGATATACGTTTACCTTGGAGGACACTACTGCCATTTTGGTTCGAGCCATTTTCTTCTCAGTTCTGTGTACCAAGCAGAAGGTTTTTTTAGTCATTTCACAACATATCAGAATCTGCCATCAAAGTTACACCTGATCCACCAGACACAGATGAGCACCAGACGCCGCATAAGGGGCAAGGTGCGAGGCCGTAAGCATCTTTACCACGCGGAGGGGAGCTGCCTCACACGGCAGGATTGGAACGTCTCGGTCCTGTGCTCACACTCCATCACGTACAAAGCTAAGGCTACTCCAGAATTCACTAAAAGCCCCTTTACTTGCTTTCTAGGACAACCATTTTAATATTATGATCTGCTTTGTATAAAGACAAAAATACGTTCTTACGGTTCTTTGCATGTAGTTCTGCGTCTCTTCTCCTCCTAAACGGAGAAAACAAAAGAGTGGTGGGTAAAAAAGTATTTTCCATCTGGATAATGCTTCAGTTAAGAATTTAATGTACAAGGTTATCACAAAACGTACATGGTTATCACAAAAGTCAGAGGCAGGAAGGCAGTCAGAGAACCACTGAGACCCAAGCCATCTCCAGTGTCTAGTCTTATACACAAAATTCCTTTTTTTAAAAAAATAAATTTATTGATTTTCTTTTATTTATTTTTGGCTGTGTTGGGTCTTTGTTGCTGCGTGCGGGTTTTTCTCTAGTTGCAGCGAGCGGGAGCCACTCTTCGTTGCGGTGCGTGGGCTTCTCGTTGCGGTGGCTTCTCTCGTTGCGGAGCACGGGCTCTAGGCACACAGTAGTTGTGGCATGTGGGCTCAGTAGTTGTGGCTTGTGGGCTCTAGAGCGCAGGGTCAGTAGTTGTGGCGCATAGGCTTAATTGCTCCATGGCATGTGGGATCTTCCCGGACCAGGGCTCGAACCTGTGTCCCCTGCATTTACAGGCAGATTCTTAACCACTGCGCTACCAGGGAAGCCCCTAAACAAAATTCTTATAACCAGACTTCCTTAAAAGACTCATAAGATCACTTTAAAAAAACAAACAAAAAAACCCAGCTTTACTGTATAAGTGGTACCTCAGAGTAAGTATATAATTGAAGAGGGGTACTATGGACTGAGTTGTATCCCTGGCCCCCCACCCAATTCCTACATTGAAGTCCTAACACCAAATGTGACTTGTATTTGGAGATGAGGCTTTTAAGGAAGTGACTATGGTTAAATGAGGTCACAAGGGTGTGGACCTAATCCAATAGGACTGGGGACCTCATTAAGAGGAAGGGACACCAGAGCTCTCTTTCTCCCTACGTGCTTGCACAGGGAGAGGCCATGTAAGGAACCAGCAAGAAGACAGCCGTCCACAAGGCAGGAAGAAAGACTTCTCCAGAAATTAACCCTGCTGGCACTTTGAACTTTTAGTTCCAGTCTCCAGAACTGTAAGAAAATAAATGTCTATTGGTTAAGTCACCCAGACTGTCATATTTTGTTATGACGGCCCCTGCTAACTAATATAAGAGAAAATTTATTTCTAGAATTATTTTGGGTAAATGAAGGAATGGTAGAACACAACTATCACAATCTGTAACTCCCAGTGAAATAATGGATTTAAGCAATGACTGTTAAAAACATTAGGTGAAAAGCTGAGGGGAACTTTATAATGGATGGATCAGGCAGATGGCACCTGAGCTCAGTGATCAATCCTAACACCTTCAAAAGATAACCATGCCTTATGGTATGATGTAACAGGAAGTACACAGCATCACCTCAGAAGTACTCTGGGAAACAAGAGACCTGCCTCTGGTCAAGCCTCTGGACCTAACTACCGGTCTGCAGGCGGACAGGGCTGGAGGGATATGTCAAGCCTGAGAACCCACAGACGCTACAGGTAAGCTGGCTAGTTCCACCAAGTGCAAGAAAGAGGACAGGGTGAAACTGCAGATGACACACTGAGGACAAACAGGAACCAAGTGTATTATATAGGCTGTGTTGGGGTCCTGAATCCAACTGTAAAACACACAAGGGAGACCATCAGGGAAATCTGAACGGAGATTAGGTTTTTATATTATTGTGCTATGATAATGGTATAGCGGTGATTTTCTTTAAATAAATTTATTTATTTTTTAAATTTTTGGCTAAGTTGGGTCTTTGTTACTGCGCACGGGCTTTTCTCTAGCTGCACAGAGTCGGGGCTGCTCTTCGTTGTGGTGCACAGGCTTCTCATTGCAGTGGCTTCTCTTGTTGCAGAGCACGGGCTCTACGCGTGCAGGCTTCATTAGTTGTGGCACGCGGGCTCAGTAGTTGTGGCTCACGGGCTCTAGAGCGCAGGCTCAGTAGTTGTGGCACACGGGCTTAGCTGCTCCGCGGCCTGTGGGTTCTTCTCGGACCAGGGCTCGAACCCGTGTCCCCTGCATTGGCAGGGGGATTCTTAACCACTGTGCCACCAGGGAAGCCCAGTGGTAATGTTTAAGAAGAGACTCCTCTCCTTTTAGAAGCACTTCTGTAGATATTTCAGCAATACATCTGGGATCTGTTTATCTTCAGAGCGAGGGAGGGTAAGGAGAACGAGTAAGGCTTGGGTAAAACATGCCTAATCATGGGTTGATAACTGTTGAAGGCTGATGACAATGTGAGGGTTTGCTACCCTTT
Source organism: Stenella coeruleoalba (assembly GCF_951394435.1). Taxonomy (NCBI): domain Eukaryota; kingdom Metazoa; phylum Chordata; class Mammalia; order Artiodactyla; family Delphinidae; genus Stenella; species Stenella coeruleoalba. The sequence continues at coordinate 167,278,182 of NC_137148.1, read as the reverse complement.
TGTGCCTACCTTGGGGTATGTTTGAATGTTTCCATAAGAAAAATTGTTTAAAAAACACTTTAATATATTCCAGCCAATGGGATATTATGAAACACAGTAGAATTGAAAAAACTAGGCCTTACCTTTTCATCCTCATCTTTCTCATCAGAAACTTGTGGTTTTACTCCTTCAGGTTCTTTTTCTTCTGGTCTCCGTTTGCTAGCTCTATTGGATAAACAAATAAGTCAGATGTTAGCTTAAAAAAAAAAAAAAAACTATATTGCCAATTCACATAAAAATGACAAACTAATGCCTTCCTACAGAAAAGCAAACTATTCCCAATAGATCTGGTGAACAGATACTTTCTTCCCATCCAAAAAAGAAAGTCCCCTTGTCACAGTAGCTCCAAAGGTGTGTCACTAACTCGTGATCCTGAAAGGAAGCCTTCAGAAGCCCCATGTGACCCTCAGACGTGGGGCCTGATGAGAGGTGCCGGAAACTAAGAGACACGTGACAGTGCAGTGACAGGAGCACTACCCACGTGGCAGAGGGTATCAGGTAAGATGGGGCCCAGAGTTTGATTTCTTATCCAGCCCCGCCCAAACTGATCCAACCTTCCAATAGCACCAGCAATTCCCTGTAAACCTCTACATCACAGATCTCCAACAGTTATTTCGCTAATTTAAATTACACAAAGCACAGCACAAAAGCACAAGCATTTTAACCACTTACAGATCTTTGGGTTGACTTCTGTGCCTCTTTTCATCCTGAGAGGGGAAAGTGTGGGTGGAGAAATAAAGGGGGGAAAATTAATTTCTGAGTAAGAGCGAGACAAAACCCCAAAGTATCAGTTAAGGATTGCAGCACTGTGGAATGAGAGAACAGGAAAATCTGGGCAGGTCTACAGGGTAGAGATGAGGCTTCAAAAATGTTAACTCAGTTTCCTAACACCTACAAACAAGAGTTGACCGGTAGTTGGCAAACTTCCTGTAAAGGGCAAAAAAATACACATTTTCAGATGTACAAGCCACAGACCTGTGTCACAGCTACTCAACTCTGCCACTGTAGCACAAAAGCAGCCAGAAACAATACATAAGTGAAATGGTATGACTGTGTTCCAATAAAACTTTATGAAAACAGGCAGAGGGCCAGATTTGACCTGTGGATCACAGTTTACCAACCCCTGTCCTAGGATAGCTCAAAGTAAAAGGGAATATTATAGCCATTTTGCTTATGTCGGCCAAAATGCCCATAGCTCCATCTGTCGTTTGGTCAGGGGTGAAGATGTCATACAGACAGGCATTGGGACAGTAGGAGTGGGGTAGGGGGTGACAACACTAAACTTCGGAATCTAGTATGGGACAGAAGTAGAAGTAGGAATTCCCGACTTGGTCACCAACTCATTAGACAAAGTCAAATGTTTGATCCTTTTGTCCTTTTCTGCCGAGAGGCAAAAGTGCTGGCTGTGTGGTCTAAAGCTCCTACCAGTTGCCGTCTGAGGAAAATGGGTGGTTTGACAGCACCGCTAAGATCTCTCTAGATCTGAAGGGATGCCAGGCGAGTGCTGACAGTAAGGTAATGAATATCCAGACAGAAAAGATGAGAGACAATAAGATGTTAGATAGAACAAGCTGGAGGAAACACCGAAAGGATCATCTGCCATAGAACAAGAAGGGGTGCCCGCTGGAAGCGAGAATGCTCACGACCCAGCAAGTCTGACCTCTGGCTCTGCTCTCTAGATCTCAGACAGAAAACCAGAGACAATCCTGGGACCACCCTCGTTTGGCTTCTCTTAGACAGGGACCAAACTGCTAAGGAGCTTAAGAGTCCTGTGCTGCGGCCCCCAGCAGCTGTGTCCCCCTCCCCTGGAGTTCACAGCCCTGTGGATAACCTTGCTGCCCAGGACGTTTACACAGGCCCACCCCGGATCAATGTAGTGTTTTAGGGTTTAAATGTGCTCACTTAGCTGAACTGGGGAAGCTGGCAGGGAAGGGAAGAGCTAGGCTCAGAACTCAGGAGACTGACTGGTTGGTAAAGCAGCACAAGTGTGATGACACCATGTAGCTGGGGTGACACGTCAAGCCTTCTCAGGGCAGAGGCTCTGAAGAGAAGCTGGCTCCACACACGCCTTAGTCCAGCACACAGAGGCCCTCCCCACCGTTACGATGCACAGACAACTGAACACTCACTATGTATCAGGCGCTGACATGAAGTGACAGCCACCCACCCCCACGAAGGGTAGCAGCTGACCTGCCCAGCGCCACCCCACGGGCAGGTAGGGCTGGAGCTGAACACAGAGCCCTACCCCACGCCATTTCTCCCCACCAACTGGGAACGTAAGGATCAGGTAGAGATAAGTGACAGAGTCAGTCTTTACTTTGTCTTCTCCTTCATTCATTTCAGCCTGAGCTCCTCCGGGCCTTGCATCTCTGTCTGGCTCCTCCTTAGATTTCTGTTTAGGTGTTCTGCCGCAGAACGAAACACACAGTCAGCTCAGGGCGCCCGCTGCCCTTTCAAGCAGCCCCAGTGAGGGGTTTACACGGTCTCCTCCCCTAAGTTAGAGCATGGATTGTATTTCTTATCTGAAGGGCAAGTTTTCAGAGCAAGAAACCCAGAAGGCATTTATTACTTCAGAAAGTATGATCTCGGAAGCGCCCTCTACACTTCCCTGTTGCTGAGACACGCAGTAGTTTACAAACAAAAGAGACAACAGGGATCCACTGATCTCTGGTAACCTGATGGGAATCCTGCCTGTGGTGGATTCCTGTGCAGGTTTGCTAGCTGGCCTGAGGTGCCGTCCAGAAAGTCCTCACCTCTCCGTCCGCCAGGGCCCGGCCACTCAGTTCAGGTGTTCTGCCCACCCCAGACTCAGGCCCAGGCTCAACATTTGCTTCAGCCCACTGTCTGTCAGAGGCTGCTTTCCACTTCTGCCCTCAGGTGCTGCCACTGCCACGGGAGCACACCCAGGCTGGCCAAGTCTTGGGGCTGAAGCGGGTCCACCTGACCAAGATCAGCCAGTGGCCACTGAGCCGCGAACATGTACGCTCAAAACATGGTTACTCTCGTAAGCCACTGAGCTTCGGGGCAGTTTGTCATACAGCGCCTTCACAGCTGTGGGGAAGGGACAGAGCTGCTCAATGCCCTTTAACCACCACCTGACTAGCTGCTTGCTGCATGAGCACCACCAAGAAGAGGCCTGGGGTCAAGGTCAGCTAAATCTCACCTGACCTCAGCCTTCAGTGTGGTGGTCCGACCTTACACGAGCAGAAGTCATCCACACAGCATATGTATGATCAGTGCACTTAACACTGTCCAATCCATTATTTTTACCAGAACGCTTATTTTAGCAAGTAAGCTTCACAAAGTACAAAGGCATGTTAACTGTACTTACAGTTCTTTGGTTTGACTTCTGAGTCTCTTTTCTTCCTAAGTGGAGGGGAGGGGGAGACCAAAAAAAAAAAAAAAGACTAGTTAATTTTTTTTTTGTTTTCTGTGGTACGCGGGCCTCTCACTGTTGTGGCCTCTCCTGTTGCAGAGCACAGGCTCCGGATGCGCAGGCTCCGCGGCCATGGCTCACGGGCCCAGCCGCTCCGCGGCATGTGGGATCTTCCCGGACCGGGGCACGAACCCGTGTCCCCTGCATCGGCAGGCGGACTCTCAACCACTGCGCCACCAGGGAAGCCCAGATTAGTTAATTTTTGCATTTGATTTGAATCTTTCTACTAAAGAGTTTTACGGAAATAAAATACTTAAACTGATCCTGCAGTCTAGTTGGAATAAAGATTCTCTTCTTTCAAGACAGCACATTTTTGCGACTTTCCTGGTGGTCCAGTGGCTAAGACTCTGTGTTCCTAATGCTGGGGGCCCAGGTTCGATCCCTGGTCGGGGAACTGGATCCACATGCCATAACTAAGAGTTCGCATGCCACAACTAAAGATCCCGAATGCCGAAATAAATTAAAAAAAAAAAAAGGCACTTTTTTTGGTGGGGTAGGTAGGCAGGAAGTTAAAGAACTCTTAGACAGATCCTGATGTTTAAGAGGGATTTGGGGGCAAAATACTATCTACTTGTCATTATTAAGTGTTGACAGTCTCATAGAAAACTTTATCAAAACTAGGAATCTAATAAAGAAATGAAGTAGAATGACCCAATCTGGAAAAGAGCTCCGTCTCAAACATGGACAACAAATTGTTTTGAGCCTGAATTTAGAGAGCTAAACACGCCTCTCCAGAGAGCAGAATTCAGCCTCAGGAACCCCACACTTTGTAAGGAGATCACAAAGGTTGGTGATGTTAACAGAAGGAACACATTGCAGACCTTCCTCCTGGAAGAAGAGATCCTGGGAGTCTGGTCACAGACAAGGGATTTCAATCTTGCCCTCAAATCCTTCTTTGGAGGGTGGTGGTCACGCTAGTCCACTAGAACCGCTTCTTCTCAAACAATTCAACATGTGTCCCAACTGTAACTGCTGCTAACTTTAACTAGGATCAGGGTAGGGAAGTGATCAGTTAAAGACTAGTTTCAAGTACCAAATAATTCAAGAATTATACATCTTTAGTTGATTCCCCATTAGGACAAAATAACAGACACCCATCCTTTAACAGGCTCTCAATAAGGGCACACACCACCCACCCATTTGAGTTTCTAAGAAACCTCTAATCAATGTCTTAATAAAACCAAAAGGGACCTAGGGCTTCCCTGGTGGCACAGTGGTTGAGAGTCCGCCTGCCGATGCAGGGGACACGGGTTCGTGCCCCGGTCCGGGAAGATCCCACATGCCGCGGAGCGGCTGGGCCCGTGAGCCATGGCCGCTGGGCCTGCGCGTCCGGAGCCTGTGCTCCGCAACGGGAGAGGCCACAACAGTGAGAGGCCCGCGTACCACAAAAAACAACAACAACAAAAAACCCAAAAGGGACCTGATATTGTTCTACCACCTGTGACTGACCAATGTCAGCCCTTTGTCATATGGGGCAGTGCTGTCTAATGGTAAAGCTTCCAGTATCAGACCCCCTATTCCTTCTCCGACCCCCTCCCATGGGGGTTCAGTGGGTACATCTGTATTTCACAGAAGCTTAAACTCCGATTTTACAAAGGAGCTGGAGGTCTGGGGAAAGAACTCATCTGATCTCAGTTAAGAATGCAACTCTATACCTGGACGATACTAGAGCACTTTAGCACCTCATGTGTTTGAAAATGAGACCTTCACAAGGACCTCATGGGCAGGAGAGGCAGGCAGGAGAGCGGACAGACTGAAGCTCTGTGACTGACTGATCAAGTAGCAGAGGTTCAGCTGAGTTCCAGGCCTACCGCTGATTTACTATCACCACAGCCACGTAACACACCCTCCACATAGAGAACCAGCAGAAAAATGAGTTTGAAGAGCATTTTAGCTAAATTCAAGGTCACTTTGATCGTTAGTGAAAGTCACTCTGTTCCTACACGCTCCCCACACCCTCACCCCCCTTCCTAGAACCAAATGGGTTCTGAGATTAAGGTGGAAGTGACAAACCTGGAGGTGACCAGGCTTTACTTTATCATCTCTTTCTTCTTCTTCCACGTGTGTTCCTGGTCTTACTCTTCCCGGTTCTTCTGCAGGGAGCAGTCCAGCAACTCTGTCAAGCAAAATCACACACCCTAATGTTGACTTTCACAGACTCCTCCCGTGGAAGCAATTTTCAAAAGGTCTTCCTTCCTACCCACCGCCCCAAAAAATCAATCTTCATCTCAGAAGCCCTGAAAGGCACATATTACCTCAACATTTAATATTTAATACAACCTTTAGATCTAGTTCTGATAACGGCCAGTTGCCCCCAATTCACTCTTTGCAAGACAATTCTACCTGAATCACAAGGTTAATAATCTGACTGCAAACTCGGCATCCTTAAGCTATCTATGGTCACCCCGGCAACTCACTATAAAGTTCTTCTTTTTAGAAGATTTCAGAAAAGTAATTTCAGTCATCAAGATTACATATTGCACAGAAAAGATTATTATTCTTACCGTTCTCTGGATGTAACTCTACGTCTCTTTTCCTCCTATGTGGAGAGAAGGGAAAAAGAGAAAAACAATATTTCAAAAGAAGATCAAAACCAAAAGCATGAGTCAAAGTATTAAATAAATACATTTGATGTGGTTAAAAACAGGGGTTGAGGGGTAATCTGGGTTTGGGGGAGATCTGGGCAACCTTCAGCCTGGTGTTGATGTCCCACCACCCTCAAAACAAAGAGAGGCCCAGGAGCTGGCCCGGCACACATCTGGGCACTAGAGGTCATCTAGTGACGCTACGTAAAGTCAAAGATCCGCCTCATGTCAGGAATTTGTTAATACTAGAAAAAAACCAAAGTAGTAATTTGGGATTCACATCAGGAAGTGATGATGACAACCTAAACTGGACACCAGCCCTTCTCTGATGAATACCTTAGTACACTACTTCCCTAAGTTCACAACGCTTGCCATCTCCAGGATATCTGTATTTATGTATTTAAGAGGGATAAAAATATTGTGGTGAAAAAAAAAATATATTGTGGTGATGAAACCGATCTATGTCTTGTTTGAGGTGGAGGTTACAAGAATGCATGCATGCGTACATGTGACCATACATGCACAGTGAATAAAGTCTGTAGATTACGCCGATGTCCATGTTCTGGTTTTGCTATTACAGTTACGTGAGATGTTACCATTGGAGAAAGTTGGGTAAACTACACAGAACCCCTGTACTATATTATACGGAATTAATCTGTATGTGTATATATAAAATTCTGCCTCCAGACTGCCTTTAGACTCGAGCTACAACATCAACTCTTCCCTGGGTCTGCAGCCTGTTGGCCTGTCCTGCACATTTCAGACTTGCCAGCCTGAAATCGTGTGACTCAGTTGCTTAAATTAATCTCATACATACAGACATCACTGGGTCTGTTTCTCTGGAGAACCCTAAGATAGATTTTATACTACAGTTATACATACATACATATCATCTGAAACAATACAGAAGAAACTGATGAATGCTCGCCTCTCAAAGGAAGGACAGGATGGAGAGGGGGGAGTACCACCCCTATGTACCAAACAGCCTTTTGTACTGTTTTACCAAATGCATGTATTTAATACCTGTTTTAAAAAACACAGTGAGATCTCAAAACTTTAAATTGACTAAAGTAAGATTCTCTCTGTAGTACTACTTATTTGACCACCACCACCTGATAACACTGGTGTGGTGCACTGAGCCTTACTCTAGCATATCGGGATAAACCCTGTTTCGACAAGTGTTCATCCTCCAAGTCCCCAAGGTCTCACACACACTGCCAGTGAAACTGCTTCCTGCTTGGGAAAGAGTGCCCCAGTTCGTTTCTTTAGAAGCTAAAAGGCTACGTAAGCCCTCCAAAAGGTTAGAGGGCAAAGAACAACTCTAAAACTGGCACACTTGTTAAAAAAAAAAAGACTTGCCAATATTACAAGAGCCAGCTTGCTTTCACCTGTGACACGTTTTCTTAGGAGGCAAGGGATGTGGCCACGTGACTTGGACAAGCTGTTTCCCTCTGTCTCAGTGTCCCACCTGTGAGTGGGTAGTCTGACTAAACAGGAGAATGAGTATGTCTTTTACAACAGGACGTCAAGTCCACCTCAGTGATATTGGTAGCCTTGAGTCCAGTGCTTCTCGCTCAGTGCAACTGTGCCCCCCAGGGGACACCTGGGAAAGTCTGAAGGTGATTTTGGTTGTCACAACTGGGAGGAGAGAGGGAATGTTACGGGCATCTAGGGAGTAGAGGTCGGGACCTTGCTAAACATTCTATGATGCACAGGACTCACCCCCACAGCAAAGGTTTACCTGGCCCCAAAAGTCAATGCCTTCGTTGAGAAACCCTGCCTTAGAGCAAACCACGGATACTCATCTTTAGCAGGTAACGGGGCATTTACTACCCACCTGTAACCTACAGACTTCCCGACTTACACAGCTAATCCTGTGGCAGGACTGAAATAGATAGTGTGTGACCATCTGGTATTATCTAGGTTTGCCCCTCAAGTCACATGGGACAGTGCTAGAGACTGACATTTTCGATATTGGAGGCCTTTGGCAAGCCGCCAGTTTTCTAACCTAAAAAGTCTAAGCGGCATTATTACAATACACATAACATGACAATTCTGCTTTTCTAGAGAAATTAGATGTGGGAAAGGGGCTTATCTGACATCAGAAGGAAATGCTTTAAACACATCACATCTGCTGGTTTGACTGTCAAATCTTGACAACTGGAGAGGTAGGAAAGTAGACAGGAGGGAACAGACCAAAGTTACGGGCCTTCTGAGCCCTCAGGTCTAACCCTAACACACTTCGTACTGCCCAGGGTCCAGGGATATGTTCTAACATCCTCTCAGTCACTTCTGGGCCATAGATAGACCAAGTATACATTCACAACTACCAGCAAGTGTACCAAAATAAGGCAGAGTTAAGAAACTTAAACACGAGCCCTACCTGGTCTTTTTCTTCTTCATCGACAGAATCATCTGATTTTGCTTTTTCAGCGTCTTCCTCAGGTTTCCGTTTGGCAGGGCTGTCACACACAGTAAAGCCAACTGTTAGCTCAGCCAGACCCTAGTCCTCCAGTGGGCACGAAACAACTTATATTCCTCCCTACCAAGAGTACCCTCTGTTTGGAAAGATTCAGGGCATGGACACCCTCTTCCCTCCAAGGAGAAGCCCTTTCTGCCAGGACATTAAAAGAAGCTTCGAGCTTAATGTTTCTTTGGATGACAGGTTTAGAATACCACCATTTTGCAAACCTTAAGAAGTAATGGATCTAGACTTTGATCAACGGCTGCTAGAATCACCGAACAGACATTACATGCCTCTGATGGACAGCCCCATGCCGTCAATGAAGTCTCACAAAATAAGGCTGGAATCTGATCAAGACTCTAGACCTAACTACCAGTGTACAGAGAACTGGAGACAAGGGAACACATTAACCACCAAAACGATGCAGTCAGCCAGACCTAGAAGCTAGTAGACAAAAGACCTATTTTCTTTAAATAAATGGCAAGAAACTAAGGAATCTATCACTTGAAAGGCTTAAGGAGCAAATCAACCAAACTCTGTTACACAAGGGGAAGAATGAACACTGCTATGTATTTGTTAGTAAGGAACTGTTACACTTTATAAGGCATGTTTTGTCTTCTTCAAAAGACGGTTTGCTAGATGTTAGCAATTATAGCAAAATATGAATAAAAAACTTGTCAAAGAAAGAGACCTTGTCATCTAGAAATATCATATTTGTGGATAAGATGACATGTCCGATTTGTTTCAAAGTAATCCAACTGGGGGGACATGGCTGTGTATGGAGTTGTAATCCATTTGGAATAATTCACTTGGAGCATATGGGGGTATAGATGAAACAACAGACAGGAGCTGTTAACTGTTGTTGACACTGGGTGATAGGTACACAGGGGTTCATTTTACTATCCTTGGTAATTTTGTGTATGTACATTTGAAGTTTCCTATGTTAAGAGTAAAAATGGATGAGGTCTTCAGAAATGCTGTTCATGGATGTCTAATTACAGAATATCAAAAGGAAAACCTAACAATGTGGAAGTCAGAATTACTAAGTTACATCCTACTAATTCTATACGTGTTTTACCAAAAACAGTTGGCCCCTAAAATGGGGGCTGTCCATTCATTATATACTGACCCCCTTGTGAAATGAGATGTGATGGTGGTCTGCCTGGTAGTTTGCCTTGTAATCCTGGGGCTAGATGAGACTTCAGCTGCTTAAAGAAAAAGAAACAAAAAAGCCACTATGAATAAAGAGTTCACAGCGAAGGTACAGTTCTTCAGCATTACCAAGCTGGTGCAGAGACCAGGTTCTGAGGATTAAGTATCCTTCTCTTCTTATTCTAAGCAACCACCATCTTGATAAAGTCATCAAATTAGCACCTGCCAGTTTGCTGGGCCATTTCAACACAAGCTCTTGTATGAGGGGCCCAACCCTGAGACGGAAAAGGAAACAGAACCTCCGCTTATTTCGTCAAAAGATGAAGTGGCCAAGCACCTGACCTGAGCTCAAGTCCCATGCTCTTATTTTTAAAAATTCCAGAAGAGTTACTCTGACTACAAGCGGGGAAGGAGTCTAAGAATAAATGTTCAGCTTAAGCAGGCATGTAACTTAGACGTAATAAACATCAGTAGCTCCTGTTATCTTATACCTCATAAATTCAACCACATTTGGGGATCTAATGCTCTATAACTTGGTTGAAGACAAAAATTGCAGGTATATATCTAAGCTAGTTAGAAGTATACACAAGAGGGAATTCCATGGTGGTCCAGTGGTTAAGACTCGGCACTCTCACTGCTGAGGGCCCGAGTTCGATCCCCGGTTGGAGAACTAAGATCGTACAAGCCGAGCCACACAGCCACCCCCCACCCCCGCCCCCAAAAAACAAAAAAACCCCAAAAGATACACAAAAAACAAGTACTGCCGGTGGAGGGGTTGTGTGGGGGGGGAACAGACAGACCCTATGGCGCCAAGTCTGTCCTCCCCTTAGGTGGTACCAGACTCCAACGAGGTCAAACGAGTCAAGCACTCTTACATTTTGTTTCTGCATCGGACTTGCTTCTCCTGGGCATGCAAAGTTTGGAAACAGGTTTGGGGGACTTCTTTTTCTCTGCTATTTCCACTCTGTGCTCCTCACCACTTGTCTGGCTCCCGTTTTCTAGACATCCATTCACTTCCCGACTGAAAGCATGAGCTCCGTTCTCCAAGGACAAATCTTTATTTAAAAGGGATTTGACTTTAGCCAGGTAGCCCTCCTACAGCAGGAAAGGATAATTTAAGTAGCAGTGAATGTAAACAAGTGGCAATGAGAGAATAAGGAAACACATGCGCTTCCTGTGTAACTATCAGGTAACAGGGAGAGGTGGGATTATTCTGCCTCCCTGGTCACAGACAAGTTACATGGGAGGAAACATTTTCTAGCCACTGGGATGCTGAGGACTTACCTCTGATAATTCTTCTTTATGTAATTTGGTTTCCAAGTCACATAATTGATTCTTTATTTCTGTCTGCAGAAATTCATGCAAGAGATTCAATTTCTCCTTCACGCATTCCTAAGGGAAGGATATAGGTTTAGAAGTCTCTGCACTCCCAAGCTATGAACTAATGGACCAATACACAAATAGTTACGCTGCCTGGTCACCTAACAATGACTGAATGGCAGGCAATGCTGAGTCAGCTAAAAAGAAAACTAAATATTCACAAGACATGTTCGTGATGTTTCCACTAAGATCATATCACACCATCTCCAGAGTGGTGAAAAATGGAAAGATTAGAGGTGAAACAGATACATAATAGTGTACTAGAACAAAACTGATTTTGAAAAACAGTGTGACCGGGACACGTTATAATCCAGACTTGAGGCCACAGAACCCAGACGGGGAAACTCGATGAGCTACCAAAAGCTAACCAATAATATCCTATTAGTACAGCACATTAGACAAAAACATCCAACGTATCCTCAACTTTAGGGAAAAGAGAGCCAATTCCACTTCAATTTGTTTTTATGAACTACACAGTATCTGTCAATTGGTCACATTTGATCATAAATTTTGTTAAGGTAGAGATTACCTTACCTTTTCTGTTAAACTATCTCTTTCCAAATCTTTGAGCCTGGGGGAAGAAAAAGGGAAGAAACAAACACTTGTTAAGCAACATTGTCTACCTGTAAGAATACCACAGTTTAAAGAACTTTGGAAATAAGTTTAACATGAATGTTAGAAAAAAATACAATGGTTTTTCCCTCCCCCAGTGTCTAGAATGCCCTACTGTAATGCCTACACGTTAAGAAGTTATTTTCGGGCTTCCCTGGTGGCGCAGCGGTTGAGAATCTGCCTGCCAATGCAGGGGACACGGCTTCGAGCCCTGGTCTGGGAAGATCCCACATGCCACGGAGCAGCTGGGCCCGTGAGCCACAACTACTGAGCCTGCGTGTCTGGAGCCTGTGCTCCACAACAAGAGAGGTCGTGACAGTGAGAGGCCCGCGCACCGCGATGAAAAGTGGTCCCCGCTCGCTGCAACTAGAGAAAGCCCTCGCACAGAAACAAAGACCCAACACAGCCAAAACTAAAATTAATTAATTAATTTTTTAAAAAGTTATTTTCAATATGAATGAGGCCCCCCTTTTGGGGGGTGGTTTTCTGATGGTGGTAAGAGATGATATAGGAGCTCTAGAACAACATTATTTCTTTTTTTTTTTAACATTCTTTTAAAGACACTGGGAAAGGGGAAGCAGGTCACACAGTTGGGGTCCTTCCCAAGTTAACTGACCTACAGGTAGTCTTCCTCCAGTTGGACCTGACAAGATTTCATAGGAGGGCATACAGAGGTTAGAAAGAGTGGACCAGGGTGACAGGATGCTGTGGGGAACAGCCAGCTAACATTCCCAAAGGCCAGGATGGGGTGGTGGCAGCATATTCCTGATGAGGAATATAGGAAAATGGAGGAGTCAAGGCATCTGAGGCAGCAGGGGGTGCCCACACACAAGGAAGACAGATGAAGCTAGAAAAGTTGGCTGGCGCCTCACCCAAGAGCTCATCCTTGTAAATGTTTGTACCTAGTCATTCACAAGTACAGAACTGTCATGAGTTTAGCTGGAAAATCATGGTCTGATTTGATTATTGAAGATTAGTATCTTGCCTCTTTGGGGAGGAAGGGAGCAAAAAGAATAAAGGAACAAAACTAGAAGACACCGAGGAAATGGGGAGGCTGCTGTTCCTAGCCTGGGTGCTGACTGTGGGCAGTTGGGTGAGAACAGGTCTAACCAGCTGGGCAAGCGTCCGTCAGCAGAGGGGCAGCACCCTGGGCGGGAACTGGGCCTCCACCATCTATGGCTCCTCCCCTCCAGCACCCAGGCTAGGTACTCAGTTACCAGCAGCCCAGAGGACAGGAACAGAGCTCTGCCAGGCTGGCCTTCCCAGAGGGCAAGTGTAAGCAGCACAGCCAGGAATTGAGTGACAGGCTTTGCTGGACTAATGACATACAGTGGCTACTCCGAGTGCACGTGGATCCTGCTTCTAGCTTCAACCACCACTGCCATCTGTGGGTGCCTACTCTACGCCAGGCCCTGTTCCAGGCAACAAGCTGAGTGATGGGATGTAGGCACTACCAGGCAGGGACCTCATGACTTGCTGGATGGTCAGGAAAGGCCTTTCTATAGAAAAGACTTAGCAGGGACTTCCCTGGCAGTCCAGTGGTTAAGACTCCGTGCTTCCAAGGCAGGGGGCGCCGGTTCGATCCCTGGTCGGGGAACGAAGATCCCATATGCCACAAGGTACGGCCAAAAAAAAAAAAAAAAGAAAGACTTAGCAGCCTCCAGATACAGCGGTAATATACTATATTTCACATATGTTGTGTAACTTGGACTCAAGATTCCGAGTCAAGCTTTCCAGAAGCATGTGAAGCCCCTTCCAGGCAAAAGTCATTTTACCCTCAAAGCAACTCAGGTCCTGGGAGAGCCTTGGATGAGGACAACTGCATAACTCGGTACTCACATGCTGCTGCAGGAGCATCACACCTACCTGTCTTCAGTCATTCTCCTCACAAAACCCTGGCAGGACACAGCTCCTACCTCGACCAGGTTACCTCAGGTGTCAAGGATAACACTTAGACTGAAGCCCATCAAAGGGCCCTTTCCACAATGCTGACAACTCCTACATCTGGCCAGGAGACAGATCTGTGGGTCTGAATTCTTTGAAGCTTTCCTGTGAAGTGGGATATTTAGCCTGGCAGGGAGAAACAAATCTTCAGACTATCTGAAGTGTCTTGCCCTGTGAAGATTGGATTTGACCTGCTTGGCCCCAGAGTGGAAGGTTGGAGCCCAGGGCAGGCACCGAGGAGCCAGAGGTGTGGCAGGAAGAAGGCTGGCCAGTGCGCCGCTCCTGACACCCAGGCTTTCACTGGAGCACCCATCCCCTTCCCAGTAAAACTGGTGACACTACCTCACATCTGCTTGACATTCATAGCCAGGAGGATTAGAAGCAGACATGAAGGACCAGGTAGAGGAGTCACAGAGAACAGCAACCACCTTATAAAAGAAAACCGTAGCTCCCTTCCAGTCTAAGATCCCACAATTCATTCCTAGTTGCTTCCCTCAGAGCAGTTCTTTAAAGGAGAAAAAGATATACATAAACCACTGTGTGGACAAACAGAGTTCAAATCTGAGGCTTCTGAAGCAAAAGGGTATAATCAGCATCAGGAAGGAGGGATCCAGAGACATTGAGAGCTCAGCGGGAACCGGGCAGAGGGAGCTGTCCGAAACAGGAGCAGCACAGCAGGGGCGCTGGCTCAGAGTTCACCCAAGGAACCCACACAAGTCGGGCTGACACAGGGGAAGAAAGGCAAGTCCAGAGAGAGGAGGTGGGTGCCAGTCTGAGGGAGGTCAGCAATGTCAGGCTCAAAATCATTGACTTTGCTCCATAGTTAACAAACCATCGGAAGAGTCATGGGGGTGGTAGAACCCAAGGTATCAGGCATCTTTTAGTAGGAAAAAATAAAGTCAATCTGGCAGAAATAAACAATATATCAGACAGGAAGAGATAAGATGTTAAATCACTCTAACATCCTAAACTAGAAATGCTGGTCTGTAATATGGTTTAGCAGCAGGAGCTGAGAACATGCTAGAGAAGTTACAAAGCTCCGTCTACTCTGCCTTTTGTAATGGGCTGCATGGCGGTTGGTATAGGGCTACCAGAGATAATATTTGTGGTACGAAGGAAAACGGACCACCCCCCGCAAAGATATCCATGCCCTAATTCCCCAGAACCTGTGAATATGTTACCTTACAGGGCAAAAGGGGCTTTGCAGATGTGATTAAGGTTACAGCCCTTGAGATGGGGAGGTTTTCTTGGCTTATCCGGGTAGGCCCAATCGAGTCACTTAAATCCTAGGAGCAGAGAAACTTCCCAGCTACAGTATTTCAAGCGATGTGACTACAGAAGGGTCAAAAAGATGTGATGTGAGAACTGGCTTTGCTGGCTTTAAAGACGGAGGAAGGGGGCCACAAGCCAACAGATGTCATCACCTCTAGTAGCTGGGAATGGCTCTCACCTTAGAGCCAGTAAGAGAAGAGGGACCTCAGTCTTATAACCACAAGGGACCGAATTCTGCCAACAACCTGAAAGAGTAAGAAACAGGTCCTCCCCTAGCGCCTCCAGAAAGGAATGTAGCCTGCTGACACTTTAATTTTAATCCAGTGAGACCCACACCACATTTCTGACCTACAGAATCAGAAGATAGCAAATTTGTTTTATTTAAGCTACTAAGACTGAAGTAGTTTGTTACGGCAGCAATTAAAAATTAATACAGTACCAGAAATTCTGAACTTTTCGGTGGGAGAAAGTAAGCAGACCATGAATTTTAGGAGTGACATTTCAGTGAATAGCTATCTAGATGGCTATTCGGCAGCCAGAAATTAGAACGGGCTCTCCAAAGAGGCCTCTCCAGCTGTACCCCCAACTGCTGAAAGCAGAAATCTAAGACTGGAAGAAAATAAGGGTCCAGGAATTGAAAAGGAATATGGCAGAAATCAGGGAAGAGGTCCCCTGGTGGCAAACAGCATCACAAAAGCCAAGGATACAAAGAATTAAGGGTAGAAAACCACCTTAACTGAAGAATAGACTGGACACCCGGCACAAAAGCTAAGCTAAGGTGGCAGGAGAAAGAGCAAGACCAGGGACTTCCCTGGTGGTGCAGTGGTTAAGAATCCGCCTGCCAATGCAGGGGACAGGGTTTGAGCCCTGGTCCGGGAAGATCCCACAAGCCGCGGAGCAACTAAGCCCATGCGCCACAACTACTGAGCCTGCGCTCTAGGGCCTGTGAGCCACAACTACTGAAGCCCGCGTGCCACAACTACTGAAGCCCACGCACCTAGAGCCTGTGCTCCATACCACCGCAATGAGAAGTCTGCGCACTGCCACAAAGAGTAGCCCCCGCTCACCGCAACTAGAAAAAACCCTAACGCAGCAACGAAGACCCAACGCAGCCAAAAATAAATAAAATTAAAAAGAGCAAGTTGAGACGATAATACAAGAAACCAGGCAAACAGGAAGGTTGGAATGATAAGCAGACATACACTGCTATATTAGTATCTGCCTTAGTATCAGGTCTGCGTGTTGGTACTTTAAGTTATGCACCGCCCCCCACCCCAATAACAGGAGTGAAACATACAGCTGCCACGTGATAAGCAGTGAAGGAGGTTTCTGTGCAGGTGCTGTTCTACCACGTTTACACCTATCAGCTCAGCCTTCACAATGCCCCAGTGGAGCAGGCACCTCCATCCCATTTTACAGATAAAGCATCAGGAGGTTAGATGACTCGGTCATACAGCTGGCAAGGGGTGGGGTGGGATCTGAACTCCAGTAGTCTGCACCTCTAGAATCCTAGTGCAGGGGAGAACTAGAAAAGGTAACTCAGTTTTGCCCTCCATACCTACTCAGGAGCCATGGAACTAGTTAAGAACTTCACTCTAATCTAATCAGAGTGGCTAGCAGATAAGAAAGCTGTCATAATTACAAAGGCTAAATGAGTTGTGCAATGAGGTTGTTAGAATCAATATGTAAATCCAGGCCTCGGTGAAGGGGAACGTCTGGCATGTAAGCATTCGAGTCTAGTGGACACCGAGCTGCAAGTACAATGAATGGGGCAAACATGCTCAGACAACAAGTCATCATCAACTCCCAAGCTGCAAAGGCAGCATGCGGGATGCGCTGACAGAATTCAACGCCTCATCGCAGGGAAAGGGGAGTGTCTTTCTGAGCAGTCTTACGGATGAACAGACAATACCCAGCATGGTGAAGGGGTAGGTGGAACCCAGCCTCACACTGGTTGCTCTGCACGGTCCCAGGTCCTGAGAACCTAAAAGGTAACCTGTGTGGTTTGTGAGGAAAAGAGCACAAGATGAGTCAGGCAAGTGGACGGGGATCCCGGACTTGAAGCCAAGTGCATTAGGCAGTGTAAGGGGCAGGAAAACCTCTGTCTCCAACTTGTATCGAAAGAGGACCACAGTTTCCACTTATAGAAAGCAGACCTGAGTGGCAACAGAAAGACGAGTAGGAAGACTATTGCTTTTCTATACAAAAGATGGTGGCTTGGACAGAGTAAGAAAATTCAAGTGGAAAAATGTGGCTTGTCCTGAAAGGCGTTATTTTTAGAAGACTTAGGACATAAAATACTTCAAAAAAAAGTTAAACTTAAAAACCCAAATGTTAAGAATGCTTTCTAGTATCGTTACATAGTTAATGTAACTGTATGAGTTTTAAAAGAAGCTGCTATATAAACACAAGTTAGCACAAGTGACAGAAATGCCTGAGTGAGGTCTAGGCCTACATTTTGTTCCTAGAGCATTCTACTGAACTTAGCAGTATAATCCATAATATGAGGTCCCTAATTTCCATGAATCAAAAAAGTTCTACCTCCGTTTCCAAGGAGGTATAAGGGAGTATTGTAAAAGGAGTACTGAATGCCATGCTTATGTGTGTATTTTATAGGCTGAAATTCAAAATTTAAGAAAAGCTGTTGAGAGGGTCACATAAGCTGACAATGTCAATGGTCTGAGGCAGAAACCCAAGACTCTAAGCCACAGTAAGCAATTCTCATTCAAAGTAATATGGAACCTAGGGTGAATGGCGGATTGTAACACTCACCTAAGAACATTCAAATTCAACCAAACAAAACACTTGCTCTGGCCCAATAAAAGCCCTAGCTGAAGGGAAAGGTTTTGGCAAGAAGCAGACTTCCGCAGGAATCTTTGCTTCCTTGCTGTTAACTCCTGTGGCAACCACTCTTGAGAACACTTGAGGATTAAATGAGACAATGTAAAGTGTTTTATACAATTAGCAGAATGGAAAAAAAAGCAAGCTAGATTAGTCAATAATGCTAACACGGGGGAGGGGGGGGCCTTTATGTGCCAGGCATATTCTCATTTAATCCAATAGCAGTTTAAAGCCCATGTTAACTGTCCTAGTCCACAGATGTAACTTGTTTATGAAACTTGCCCAAGGTTAGATGAGCCAGTGGAGGTGGCATTCCCACCATCAAGTTAAGGAAGGCTGGGCCCAAACATCTCTGTCCTGGGTCTAAAGTGAAGCCAGATACTTCCTTAACGCCATTTCCATTTTTAAGTTATGTTTCCATTTTTAAGTTATAGGGATTCTTCAGCAAGGCAGAGCACCCTCTAACTGTGGTTAAGAAGTGGTCTGACGCCTGGGAGGGAGACCCAAATGCCTGCAACACCTACTCTCCACGCCCAAAAGCCCAAATCAGGACTGGACTGGCACAACTTTAGGAAACAAGCACAGGGAAATAGAGAAATGGCAAGATCAGGTTCACAAATCTGGCTGGAAGTGTTCAGGGCTGGTCGAGGCTCCCGTGACTAGTGCTCCAAGTGAGGTGTGCAAGCTTCCAGGAGTGAAACTGATGCCCTTCAGGAACAAGAAACCTGGGCCCGACGGTCTTGCCGCTGACCCCTGTGCACAGATTAGCTAAGACTGGCTAAGTCCCCGATGTTAGGTGCTGGCCCCTCACTCCCCCTACACACACACACACACACACACACACACACACACACGGAGGAAACTGCAGCCAGTTCTCCCTAGCAAGGCTTCCTTGATGCCCACGGCTCACAGGCACCGATTTACTAGAAGAAACCACTCAGCTTTCACGGCGTCCGAGCCCTAGCCCTCACGGTATGTGAAGAGTTCCTTGCAGAATGCGCCTACCCTAGCCGTATGAGGTGATGGAGGGAGCCCCCAGAGGAAGACGGGGCTCGCAAACCTGAGCCGGCCGCGCCCGTCCCCCGACCGGCGACATCTGTCTCTGGAGGCTGCCATCGGGATGCGTGGCGTGGGGGCACCGAGGGGACCCCCAAAATACCCCCGGGGACCAGGCCGGCCCGACCCCCTCGAGAGGACCGGGCACCGGAAGTGGAGGCCTTAGTGCCCGGGCCGAGGGGTATTCTGAGGCCGCGGGCTGCCCACTTCCTGCGCGACCAGGCTGGCGGCAGGGGCTGGGCCTGAGGCTGCTCCAGGAAGGGGATCCCCAAGGCGAACCCAAGGCTTGCTCTACTTTGAGGTCAGAAGAGACCCCCAAGTTTCCAGTCACCAGGGAGCTGTGAGAGGGCCTCGGCCCATTTTGGCGCCAAACGGCCAGGGGCGCGCGCGACCGGAAGTGCCACCCTGCCCGCGCCAACTGCCGCCGCGCGCCGCGCCATCCCACGCATGCGCGCCCGCCTGTCAGCGGCGGCCACGGGCTACCCGGAGGGGAAACGGCCCCCACCCCCACCCCCAACACCGTGCAACCCACCCCAGGTTCGCAGTCCCCCGCAGCACCTACCGCCTGCGGACATCGTCGGGCAGTGAGAAGGCCCTGGAGGCCAGCGCGGGCACCCGGGCTGGGGCGGTACGGGCAGGCATCTTGGAAGGTGCAGCAGAGGCGGCGGCAGCACAGGCAGCCCTGGCTTTTCGCGCGGAAACCGATGGGGAGGGGCGGCGAGCGGAGGCAGCACGTACCATCCCGGCCTGGGCGTGGGGGAAAGCGGGCCGTACCACATGGAGGGAGGCCGTACCATGTGTGGGTAGATGCAGTGTGGCTGGCCCTGCGTAGGGGCCGCGCATGCGCGGGACGGGAGCGCACCCCCGCGTGGAGCAGTGGGCTTGTCCAAGCTCCTCCGTTTGCTGGGAGCTTTGCCTGAGACCTTCATTCATTCGTTCTTTCCCCGCCTGCTAGGGAAAAAATGAGGAACATCCTCAGGGTGTTCCAGGATGTGGGCACTAGAGTTCATGTCCTCAGTTCCAATCCCACCTACACCTATTTGCTTACTATGACGATCTTGGGCAGGTCATTTGGACCCAGCTTTAGTTTCCTCATCTGTGAAAAGGGTCTAATAGCACTTACTCCAGAAAATGTTGAGGATGCACAAAATACGCGAGTAGCACCAAAGATCTCACTGGTAGGGAGACCTGGGCCACTTCCACAGTCTGTGTGCTTTAAAAAACACCAGAACTTGAGCAAGGATAATCTCTTCAACACATGGTGCTGAGAAAACCGGCTATCTACATGCAAAAGAATGAAACTGGACCCTTACCTTACACCGTATATACAAGTTAACTCAAAATGGATTAAAGACCTAAACCTAAACCTAAAACTATGGCACTCCTAGAAGAAAATGTGGGGGGGGGGCGGGGGGGGAAGCTTCGCGACATTGGACTTGGCAATGATTTCTTGAATATGACACCAAAAGCACAGGTCACAGAAGCTAGAATAGACAAATGGGACTACATTAAAATAATCCTAACCCCAACTCATGCACAGCAAAGGAATCAAAGTGAAAAGGCAACCAATAGAATGGGAGAAAAATGTTTGCAAATCGTGTATCTGATAAAGACTTAATATCCAGAATGTATAAGGAATTCCTACAATGCAAAGACAACTCAATTAAAAAACAGGCAGGGGATTTGAATAGACGGTTCCATAAAGTAGGTACAGATGGACAACAAGCATATGAAAAGAAGTTCAACATGACCAATCGGGGAAATGCAAATCAAAACCACAATGAGGGGACTTCCCTGGTAGCACAGTGGTTGAGAATCCGCCTGCCAATGCAGGGGATACGGGTTCGATCCCTGGTCCAGGAAGATCCCACATGCCGTGGAGCAACTAAGCCCGTGCACCACAACTACTGAGGCTGCACTCTAGAGCTTGCGCTCCGCAACAAGAAAAACTACCGCAACGAGAAGCCCGTGCACCACAACGTAGAGTAGCCCCTGCTCGCTGCAACTAGAGAGAGCCCACTTGCAGCAACAAAGACCCAACGCAGCCAATTAATTAATTAAATAAAAAACACGCACAATGAGATCACTTCACAGGCATTAGGATGGCCACCATCAGAACAAAAAGTATTGGGGAGAACACGGAGATTAGGACCCATGTACACTGTTGGTAGGGATTTAGAATAGTGCAGCTGCTATAGAAAAGTGTGGGGACTTCCCTGGCTGTCCAGTGGCTAAGACTCCGTGCTTCCACTTCAGGTGGCACGAGTGTGATCCCTGGTCAGGGAGCTAAGACCCCGCATGCCACTCAGCACGGCCAAAAGTTAAAAAAAAGAAAGAAAAAAGCGTGGAGGTTCCTCAAAAAATTAAAAATAGAATTATCATATGATACAGCAATCCCACTTCTGGATATATATTCAAAAGAATAGAAAACAGGATCTCAAAGAGATACTTGCACACCCACCTTCATAGCAGCACTATTCACAATAGCCAAGAGGTGGAAGCAACCTAAATGTCTTTGGATAGATGAATGGATAAAGAAAATGTGGCATATACATATAGTGGATTATTCAGCAAATCCTGCCCTTTTGCAACAACCTGGATTAACCTCGAGGTCATTATGCTAAGTGCAATAAGCCAGTCACCAAAAGACACACTGCATGATTCCACTTATTTGAGGTATCTAATTTAGTCGCCTTGTAGAAAGGGAAAGAACAATGGTAGTTACCAGGGGCTGGGGGGGTGGGGGGGGAGGGGATTCATTCAATGGGAATGGAGTTTCAGTTTTACAAGATGAAAGTTTCAGAGATCTGCTGCAAAATAATGTGCATGTAGTTAACACTACTGTACTATACACTTAAAGGTTAAGATGTAAATGCTATGTGTTTTTTACCGCAATAAAGAAGAAATAAACCATTCATAGGATAGGGTTGAGTTGAAAAAAAAAAGTACTTATCTGCCACAACAACAAAAAAAGCATCAGAATGGAGTTAGAAGTTATGGCATATATTTACATTTTTGTATTAAGATTTACAAGTGAACATGTTGGTAAACACACACAAACTAGGTTCCTCCGACAGCTGGTGGAGAGCTTCTAGAAGTGGACCTCAGACCCTCTGGTTGCCATGCATTACCCACACAGGGCAGGATCCAGGAGGGCTGAAATATTAGGAATAGAACTAATAGCTATTAATTTCATATTTAATCAGCACTTCTGTTCTTACTGTACCAGAATCTTTAGGAGTTATTTAATTTAATCCTTAGCCGCCATAAAGGGAGATATCAGGACCCCCATTTCCCATGGTCTAGGATATTTGTCACAAAGGAAGCTGCTTATACCCAAGATCACAGGCTCAGTAAGCAGCAGGGACAATGAATCCAGGTGTCTTTAGTTCCAAAGCCTGAATGTAAAACAGTGACCCAGCTGTCAAGCCCTGTAGACCTGTCAGAAGCCAGCATGTGGGTTCCTAACTCACCTTAGGAAAGGGGGCGCTCACAGGACAGGGAAGGAAGAGGAGATAGATGAGCTGACCTGCCCTCTTCAGGGGCCTCAGCTCACAGGAGAGCAGCTGCACTTATTGGAGCCTCCCTCTCAGGTAGGTTCTCTTTTTAATCCCTTTGCCAAGGGATGATTTGACCCATTTTACAGATGGGGCAAGGGCTCAGGGACAAAGATTTGCCTAAGGGCCCCCAGCAAGTTGGTGCCAAAGCTGGGCTTCCAGCCCAGCTGCTCTGCTCTCAAGTTGCTCAGAGACAAAAAGCCAGGCACCACCTCTAATTCCTCTTCTTCCCTCACATGCAGGAGATGAGCAATCTTTGTTTGTTCTTCCTCTGATGAAATACACCCAGGTCTTTCTGCTTTTTGACTGGGCTGCCGCTCCAACCCAGACTGCCATCATCTCTCACCGGGGCTATTGTAACAGCCTCTTTCTTCCCCAGTCTCCCAGACCACTGCATCCAGAGGGCATTAAAAAAAAAAAAAATGTGGGACTTCCCTGGTGGCACAGTGGTTAAGAATCTGCCTGCCAATGCAGGGGACATTGGTTCAAGTCCTGGTCCAGGAAGATCCCACGTGCCGTGGAGCAACCAAGCCCGTGCGCCACAACTACTGAAACCCGCGTGCCTAGAGCCCGTGCTCTGCAACAAGAGAAGCCACCACAATGAAAAGCCTGCGCACTGCAACGAAGAGTAGCCCCCTCTCGCTGCAACTAGAGAAAGCCCGCGCGCAGCAACGAAAACCCAATGCAGCCAAGAATAAATTTTAATTAATTTAAAAAAATGTTAATGCCCTTTTCTTTCCCACTAGAACTTTCCAGAACTTCTCATTGCCCTTGAAATAAAATGTAAGCATTTAACTCCATTTACAGGGTCCTGCCTGGATGCAGCTCATTTCCCCCTCATTGAGCTCCAGCTTCGTTGACCCACTTTCAGTCTTTCAAGCTCTTAAGTGCCACAGGGCTTTGCCTTTGCTGTCAATTCTGCCCAGGCCACTTTTCTGGGAGATTCACAGCTCAAAGATTGCTACTACCCAGAGGCTTCCCCCTGCCCACCTGGAAGCAACCCCTCACCCCCAGTCTCTCTCTCCTATTATCCTGTTGCTTCATAGCATTTACCACTGTCACAGACTCATTTCCGTCTGTTGTAGCCTTTCTGTTCCACTAGAGCAGAGCAGAGGTCAGCAGTTTTTCTATACAGGATCAGATAGTAAATATTTTAGGTTTTGTGGGCCACATGTTCGGTTTTAACTACTCAGTGCTGCCCTTGTAAAAACAGCCATGGACAATACACAAATGAATAGGTATGGCTGTATTCCAATAAGACTTTATTTATAAAAACTTGACAGGCCAAGGAATTCCCTGGTTGTCCAGTGATTAGGACTTGGTGCTTTCACTACCGTGGGCCCAGGTTCAATCCCTGGTGGGGGAACTAAGATCCTGCAAACGGTGTGGCACAGACAAAAAAAAAAACAAACTTGGCTGGCTAGATTTAGACCATGGGCCTTAGTGTGCCGACCCCTGCAAAGACTGAGCTCCAGAGGGCAAGGACTTGGTGATCTGCCTCGTTCACAGCTGACCTCCAAGGGCTCACTCAGTAGGAATCCAAATATCGGTTAAATAAATATATAGGACATGGGAGATCGCACCTGGGAGGTGCCTGATGCAAATGTTGGTAGGTATAGAGCTGTTTTCTGCCCCACAACACAGTGATTTCCAGTTCACAAACAGGGAGACTGAGGCCCGAATCAGATCACTTGCAAACCCAGTTTCTGTCTTTTTTTTTTTTTTGCGGTACGCGGGCCTCTCACTGTTGTGGCCTCTCCCATTGCGGAGCACAGGCTCCGGACGCGCAGGCTCAGCAGCCATGGCTCACGGGCCCAGCTGCTCCGCGGCATGTGGGATCTTCCCGGACCGGGGCACGAACCCGTGTCGCCTGCAGGACTCTCAACCACTGTGCCACCAGGGAAGCCCGAGGTTCTGTCTTTAATCCCTGAATCACCTGCCTCACTCGACTCACCTGACCAGTAATATATCAGTCAAGGTCATGGGGAAGGGATATTGATAGCTTCCAGGAGGCTCCAGAGTGACTGGCTGGACCACCAGAGACTCCTTCCCCACCTAGAAATGGGCTCATCCCTTGAGAGAAGCAACCGGAACTTCCAGAAAGTTAGATTCAGCTCCTGTGGGCATTCACTCTGACCCCACCTCTCGGTAGCGTTCACAAACCCCTCAGAAGATCTGCCCCAGCTCCCTGCTTCCCAGGCCACGTTCCTGCCTCTAGCTAGAGGGCCATACTCAAGAGGCCAGGAGAGACCAGGGGTCAGCACAACCAAGGTCCAGGCAGCCCAGAGCACAGGGCTGGTGGAGGGATGGTCACGTGTCCGGAGCCACAGTCAGGCAGAAGGCCGAAGCTGAGTCACGCCACATGCTGGGGAATTAGTCTGAGCTCTCACTTGGTGCCAGCCCAGCAGAGGCCCCGGGCGGTGACAGCGGCACTCGAGGGTTCAACAGGAACACTTCGCCACTCTCACTCCAGGCAGGCGGCCAGGCAGGAAGACCGCAAGGGCAGCCCTCGCACGCTCTCTCTCCAGGCTCAAGTGACCGGAAATCGGATCTGGGGAAACTAACTCTGGGGTATGCTGGGCAAACCAGCCTGCTCCTTTGCAGGGCCCTTGAGCGGGCGAAGGGCTTTCTGTTTGGGACCAAAGGAGGCTTACTGCCAAGCCTGGAGGGGTTTTCCTTCAAACAGCCCTTGAGTCCATTAGCTGATCTGCCCCTCCAGGGCTACCACCCCAGCTCAGTTCATCCTCCCCTCTGTCCCGGATGCCTGCCCGGCCTCCTTCCTGGGCTGCCACTAAGCCCTCTCACCACCTATTCTCTGCAAGGAACTGGGAAGGATCTTCTTAGAATCTAGATCTGATCGTATCACCTCCTCCCTGCCCCACTGAAGGTACCTGAATGGCTTCTCAGTGCTCTTAGGGTAAAGCCCTACAGCCCTACCCCTACAGCCAACCCCTAGCTCTGCCCACATCAGCTTTTGCCACTCATCCCTTGACTCACCCCAGCTGAGCTACATCCTGGACACTCCCTACCCCTTCCTGCCTCAGGGCTGTGGAAGCCAGCCTACTAGAGGGCCTCCAACATTCCTTGCCTCAGTATTCATGCCTTTGTGGAGTCCTCTCCAACAGTGAATCAGGGCCACTCCCTGGAAGTGAAGGTGCAGGACTTCTGAGGCTAGGCCATAAAAGCCATCACAGCACCACCTTGTTCTCATGGGGGAAGCCAGCCACCATGTTGTGAGGATGCTCAAGGAGCCCCACGGGGATGCCCATGGGAAGAGGAACCATTTTGTCAGCCATGTGAGTGAGCTGCTTTGGAAGTGGTTCCTCCAGCTCCAGTCAAGCCTTCAGACGACTGTAGCCCCAGCCTATATCTGACTGTAACCTCATGAGACCCCTCCAGCTGGAACTGCTCACTTTGCTGCTCCCCATTTCCCAACCTATAGAAACCGCTGAATGATAATGTGGGGTTGGCCAAAAAGTTCATTTGGGTTTTTCCATAGCATCTTGCAGAATACATGGGTGGTAGTGTTCTAAGCCACTAGACTGTGGGGCTTTTTGTTATTCGGCCATAAATAATTATTGCAAGGTTTTAGCACTTGCTGTTCCTTTAAACTGGAAAGCCCTGTTGCTCCATATGCCTACTTCTCCTACTTGGAGAATCGCTAGTCGTTCTTCCTATTTTAGCTCACCCATCACCTCCTTCAAGGAGCCTTTTCTGACCTCCCCCAACACTATCAGGGTGTCTCGATAGGCTCTTAAAACCACAGATCTTTCTTTTAGAGCCTTTGCCTCAGCTGGTGATCGCACATTTTGGGGTGATAACTTTATGCCAGCACCTAGCAAAGTACCTACGATGTAGTTGGCACACAGCAAAGGCTCAGGTAGCCCTGCATGAGTGAGCGTGTGATGCCTCTTCCCCCACATTAACTGCTCAGTCTGCAAACATCCATCAAAACAACAAATGCACACCCTTTTATTCAGCTATTCTACTTCTGGGAATTGCTCCTAAGATGTACTCACAAACACGTGCAGTGGTTAGGACTGCACATGGTGGCCCAGTGGTTAGGACTCGGCCCTTTCACTGCCAAGGCCTGGGGTTTAATCCCTGGTCGGGGGACTAAGATCCCACAAGCCGGGCCGTGTGGCCAAAAAAAAAAAAAAAAAGAGAGAGAGAGAGAAGTGGACACAGCCATTCATTGAGCCTTGTCTGTAGCAAAATACTGGGAAGAACCTAGTTCCCCATCAGTGGGGATTAGATAAAGGAATTGTTTACCATTCATACGGTGACAGACTCCACAACAACAAAAAATAAAAGAATATTTTTCTATATAATATCCTAGAGGTTGTTTCCTATCTGTAAGTGGGTGTAAAAAAAGACATAGGACGGAATGCACAGTGTGCTACTGTTTATGTAAAAAAGGGGGGGATGGAAGGAATTATGTATACTTACTTATTTACACATAAAATCTTGGGAAAGAGACAAGACATGGATAAATTCCTGGAGATAAGGAATGTTAATTAGCAGGGTTAAATCTATTGGCAAAGGAATTTTTCTGAATCTTTTTGCCCTTTTGGAATGCTGGACCATGTGGCTATATTATTTATGTGAAACAAAAACAAGCGGCAAGGGCTTCCCCGGTGGCGCAGTGGTTGAGAGTCCGCCTTCCGATGCAGGGGACACGGGTTCGTGCCCCGGTCCGGGAAGATCCCACATGCCGCGGAGCGGCTGGGCCCGTGAGCCATGGCCACTGAGCCTGCGCGTCCGGAGCCTGTGCTCCGCAACGGGAGAGGCCACAACAGTGAGAGGCCTGTGTACCACAAAAAAAAAAAAAAAAAACAACAACTGGCAAAGCATTGGTGAATGGATGGTCTTTTTGGTAAATGGTGCTGGCCCCACCGGATGGCCCTATGGAAGGAAGTGAACTCTGATCCCTACCTCACACCACATACAAAACTCAATTCCAGATCTTGCAGATCTAAATGCGAAAGCAAAGTCAAGAAAGCTTTTCAAATAAGACATAGAGCTTCTTCGTGACTTTGGAGTAGGTGAGTGTTTCTTCAACAGGACACAAAGCACTTTAATCATAAAGGAAAATATGCCAGGCTGTATTAAAATGAATTTGTTCCTCAAAAGATACCACTAAAAGACAAGCCACAGACACATGTCTGCCAACCAAGGACTTGTATCTACAATACACAGAGAGTTCAATAAGAAAAAAACAGGCAATCTCTTTTACATTAAGTAGACAAAAGAGTTGAACAGGCACTTCATAAAAGGGGATATCTAAATGGCCAAGACTCAAATGGGAAGCTACTCAGTTTCATCAGTCATCAGGGAAATGCAAAATGAAACCTCAATGTGGTTAACAGCTCCCACATACACCCATCCATGCCAGGATGACTAAAATGAAAAAACAAATGCTCACAAGTTTTAGTAAGACCAGAACTCTCCTGTGTTGCTGGAAGAGCCCCAAATGGTACAGCCATTTTGGAAAATGATTTGGCAATATCTACTAAGGCTAAATGTACTCCTGCCCTCTGACCCAGTAATTCCACCCCTGGAATGAGTGCTTTGGTCCAGGGTACTTCTCCTCAGTTCTGTCACCCACTTCAAGCTTGGGCCTCATTCCTTTCTTCCTTCTAAGACACATAGGTCCCACCTTGCCTCCCTCAGCCCACCCCAGCCATCTTCAACTGGCCTGGGTCCCATGGCCACCGCCCATTTGCAGCCACCAGTCCCTAGAGAAAAACAGTGGTCAGCCCTCCAGGCATCACTCACCTCCTGGCACACGAAGTCAAAACACACCGTGTCCACTCCTGAGCTGCAAAGAAAATCGTCCTCACCACGCGGAGCAGGGGTGAGAATGGGGCCCGCTCTAGCCACTGAATCGAAGAACTTCACATGAAACCCCTCCTTCCCAGAAATGACCGCTAGTTAGCCAAAACTGCCTCTCCAAAGCAATCACCAAGTTATTACAACTACCTGACAAAGAGAGACTCCAGTCAGGGCATCTCCACTCTCCCAGGTGAACCAGCTGACCAGCCGGAAGGACCCGGAAGGGCAGGCACCACTGCCTGGACACCACTTTAGGATACTTGGAGCCAATGAGCCTTTGTCATGGGAGACCGTCTTGTGCATTGCAGGGTGATTAGTGACATCCCTGACCTCTACCCACTAGACGCCAGTAGCGCCCCTACCCCCAGGCGGGACAATCAAAAATGTCTCCAGACATCGCCAAAGATCCCGTGGGTACGTGGAATCACCCTGGATGAGAAGGACTGATTTAGACCCATAGAAGTGACAAAGCAGTGGCCTCATTCCAGCCATATTTCCTCCGGGCAATATCTTACAGCCTAAAACCAGCCCCAAATCAGCATTTTGAAAACTGTAAGTCAAGGATGGTTCACATCAGGAGGGGTACAGTATAAAATGCAGAGTCCTGGGCCCTGGAGTCAGATTCTCCAGGCCCTGGTAGGGCCCAGGTAGCTGTATTTTTTTTCACACCCTCCCCACTTAGGAAGTTTAAGAAGCATTTCCCCCCAGCTTTAGTAAGGTATAATTGACAAATAAAAATTGCATATGTTTAAGGTGTACAATGCAATGATTTGACTTATGTATACATTGTGAAATGATTGCTACAATCAAGCTAATTAACACATCTATCACCTCAGTTAGTTACCATTTCTTGTGTGTAGTGAGAACATTACTGTCTTAGCAAATTTCAAAAATACAATACAATTTTATTAACTATAATCACTATGCTGTACTTTAGATTCTCAAAACTTATACATCTTATAATTGAAAGCTTGAATCTTTTGAGCAACATATCCTCCTTTCCCTCATCCCCCAGCCCCAGGGAACCACCATCCTACTCTGTGCTTCTGTGAGTTTGATTTTTTTAGATTTTACATGTAAATGAAATCATACAGTATTTGTCTTTCTGTTTCTGGCTTACTTCAATTAGCATGATGTCCTCCAGGCTCATCCATATTGTTGCAAGTGGCAGGATTTCCTTTTTTATGGCCGAATAATATTCCCTGTGTGTGTATGTTTATGTGCGTATGATGTTTTCTTTATTCATTCATCCATTGACAAACACTTAGGTTGTTTCCATATCTTGCCTACCGTGAGTAATGATGCAATGAACATGGGAGTGCAGATATTCTTTAGGATACTGATTTCATTTCCTTTGGATATACACCCAGAAGTGGGATTGATGGATCATATGATAGTTTTATTTTTACTCCTTTGAGGAACCTCCATACTGTTTTCCATAATGGAAACTTCCTAACATTGTATTATATATTTACTTTTATGGCCTGTCTCCCCCACTAGAATGTAAGATCTCTGAGGGTAGGAATAAAATAGAGTGTTCAATAAGTATTTTGAGAGGTTGGAATTACTTTTTAATAAGCTTATTGAAGTAAAATGTATATACCACAAAATTTCGACCCATTTTAAAATGTAGAGGGCTTCCCTGGTGGCGCAATGGTTGAGAGTCCGCCTGCCGATGCAGGGGACACAGGTTCATGCCCCGGTCCGGGAAGATCCCACATGCCACGGAGCGGCTGGGCCCGTGAGCCATGGCCGCTGAGTCTGCGCGTCCGGAGTCTGTGTTCCGCAACGGGAGAGGCCACAGCAGTGAGAGGCCCGCGTACTGCAAAAGAAAAAAAAAAGTAGAAATCAATGTTTTCTTAGTAAATTTGCCAAATTGTGCAATTATCATCACAATCCAGTTATAGAATATTTCTGTCACTCCAATAAGAATCCTCATGCCTGTTTCCAGTTAATCCCCATTCCTACCTTCAACCCCAGGCAACCACCAATCTACTTTCTGTCTCTATAGACTTGCTTCTTATGGATATTTCATATAATGGACCATACAATTTATGATATTTTGTGTCTGACTTCTTTCACTTAGCGTAATTATTTTGAGTTTCATGGTAAGTTTATGTTTGGCTTTCTAAGAGACTACCAAACTGTTTTCCAAAGTGGCAGTACCATTTTGCATTTGAGGTTGGGATTATGAACATACCATTTTACAGATGATGAAACCAGATTAGACTTGTCAGATGATTTGCCAAAAGTCTACTTGGGTTGTCAAGTGTTGGATTTGAGATTCAAATCTGTTTCTTGTTTTGGGTTTTTTTTTTTTAATATAAATTTATTTACTTATTTTTTTTAATTTTCGGCTGCATTGGGTCTTCGTTGCTGCACGCAGGCTTTCTCTAGCTGCAGCAAGCGGGGGCTACTCTTCGTTGCGGTGTGCAGGCTTCTCATTGCAATGGCTTCTCTTGTTGCGGAGCATGAGCTCTAGGTGTGCGGGCTTCAGTAGTTGTGGCTCGTGGGCTTAGTTGCTCCGCGGCATCTGGGATCTTCCCAGACCACAGCTCGAACCCATGTCCCCTGCATTGGCAGGCAGATTCTTAACCACTGTGCCACCAGGGAAGCCCTTTCGGTTTTTGTTTTAACTTTAGAGTATGCACTCTTGAAACTAACCCCACAAATGCCGCCGACAATGAGTCACACCTACCCAAATTCACTTCCCTTTCGTGACAGATTTAACTATTCTCAGACAAGACATTTAGGGAAAGGTGGTGGATGTCGGATGTCTGACTTTGGGGAAGTACATTTGTTTTGTAGACAAATGAGAAAGATGGCCAGAATGCGAGGATGGGGAGATGGATTAGAATCCCTTTGAAGATGACTAATGAAATGATAGGTCCAAGCGACAGTCCACGGGTGATCAAACCATTAGGGGACAGTCGGATGGGGAATTTACAAACACAGGATCAGGCTGATGGCACGTGAACCCCTTGATCAGTCTTAGTCCTCAGTAAAAGAGAGAGACAGCCAGACATCATATCCTCCTGGTGAGTTTCCAGCACCACCTAGAAAGAATTGAATATCTTTCAATTCTTGAATTTGGGGACAAAGGAACCTGTTAAATGACATAAGGGGATGCCATCAGCCAGTACCAAATTATGGGAAACCGCAGTGTGTCCGTGCAGGTTCATCAGCAGTAACAAATGTGGGCTGCCCTGGTGGCGCAGGGGTTAAGAATCCACCTGCCAATGCAGGGGACACAGGTTCGAGCCCTGGTCCGGGAAGATCCCACATGCTGAGGAGCAGCTAAGCCCATGAGCCACAACTACTGAGCCTGTGGTCTAGAGCCCGCGAGCCACAACTACTGAAGCCCGTGTGCCGCAATTACTGAAGCCCGTGTGACTAGAGCCTGTGCTCCACAACAAGAGAAGCCACCTCAATGAGAAGCCCGCGCACCGCAACGAAGAGGAGCCCCCGCTCACCACAACTAGAGTAAAGCCTGCGCACAGCAACGAAGACCCAATGCAGCCAAAAATTAATTAATTAAAAAAAATAAAGTGGAGAAACTTGGCAGGTACTTCCAAGGGATCAGTTAGCATTGCTAGTGATGGAACTAATTGAGAAAGACGCATCACTTCCTTGGTATTTCTGCCAAAATTGCATAACCTGAATTTAATCATGAGGAAACATCAGACAAACCCATGTTGAAGGACATTCTACCAAATTACTGACCTATATTTTTCCAAAATGTCAAGGTCATGAAAGACAAAGAAAGGTTCAGAAACTGCTCTGATTGAAGGAAACTAAAAAGACAACTGAATGCAAAAAGTGAGCTGGGAGTTTCTTCTGCTATAAAGGTTGGTAATGGGACAATTGGTGAAATCTGATTAAGGTTTGTAGATTTGCTGATTATGATAATTTTACTGAGGTTATATAAGAGAATGTCTTGTCCTTAGGAAACACAGTGAAGTATTTAGGTAGATGTATGTGTGAATAGATAGATACATAAACAGACAGAAAGACAGGAGCCTGGACTGCGGGTAAGTGGGCATCGTCCTTCTTACCCAGGATCAATTTTCTCTGAAACACTTATATATGAGAGAGAAATTAATTTCTCTTATTTAAGGTACAAATATTTCGTGTTTTCTGTCATTAACAGCAGAATATCATTGATATCATTATTAAAAGAAATAGTCCAAAAATCATGAAGTGATGTACGGAAGCTACAATGTCATTCACAATGATAATAGCGGAAGACGGGAATTTTTGTTGAAATGGCAACATCACGCCAAGTGAGTTCAGCTGCTCAGATGCTGCAGAAACTACAGATATGGAATCTAGAATTGTGCAGTCAGCACTGTAGCCAATGGCCACATGTGGCCAGTTACACTGAAATTAATTAAAGTTAAAATTCAGCTTCACACTGGCCACATTTCACATGCTAAATGGCCACAGAAAGTTCTACTAGACAGCACTGCTCTAGATTAAGGAGTCTAGAATGGTTCTCAGAATATGGTCCCAAGATGATGCTTTTTCTTTTTTTAAAAAAAATATTTATTTATTATTCATTTTTGCTGTGCCGGGTCTTAGTTGCAGCACATGGGATCTTCACTGTGGCACGCAGGATCTTTTGGTTGCGGCATGCATGTGGGATCCAGTTCCCCAAGCAGGGATCGAACTTGGGCTCCCTGCATTGGGAGCTCGGAGTCTTACCCACTGGACCACCAGGGAAGTCCCAAGATGATGCTTTTTCTAATCACTGGCAGGGCTTGATGAAAAACATGCATCGCTAGGGTCACTCCAGACCTATTTAATCAGAATCTCTGACTGGGGAGCGTAAGAATCTGCATGTTAACAGGTTCTTCCAGGCGATTCTGATGCTCCCTAATAGCCAACAGCCTCTGTAGGGAAAAAGGAGGTGAAAGTCATCTTGCATCCCTACAGGTTGGTCCATTCCATTCTAGGCTCTGAGATTTGAGAGATATTAGCAAATCAGTTCTTCAGACGGCCATACTGAGGAGAATGAGATGTGATTTGGTCTTCAATCAAGGACTGCCTGAAAAAAAGAAAAAGGAAAGAAAAAAAAGGGAATTCCCTGGCGGTCCAGTGGCTAGGACTCCATGCTACCACTGCAGGGGGCCCAGGTTCGATCCCTGGTTGGGGAACTAAGATCCACAAGCTGAGTGGTGCAGCCCAATAAAAGGACTGCCTGGGTTCAAATCCAGACCCCTCCACTCACATGCTCCGTGACCTTGGGCACATTACTTGACCTCTCTGTGCCTCAGTTTCTTTCTCTGTCAGAGTGCCTATAATAATGCCTTCCCTTCAGAATACAGTACCCTAAAACTGTTGCTTCTCCTATTTTATTTTCTTCACAGCACTTAACATTCACCCATTTGCTTTGGCTTTCATTCATTCAACATTTATTGAGCACCTACTGTGAGCTGGCTACTGCTCTGAGCACTGAGGCCATTCAGAGAGCAAGACAGACAAAAACTCCTGCTGTCTGGCATTTAGAATGGGACTGGCATTCTAAAGGGGAAATAGAAAATGAACAAGACAGGTACTTCCCTGGCGGTCCAGTGGTTAAGACTCTGCGCTTCCAATGCGGGGGGCATGGGTTTGATCCCTGGTTGGGGAACTAAGGTCCCACATGCCGCGCAGCATGGCCAAAAATATAATAATAATAAAATGAACAAGATAAAGAAGCGAAATGTGTTGCGTATGAGCGAGTAGCAAGGGAGGTATATAGGATAAAAAAAAAATTGTGTTCATGGCCAGAGACCTCACCCAGCGTGTGATATTTGAATACAGACTTGAAGGAGGAGAGAAGAGTCACAAAGATGTCTGCAGGAAGATCATTCCCAACAGAAGGAACAGCAGGTGCTAAGGTCCTTTGGTGGGAACGTGCCAAGTACTAAGAAAGATGCTAGAGATGGTGGTGAATAGGATGCAGTCCTATCTGCAAGGTGTTCATATTTTAATTAGGAAAATAATTAAATAAAAAAGGGACTTCCCTGGCGGTCCAGTGGTTAAGACTCTGTGCTTCCAATGCAGGGGACGCAGGTTCGATCCCTGGTCGGGGAACTAAGATCCCACGTGTTGTGTGGTGCAGCCAAAAAAAAAAAGTAAATATTTTAATTAGGGAGAAGTAGACCGATGTGTATTACACCGCCAGGTGGTAAGAAGGTGAGGGGCTAGATAGAGGGAAGAAGGTGGTCAGGGCAGGCTTCTCTGAGGAGATGGCATTTGAGCGGATGCCTGAAGGAGCAGGTGAAGGAAGCATGTGGGTGTTTGCGGGAAATGTATTGACTCTGGCCTGGCCTGTGCTTCTTCCTCCTCCCAATCCCAGCGAGGGCTCAGGTTTCCAGAGGTTGTCTTTGAATTGCTGGAGGAAGGGGAATTCCGATGGGGGGTGTGGGTCTCAGCTTCTGGCCACCGTCTGCCCCACTCCTCGCTTCAGCTGGCTGCCCCAGCTTTGCGCTGGTGTTGCTGGGCGGAGCTTCAGGGCCTGGGTTCCCCATCAAAGCTCCAGATCTATCTTCAAAGGAGCCGCTGGGCCCTGTGCCTGTGGGCAAAGGAGGGAGGGTCACTCTGGAGCCGAGCTAGGGACCCACCTTTCAGCTGCATCCCAGCTGGGCATATCCTGGATCCTGCTGTTGCCGGTGGAGGCTGGCAGTCCACACTCCTCACTCCTTCCATGGCAAAGAGGGGTTTGAGGATCTTTTCTCTGACCCAGTGATGGAGCTGGCAGGATCTAGAGTCAGCCCGCCTGAGTTCAAATCCAGACAGGCACTGGCCCAACCGGCTGTGTGACCCTGAGCAGCTCACTTAACTTCTCTGAACCCACATCTCCATAAAAGCAGTTTATAGTAACTCCAGCCTCCTGAGGATTCTGTCTTCCTGCCTGGAAAGTGCTTGAGGAGGGTGGGCCATTCCTTTCAGGAACACTGTGCTTTAGAGCGGTATCTGGGCCTTTGTCTCCCAAGACCATCTCTCTAGCTCCCCAGGAGGGATGTGTACTGGGGATGAAGAAGAGGGGGCCCCCACCGCCCGCCAGGCTCTCTCTTTGAAGGATAGCATGGAGGTCCTGGGCCTAATTAATCACTGGGAGGGGCCAGATAACTACCCTAGGGAGAAAGTCAGTGTTGACCCTGTTTTCTCAGAAGCCACTGCAATCCTGTCTCTGGCTGGGCCAGGACTGGGGGCACCGAGGAAAGGCTGGCAAAGGATGAATTGTCTGAGCAGTAGCCACCCTCCCCTGTCCCATCCACCCCCAGCCACAGGATGCTAATAGGGGAACTGCCACCTTAAGCCTAAAAAGACAACAACCACCAGGAAGAGACATTGAACCGTTTATTGGCCTGGGCCTGGGTCTCAGGCACGAGGGGCATCCGGGGAGCTGTATGAGGGGAGACAAGCCCCCGACTGGCTCCTTGCCCCCCCAGAGATTCCCCTCTCCCAGCCTTTGCAGTCATGAGAAATCACTTTGAGGCGTGAAGTTTCCTTCCCCCAGGTGAGCTGCACCCCAGCTCTCAAGTGGGGACATAAGCAAGGAATTACAAAGGAGTCTGTGCGGGGACCAGATCCCTCTTTGGTAGCTTCAACACAGACGTGGGGAGACAAAATAGCATCGATTCTGGGGTAACAGGGTGAGCAGAAGGGATCACAGACATCACACACACACACACACAGACACTGACAGACACACATAAATATACATTTGTACCGCAATGTCCCTTCCATCTGTCCACAGAATTTAACAAAGTCCTTCTGAAGCGGGCAACAGGAGGGCATCCCACAGTTGTCCTCGGCACCCCTACCCCCATGCTCCGTTCAATGCAACCTGAAAGGAGGCACGGCGGGCTCAAGGCTGCCCTGCCTTATGAGATCTGGTACCTCGGCTGGGTCTGGAGGTGAGAGAGTTTGGGGGTGGTTGTTTTTTGGGGGTCTGGGGCCCTGTACCAACAGCTCCCCTAGAACTTTCTCCAATTCCACCCTGCCCCACTGGGAGGCCCAGAGCCCTCTTCAGGCCCCCAGACCGGTTTTTCTAGCCCTGGATGATTCCTCTGTGCCCCGAATAGTGCAATTGGCCAATGAGGTCTGAGAATGGGGGTTAGTTCCCCACCGCCACGTGCTTTCCTGGCATCTCACTCACGAGAGTCAGAAGAAAGGGAAGAAGTTGCCAAAGCGGCAGCTGGTGAAATTTGGGGAAGCTGTGGATTTGAGCCCGGGAACTGTTAGCCAGGGCCGCCCAGAACGGTCAGGGAGGAGGTCTCCAGCCCCTCAGGACAGTGGTTCTAGGGAAGTGGAACCACAAGAGAAGGTGGCAAGGGGGCTAAATTCAGAGAGGGAAGTCAGGCACAGGGCGGAGGCTCAGACTGCCCCTGCGCTGTGCTCCTCTCGAGCACCTGCCTGCTGTCACCTGGGCTCTTTCCAGGTCTGCCCCCCACCCGGCCCTCCCCACGATCCAGTTCTGAAGAGGTCACTCCAGCCACCTCGCTGGCCTCCAGGACCCGGCTGCAGTTGTGCCATCCACCTGGTCAGTGCCTCAGTCAGCCAGCCCAGGTGTGAAATATCGTCAGCATCACCCAGGTCTGTGGAATGGGGGCATCTTGCTTGGCAGCCCCATGTCTCTGTCCCAGGGCACCCGGTGCCTCTCCATGGAGCCCTCTGCTGTGGTGGCCTGGTTGTCAGCCCACTTGCCCCTCAGACCATCGTGTTGCCCTCCAGATACGTGGGTGATGTGGGCATGTGTGTGCCCCTCTCCAGGGAGCTGGAGCTGCGGAGAGGCAGGAGGCGGTGGCCCGGGGTCCCGTCTCGCCCCCCTTGCACCCCTGCTGCCCGCCGCCAGCACTGCAGCGGCCGTAATACCTCCCGCCTCAGGTCCCGGCTGCGCCATGTGTAGATGACAGGGTTGAGCAGTGAGTTGAGGGTGGCAAAGGCAAAGAAGTAATGGGCCTGGTAGAGGACAGGGCAGGCCCGGACAGGACAGGCATAGTCCAGGAGGAGGATGCTAAAGGCGGGCAGCCAGCAGAAGATGAAGACGCCCAGCACGATGGTGACCGTCTTGAGCAGGGCCAGTGTCTGCGGGCCAGCCACATCGGCCTGGCTGGAGCGGACCACACAGTAGATGCGGATGTACAGGGCTACGATGGCTGACAAGATGACCGAGAAGATGGTCACCACGCAGAGGACGTAGGGCTTGGCGTAGAGTGGCAGGACGGTGGAGCAGGCCTCCAGGTGGCCCAGGCAGTTCCAGCCAAGGATGGGCAGGCCGCCGAGAACCAGCGAGATGAGCCACGAGGCCGCGATGAGCAGCAGCATGCGGCAGCTCTTGTCGCTGCCGTAGAGCTTGACCTTGGCGATGGCCACGTGCCGCTCGATGGCGATGGCCAGGAGGCTGAAGACAGAGGCGGAGAGCGTGATGAAAGCGGAGCCCTCACGGGCGAACCACTGCACGGGTGTCAGCCCCAGTGTGACAGAGCCCGAGAGCAAAGTGTTGGCTATGAAGGCCACGCCCGCCAGCAGGTCTGAGGCAGCCAGGTTGCCCAGGAACAGGTACATGGCCGAGTGGAACTTGCTGTTGCGGGCGACCGCGATAAGCACCAGCAGGTTTTCCACCACGATGGCGCAACAGAGGATGACGATGAGGGCTGAGGCCACCTGGCGGGAGGGCGTCTCCGTCGTGTCCAGATTCTCCTTGGTGTAATTATAGTGTTCCTTGACCTTGCTGGGGCTTAGGTACTCTGAGTACACGTTGCCCATGGTGGGGCTTAGTAGCCGGCTGGGGCCATGGGGCTGTCAGAGCTGCAGAGAGAAAAGATAGACAGACGGGTCAGTGCCGTGGCTGCTGCCTGGGCTGACTCTGGACGGCTGTGGTTCAAGTCCCAACTCTGTCACGTGAAGTCAGAATTATCATCATCTCTGCTTTACAAATGGGAAACCGGAGAGCTCAATTCACTTTCCCAAAGCCTCAAAGTTAGTCAGTGGCCAGAGCCTCAGAGACCCACTTCAAAGCCTCTATAACCTCTAGGCTACAGTGTCCTTCAGAGGAACAGAAGCTCCCCCAAAGGGCATGAAAGACACAAAATGGACTTCCGGAAGCCTTACCCACCTACCCGGAGAGGGAGTCTTCGCCAGGACCTGGAGGGATTGTCTCATTTCTTGAAAACACTGGAGCCTCAGGCCTCATGCCGCCTGCCAACCTGGGTCAGTGAGATGCTCTCGCTGATAGCACCATCCACCCACTGCCCTGGATTTCAGGCTGGGTCTAAGCCTAGAGGCCATACGTGTTCCCAAGATAAGGTCTTGGGGAGACACCTGAGGTTTGAGCACCACAGAGGTCACGTCATTTTCAAGGACTCAGACCCTGCAGGCAATCCAAGGTTCAACCCCGCTCCACCTCTGACACGCTGTGGGATATTGTGCCAAGTCACTCAACACTTGACCTCTAAGTCTCAATGGCCTCATCTGTGCAGTGGGGAGAAGAAAGCCCACTTCAGAGGGGTGATGGGAAAATCCCGTTGAACGATACACGAGGCACCCTTAGCATACAGCAGGCACTCAATAACTATTAGCTAATATTATTAGCTTCCCTCTTCCTGCCACACCCACAGCTAGGGACTAGGTGCTCTCCTCCCAATCTTTTGGTAAGGGATGTTGAGTGAGCCAACCAGGCAAGATTCCCAACAGCCTGATCTCATCAGCACCATCTAGCCCTGCCCTGGGACAGAGGGTCCTAGCGTGGTGGGCAGGGCGCTGGCACACCCCTCCCCAGCCAAGATGAAATCCAGATGTGAGGCCCTTGGAACAAACAGGGTTGAGTCCCGGCTCCTCAGTCACATCCGGTGCAGGGAGGCTGGGAGGGGGTGATGGGATGGGGGAGCCACAGGAGACCCGTCTGGGAGGTCCTGGCTGGGAGGATGGGGCAGCTGTGCGAAGCCATGTGAGTGGTGAGGGGGCATGAAGCCCTGGGGGGAGGGGGGAATGGTATTCGCTTTCATGAAAGCCTGAGTCACCCCTCTCTCAAGGAAAACTGAGCCGTGGGGGGAAGGGGCGGGAAGATGCTCGTGGGCAGAGAGGGTGAGAGGCCGACTTCATGGCCTCCCCCCAGCTTGGTAGTTGGGGGGCGGGGTCTCAGAGGAGCTGGTGCAGTGACTGCCTTTCACGAGGGGCACAGGGGAGCCAGGAGGAAGCTCCAGACCAGCCTTTAGTTCAATGCGGGGGGGCCGTGGGAAGAGACCTCCCCAGGTCCCTGGAAACACGCCTAGCAAGGACCACGTGCACGCCAGGAGTGCCAGGAGCACCGTTCCAGAAAAGGCTGGTTAGGCCGGTTCCCAGTGAGCCTGGGAGTGATGAGGGGCTTCCGGGGTCGTCCAGCCATCTCAGTCCCGGACACCCCCTCAGAGGGGGTGCCCTGGCTCCTGGCCCGATAGAGACAGCTGCTCCCCCTGGGCGAAGGGACATCCGTCCTAGTTTGGGAACAGAGAAGGGCTTGTGCACATCCCCAGGGACTGTCGCCCCGCCCAGATCGCCACACAGAGGCTCCTTGTTCCCCTGCCGGACGAGCCCCGGTCGCCCCGATGCCCTCTGCCCATTGCAGCCGGCTTGGCCCAGGTCTGGGCCTTACCAGACCGGCCGTCGGGCCAGAAACAGCCCGCGCCCTGATTGGCTCATTTTCAATTCCAGGGCATTGAGCAATTCGCCTATTGGCCTGAGCTTTCCATCCTCGACATTCGATTGGCCCAGTTGGGGGCGCTCTATGGCTAGCACTACTGATCTGGTCCTTTACAGGCGGTTGGAGCTCACTTCTTTCCAGGACATTATTAAGACTGTGTGGATGTCCCCGGGGAGAGTTTGAACCACGGCCTGACCGCTGGGTCACCCCGACCAGACGCCCCCAGGCGGCCCTGGCCTACTGCCCCTCCTGGGGATCATAATTGAGAATCAAGGACCCATCGCAGGTCTGGGAAGCACACTTGCTGGTGGGCTAGAAGCCCAGGGTGTGTCCCAAGGCCGCCCCCTCCGCCGCCGCTCAGACCCCTCTCTTGTCTGGCAGCCAAGAGAAAGATTTATGGCCGCTTCCTAGGGAAATAAGAAATGGTTTCAGGACTTCCCTGGTGGCGCAGTGGTTAAGAATCCGCCTGCCAATGCAGGGGATACAGGTTTGAGCCCTGGTCCAGGAAGATCCCACACGCCGTGGAGCGACTAAGCCCGTGCGCCACAACTACTGAGCCTGCGCTCTAGAACCCGTGAGCCACAACTACTGAGCCCGTGTGCCACAACTACTGAAGCCCGTGTGCCTAGAGCCCGTGCTCCCCAACAAGAGAAGCCACCGCAATGAGAAGCCTGCGCACCGCAACGAAGAGTAGCCCCGCTCGCCGCAACTAGAGAAAGCCCGCGCGCAGCAACAAAGACCCAACGCAGCCAAAAAATAAATAAATAAATAAATTTATTTAAAAAAAAAGAAAGAAAGAAATGGTTTCAGCCCTCGTACCCCAGGGACTGACCAAAATGTCTGTCTTCTTCCCTGAGGGGAAGATCCTCACTTTGGGCAGCCTCAGGAGGGGTGGTTCATTAGAGAAGGGGAATCTGAGGCCCACGATGCCTCCGTCTTCTCCACTAGGACCTTGCTTAAGGCAGGTTCATGCTTCCCAGAAAGAGGAAACAGGGTCTGGAGGTTGGGGCTGGCACAGTCACCCCCAGGCCTTTCCTGCTTCCCCTCCCTGTGTCAGGCTCCCAGGCCTGGCTAACATAGGGCCTGACTCCCTCCCAGAAGACGTCCCTGGGCTCAGCACTGGGGAATGGCCAGGCCTGAAATGGAGCAAGGGGGACAAGTGACAGGGTTTGGAGGGAAGGGAAGCGAGACAGACCAAGACTGTTCAGGGGGAGATTAGGAGAGTAGAAGGCAAGAGGAAGCCTCAGTGGCTTCCAGGAGACCCTCCCCCAAGTTCCATGGAGGCAGACCCTGTGGTTACTGTTCCCCTGGGCACTCAGTGGTCCCATGCCCCATGCCCTAGGGCAGCCCCCTAGGCTTGGTTTCCCCTCAGTTGCCCTCTACACTGCCAGTCTCCATGCAGGGGGAGCTTTTAAATTTATAGCTCCAATATGTCACTCCTCAGCTCCAGATTCTTCCATGGCTCCCCACTACCTAAAATGGCCTGGCCCCTGCCCACCTCGCCTCCTCCCACTCTCCCCCAGGGTCAGTCCACTGCAACCACACTGGCCTCTGACGTGTCAGCCCCGTTCTTACCTCAGAGTTTTTGCCTCTGCTGTTTCTCCACCTGACATGGCCTTCCCACAAAGCCCATCTTTCAGGTTTCTGTTTGGCGGCCTCCTCTAACCACCAGGCTATCCTAGCCGCCTTCCCTAGGCCCTTTCTACCTCAGCATCTTTTTATTATATTCACAGCACTTGCCAATTTCAGCAATAATGATTGTATTTCTTGTTTTCTGTCTGTTTCCAGGGTAGAATGTGTGTCAGAGGACAGCAACTAAGTCTGTTTTCACTCCCTGGAATGATGCCTGGCATACAGAAAGCGCTCAGAAAACATGTAGGATGGATGGATGGATGGATGGATGGATGGATGGATGGGTGGGTGGATGACCAAACGAACGAGGCCCCAGTGGGCCCCCGAGGGCGGAGGCTCCTAAACTCAGCCCAGGCCCAAACAACAGCAGGGGAGGCTGGAGACGCCCCTGGTCCGCTGGGAGGCCACCCCCACCAGGCGAAGCCCAGCTGGGCGTCTCCGTGGAGACGGCGCCACGACCCGACCCCGCCCTCGGGCTGCAGTCTCGGCCTCCTTATCTGGCGGTGGAATGCACGGTATCCACACTCGCTGCCTCTGGGGCCGCGCCTCCTCTCTCCCGCGACAGCCACACGCGGGTGACCCACACATCTCCAAGTGGGGGTGGGGGGCTCCTCTGCGTCCAGCCAGGGGCCCAGCCTCGATATTCCCAGAGGACTGGGGAGAGGTGGGGACAGATCCCAGCAGCAGCTGCACCGCGAATGCCGCACGCGTGTCGCACCACGCGGGGGACCGTGGGCTCAGCGCGTGGCGCCCGGAGCGTCCGATTAGGGCACAGTCGGGAGAGGGGATGGAAATCCCCGGGTGAGTCAACTCGTGCCAGAGGAGTGGGCGAGGTTCCCACGCTTGGCTGGGCCCGGAACCACGCGGGGTCCGCGCCACGGGTGCCTTCACCCACGCCCCATCCCCGGGTCCCAGGGGAAAGAAGAGACGCCGGAGCCACGCAGTCAGGTTCAGTTTCCTTCCAGAACAAAGCCACGACCCCGCGGGGGGACTGGAAGAGCCGAACAACTCGGGGAAACTGAGGCAGAGGACCAGATGTGGAGGAGGTGGGCAACTGCCTTCCTCTGGGGCCCCGCCCCTTGGCCTGGAGGTACTGCGGCGCGCGGCACCTTTCGCCTTCGCCCAGCTGGAGTCAGCAAAGAGGGGAGTCCTCCCCTCCCCCATACACACTCCCCAAACCCCCGGTCCGGGGGCACGCCATCCAGCCTCCCAGTCTCCGGCCGAAAGCGCTCGGATTCCGCCTTCTCCTCGGGGCCAACTTCCTGCCGCTGGAGAAGGCGGGAGCTCAGTCTGGGGGTTCGCGGCTGAGGCAGTGGGGCCTCTTGGGGTCGTGGAGAGGGCGCACGATGACCACTCTCTCGGTGCAGCAGGAGCACGGGCGGCGCGTGCGCGCCCGCGACGCCCCCGACCCCTGGCCGGCGCCCCTAGCTCCGATCCCGCGACCTCCGGGGACCAGGGCCCGCCCTTTCTGCTTCCCCCTCGCCACGCACGCTCACCTGGCTAGGCCGACCCGGGTCCTTGCCCTGGCCGGAGGGGCTTTGGCGTCTGCGTCCCCGGGACGGCCGCGGCTAGGGCTGGGACTGCCCGCCGGGCTCCTCTGCGTCCCGGGGCTGGGGACCGGGGACGTAGGGGGACCGGGAGAGGCGCCGCCTCGGCCCCCACTTGCCCCGCCCTATCTCCGCCTCCTTTCCGGCGGCAGCAGCAATGAATTCCAGATGTGGCCTGCCCAGCGGGGCGCGCGCGAGGGCGGGCGGGGAGGAGGCGGGCGGGGAGGAGGCGCGCGGGGTCCCTTTGTCCGCACCCCCACCTCCAGCCCTGCCCCTCCCAGCCCCCACCCGTGAGAAGCGGTCGGCGCATGACGTCACGCAGCCCCGTGCTGTCCAGTCGCTCCTGGCCAGGTGACCTCAACCTGAAACGACTGTCTTGGATTGCAGATGTACTCTTGGCCCATCCCTGGGAGCCTGGAATTGGAGGAGCACATGGAATCCCCTTTATTTACTCAGCGAGGAGCCACGAAGCACCTACTAAGTGTCAACACAACAAATAGGCATTAAGTGCCCACT
This sequence comes from Stenella coeruleoalba, assembly GCF_951394435.1. Lineage (NCBI taxonomy): Eukaryota > Metazoa > Chordata > Mammalia > Artiodactyla > Delphinidae > Stenella > Stenella coeruleoalba. Next base: position 167,234,643 of record NC_137148.1, on the reverse strand, counting down.
GTGTATTCATCCAACAAATAAGCAAGTTCCTACTATGTGCCAGGCCCTGCCTCAAAGAATGGATTGGTTTTTGCCTTGATAAGGCCCCAGAATTAAGGCGCTGGCCCCTCTGCCCTAGAAGACTGGGAGCACCCAGAAGCTTCCACTGCCTCTGTCAGTCGATTGCTCTCGCTATGGTTGACCAGCAGGCCCAGGCTGAGTCCTGCCTTTCAAGTTTTGAGGCCCAATCTTCTATCCACTTCTTCTGTTTTTGCCGTGGCACGAGGGATCTTAGTTCCCCGACTGGGATGGAAGCCGTGCCCCCTGCAATGGAAGCGTGGAGTCTTAACCACTGGACCACCAGGGAAGTCCTATCCAGTTCTTTAGTTTCCCTCTTTTCCTCATTCAGCTTTTCCTGGGCATATCTGGGTGCCTGGCTGCAAAGATGAAGCACACCTTCATTTACTGACGCGTGTGTGTGAAATCAGTGACTAGACAACACGCCCCTCACTCCTTCAACAAAATGTTTTTGGTGTACCTACTGGGCACAGCGGTGAACAGAACAGGAAAAAAAGCCCTTGCCTTCGTGGAACTTATGTTCAGGAGGGTACTATTTGTGAAGATGAATACGTAATCTGCTTATATGTTTACTTACTTATATGTTTACTTACCACATACAGTAAGCACCTGCTATGTGCCAGATACCGTACTAAAAGGCTGGAGATAGATCAGGAAACAAAACAGATAAAACTCCCTGTTCCGATGGAGTTGATGTTCTATTGTGTGTGCTCAGAATATCCAGAATATTGCAAGAAGAAACTGATAAATTTCCTGGGCGAGGAACTGAAAGATAGGGGACAGGGGACAGGAGGGAGGTAGCTTTCACTCTGTGAATGCTTTTGTACCTTTTGACTTTTGTAACATGTGCCCTATTCCAACAATAAATTAAATTGAAAGGTAGACTGCTTGATACCCAGACAGTGCAAGAAAAAGGAGGGAGAGGGTATTATCTGTCTTCTCTCTATTTTTTTTTTTTTTGCGGCACCACGTGGCTTGTGGGATCTTAGTTCCCCAACCAGGGATTGAACCTGGGCCCTCAGCAGTGAAAGCGTGGAGTCCTAACCACTGGACCACCAGGGAATTCCCTATATGTATATGATACTTCAGTGAAGAGTGTTGAAAAGCAAAATGACAAAAAAGTGTATCTGCACTGCCATGTTCATTGCAGCATTATTCACAATAGCCAAGGTATGGAACCTAAATGTCTGTCAACAGATGAATGGATGAAGATGTGAGATATATATATATATATATATATATATATATATATATATATATACATACACACACACAATGAAATATTATTCAGCCATGAGAAAGGAAGTCCTGTCATTTTCAACAACATGGATGAAACTTGAGGGCCTTATGCTAAGTGAAAAGAGCCAGACAGAGAAAAACAAATACCACATTGTATCACTTTTATGTGGAATTAAAAAAGAAAAAGTCAAACTTACAGAAACAGAGAGTAGGAAAAGTGGTTGCTGGGGCTGTGGTGGGTGGGGAAATAGGGAGAGATTAGTAAAAGGGTGCAAACTTTCAGTTATAATAAGGTCTGGGGATCTAATTTACAGCATGGTGACTACAGTTGGTAATACTGTATCAAACAATTGGAACTTCCGAGAGAGTAGAACTTAAATGCTCTCACATCCACAATAAAAAGATAAATATGTGAGGTGAAGGATGTGTTCATTAACTAGATGGGGGGGACTCCTTTCACAATGTATACATATATCCAATCACCTGGATGTACACTTTAAATATCTTACAATGTTACATGCCAGGGATACCTCAGAAAAGCTGAAAATTTACCAAAAAATTGTGGATGCTTAAATCCCAGACAATGCAACCCATTAAAAAAAAAGGGAGAAGTTCAGCACACTCTTCTGTATGCATACTGCACTCCATAAGCAGTGTTGAACAGCAAAACTTTGAAGAAGGAAATTAAAGTTGATCCGTTTATGCCTATTAAAAAGTAAAATGGAGTAGTCTTGATATGAAACTGTGTTCAACATGTTAAGATGAAAAAAGCGCAATGTAAACCAGTTGCTTGTTTGCCTGCCTGCATTTCTGGATATATTTATAAGGGCTGTATAAATACACACACATTTGCCTGTGGACCTACAGGCCATCTCCAGGAGAAGGGCACAAGACACCGTCACAGCGGTTACCCCCAGGGAGGGGGACGGGGAGGGTGGCAGGGGAACAGGTGAGAGGGGACCAGACTTTTCATGGTGTACCCTGGGGGTGGGGGGGGACTGTTTGAAATTTTTAGCTCATATTACCAATTCAAAAAATTTACAAAGACATGAAAAATCAAATCGAAGGTAACAAATCACCAGACTTCTAATGTAAAATTGTTCCTGTAATAATAATAATAACAAATAGTATCAATAAGATAAATAAACAATAACATTGCTAATAAACATCTACGCTATTATTCAACGTGTTGCTATGAAATAAATTTATATTAAGAGTAAACATATTGGGGGCTTCCCTGGTGGCGCAGTGGTTGAGAGTCCGCCTGCCGATGCAGGGGACACGGGTTCATGCCCCGGTTCGGGCAGATCCCACATGCCGCGGAGCGGCTGGGCCCGTGAGCCATGGCCGCTGAGCCTGCGCGTCCGGAGCCTGTGCTCCGCAACGGTAGAGGCCACAACAGTGAGAGGCCCACGTACCGTCGGTGCAAAAAAAAAAAAAAAAGAATAAACATATTTAAGTTATGAATAAGGAAATGAATATTAATCAATATATTAATGTTACATACAGGTATACAGCATATATATTTATATAATGCAACATAGAATGCTCTGTGCCAGCTCTGGTGATACCTCGTTGGTTTCTGCCAACCAAAACTGACAGTGCGTTGGAGGAGACCGAAGAAACCAGACCGTTCTAACACAGGGTAGCAGGGCTTTGATGCGAAGATAAGAAAAGCCAGAGAGTGAATTCACTCCTTTTCCTGAGCCAGATTTCAGTGTCCACTTAGCTCCGGGCCAGATCTTGGGGTCCACTCAGACCTCAGCACAACCTTACCGAATCCTCTGCCCAAATGAAGTGCAGCTGTACAACCTCTAGAAACCAGGTGTTCAACCCACAAAGGACAAAGTACTAAAAAAACTGGGTCCTCTCCTCGCCAGAGAGCTATCAGAGCGGAAATCTAAGCCCTCTGTGAGGATCTGAGAGCTGGGGAGGAAGTCCCCCCCCCAGCTTGCCTTGGCTGGCTCAGCAGTTTGCTATCCCCTCAGGGACCTGTGGGTGGGGGGGTACTATCAAGGCTGCAGACATATCCGGCCGTCTGTTAGGGGGACCATGGCCCCTAGACAAAGGTGATGTCCCCAGGGATACACAGATACACCAGCAAGCCACTTCTGCCTCCCCCCCCTCACCTCCCACTTCTGGGGTAACATGAGGTCTCCACTGGGTCAGCTGAGGGAACGGGCTAGAGAATTGGGAAACACCGGCATAGACGCCCTGATGGTCCAGGGTGTCAAAGGGGAAAGGTGAACCATTCCTAGGGGGGATCCCTGAGTGAGAGAACAGCAGAAGAGGAAGGAAACGGGGCCCTTGCCTTGGGGAGCTCCCAACCAGGGGAAAAAGAAGAAAAGGAAGAGGCTTGGAGCAGTCTCCAGTAATTACAGGGCCACTGACAATAGTGGCTTACACTCACACGGACACACTGTGCTGGGTGCGGCTCTATGAATCTTCCAACCCTAGGAGGTGGGTATTATGATTATCATCATCATCCCATTTTTTTTAAATAGACTTTATTTCTTAGAACAGTTTCAGGATCACAGCAAAACTGAGCAGAGCTAATTCCCTGCTGGTCCAGTGGTTAGGATCCCATGCTTCCACTGCAGGGGGCACAGGTTCAATCCCTGGTCGGGGAACTAAGATCCTGCATGCCGCGTGGCATGGCCAAAAAAAAAAAATGAAAAAGAAAAGAAAAGCAAACAAACAAACAAAAAAACCCCAAAAACAAAATTGAGCAGAAAGTACAGAGATGTCGCATATATCCCTTGCCCCACACACACATAGCCTCCCCACCGTCAACAGCCCCTACCAGAGTGGCACATTTGTTACTTTCTTTTTTTTTTAATATATTTATTTATTTATTGGCTGCATTGGGTCTTCGTTGCTGCACGCGGGCTTTCTCTAGTTGCAGTGAGCGGGGTCCACTCTTCTTTGCAGTGCGCGGGCTTCTCATTGTCGTGGCTTCTCTTGTTGCGGAGCACGGGCTCTAGGTGCGCAGGCTTCAGTGGTTGTGGCGCACGGGCTTAGTTGCTCCGCGGCATGTGGGATCTTCCCGGACCAGGGCTCGAACCGGTGTCCCCTTCATTGGCAGGCGGATTCTTAACCACTGCGCCACCAGGGAAGCCCACATTTGTTACTACTGATGAACCTACACGGACACATTGTTATCACCCCAAGTCCATGGTTTACATGAGGGTTCACTCTTGGTGTTGTACAGTCTGTGGGTTTGGACAAATGTATAATGACACATATCTACCATTATATCAATAGTATCATACAGAATAGTTTCGCTGGCCCAGAAAGCCTCTGTGCTCTGTCTATCCATTACCCCCCCGACCCGTCCTTAATCATTGGCAGTCATTGATCTTTTTCTGTCCCCATAGTTTTGCCTTTTCCTCACCCCATTTTAAAGATGAGGAAAGTGAGGCACACATCCGTGGTAGGATTTGAACTAGAGCTCTCTGTCCTCTTTTTCATCCCAAGTCCCAGACCCAGTCCTGCCGTAGTGACACCCGTCCCCATTCCTCCCCCATTGATTTGGAATAGAAGGGCGGTGGTTATTACTGAGGACCACGTCGGTCACTGGTGACATGTAGAATGTTCTTCTCTGTAGTCCAGAGGTGAAGGAAACCCTCTGACCTCTGATCCCACCCCAGCCCAAACTTGGTAAACTCCCCCCAGTTGATGAGGTCTGGGACTGTCCTCCATCCGCTCTGGGCCTCCACTCTCCCCCCACCCCCAGCTCTCAGGTTTTGGCAGAAGGAACTGCACAAGGAGAAGTGTCTGAGACAGGTCCCAACTTTCTCAGCATCACCCCAGGGCTGGGGGAGGGGCCCAGCTGCAGAGAAGCTTTCCAGATGCTGATCTTGGCAGGCAGCGGAGCTGCAGCGGCCTTGTTTCGTCCATCCATGGGCTTGAGGTCCACTTTCAGCTTCAGGAATGGGGTGGGGAGGCTGCCGGTGGAGGCCAGTCCCTGCCACATCTGCACCAGATGCAGTTTTAGCCCATTGAGCCTGGGAAGGGTGGGCTGTCTCTTCCAGATGAGGGAGACGTACATAGTTAGGGGAGAGGGGAACCCCAAAGGCCCACTTCAGCCCCCCACCAGCATAATAATAACAGCTGACCCATATATCATGTGCCAGTTACTGTCCTAAGCTGTTTGCAAATATCAGCGCATCAAAAGCTCACAACAGCTCCTTTAACTGAGGGATGAATAGACACACTGCAGTTTATATTCACGTGGAAGACCACTCAGGCATATAATATTTGAAACCTCGAGTTCTGAAAGGAACAAGCGATATAGAACAACATGGATGAATCTCACATGCATCACGATGAGGGAAAGAAGGCAGACGCAGAAGACTATATACTATAGGATTCCATTTCTATGCCATTCTAGAAAAGGCAAACTATAGGGACAGTGAGCAACCAGTGACTCGTAGGGCCTGAGGGTGGAGGGAGGGGTTGACTACAAAAAGGCGTGGGGGAATTTTTTGGTAATGGAACAACTCTATATCTTGATTGTGGTGGCGTTTATATGACTGTATATGTGTGTGGAAACTTGTGGAACTGTACACTGAAAAGGGGAGACTTTATTTGTTTTTAATTGTATCTTAAACAGAAACCTCTCACAACTGCCTTACATCAGTAAAAGTCCACTTAGGAAAACAGACATATCTCAAACAGAGGGGCTTTAATACAGGGGTTGGTGACCTAGATGGGAAACCAAAGCATGGTGGGGATGAGATAACTTGCATATTAACAAATAGGGAGGCCATGTCCAGTGGGAGATGCTGTCAGAAGCAGATGAGGGGAACTACCCTGGCTTCTCCCATCTTCTCGCCCTCCAATCTACCCTCAGTGCCTGCCTTTGGCTAAATCTGGGCACAGATGGCAGGGGACAAGGGGGCTATCCTGTGCAGGGGTCAGCCCTTAGCCATGGGGCAGGGACAGAGCAGGGAATGGGTGACCTGAGTGTACACAGGTGCAAGGCTGACACAAAACATGAGGAAGGGGTGATTATACCCCCATTTTACAGAGGGGGAAACTGAGGCCCAGAGAGCCCATGTGCCCTACCCAGGGGTTCAAGCCCTGAGGGGGTCTGAGTCTCTGCCGAAACCCAGGGGGCTGTCTCTGCGCCTTTTTTTCTGCTCCACGCACCCGCTTTGACGCTGAACTGAAGGGAATGGAAACATCTACGCAAATCAGGCCCGTCCCTAGGGGTTGGCGGAGAACGCCTCAATGGGGATCCCTCCTCCTCCTCACACGTTTGGCAGTCACCCACAAACTGAGCTGCAAACAAACAGCACATGTTTTGGCAGCGGATGGCGATGTACTTTAAACAGCTCCCCCAAAGAGGTCAGACCGCCCCCCTATCAATCCTGCACTCATACCCTGCATCTTCTATCTGAAGGTTGCCCCCCAACATTCCAGCCTTGACTCTGGCCTTTGTGAAAACCCTGGCACAGTGATGGGGGGCTAGGTATGGCCAGGTGTTGGGGGGCCCTCCAGCTTCCAATATATGCTCCCTAAATTGCTATCATGCCCGTGGCCAGCAAAGACCCTCTCCGGGCTGCAAGGCTGATGCTGGCCCATTGGGGACAGAGGTCACCTACAACTGAGCCTTTGATCCACAGGAATGGGCTGGACACCTCGACCTTTGACTCCACCCAGGCTTGGGCCAAAACGGTCAAACTTTGAGCCTCGCAGTGTGAAGGTCTCCAGGTCATTACCTCCCTTTCATTAAGGCTCACAATCAATAATGCCAGCGGGGGAACAGTGTGCAAACTGCTTTCTCTACATTCCATTTGTTCAATTACTATGTATTGAGAACCTTCTGGGTGCCTGGCACCCTTCTCCTTCTTAGCATGGGGGCCCAGCAGTGAAAGAAACAAAGACCTCTATCCTCCAGGAGCTGATGTTCTAGTGGAGGAGACAGACAAGAAGCAGGATAAATAAGACCATGATGTCATCTGTTAGAATGTGGTGTGAGTTCTGGAAACAATGATACTGGGAAGGCAGATTAGATATGTGGGGTAGGAAGGGACTGATTTTTAGACCCAGTGTCACCTGAGAAGGTGACATTTGAGTAAAGACCTGAAGGAGATGAGGGAGTGAACCATGCAGATATTTCGGGGAGAGTGGTCCACGTACAAGGGACAGCCAGTGCAAAGGCCCTGAGGCTGGTGTGAGATTGACAGGTTCTGGTGAGAAGACCAGTATGGCGGAAACCACAGGGAAATAGAGGGGGACAGTGAGAGGAAGTGAGGACAGGTCCTGCAGTGCACTGTGGGCTGCAATGAGGACTTCGGCTTTTTTTCTAAGGACTTTGGCTTTTGCTGTAGGAGGCATGGAGGGTTCTGAGCAGAGAAGGGACGGATCTGACTCAAGTACTTACAGGCTCCCTTTGTGGGGGTGGGGGAAAACACTGTGGGAACTGAGGATGGAAGGAAAGAGAACTCATCCTCCACACAGCTCAGTAGGGGAGAGTTTGTGCGTGTCCCACCTACCAATTAGGGCCAAACTCTGAAAGTGCTAACCACTGGCCCAGGGACACCCAACCAATTAGCAGCAGCCCCTGGATCTGAACCTGTCTATGTGACTCCAGTGCCATTGGGTAAATAATCATTCATTGGGTACCTTATGTACCTGTGACCTCAGGGGGTTACAGATCTTGAGACCCAAGAGACAGAGAGGGGGGCTCTGTTTCTGGTAATACCCCTGCATTAGGATGATGAACAAAGGAATTCACTCAAGAAACATGTATTGAGCGCCCACTGTGTTACAGGCACTATGCTGGCTGCAGGGAACAAGACAGAGCAAAATTTCTGCCAAGAGGGGGAGACAAAATTTCTCCTCTAGTAGGGGAGACAGACAAAAAGCATTAAAAAAAAAACCCAGGAGGGACTTCCCTGGTGGTCCAGTGGTTAAGAATCTGCCTTCCAACGCCTGCCTTAGATCCCTGGTCGGGGAACTAAGAGCCCAAATGCCGCGGGGCAACTAAGCCCGCATGCCGCAACTACTGAGACCCCACGCTCTAGAGCCCACGTGCCACAACTAGAGAGAAGCCCGAGTGCCGCAACTAGAGAAGCCCACACGCCACAACCAAGACCTGATGCATCCAAATAAATAAATAAACAAATATTTTTAAAAAGATAAAGATCCTTAAAAAAAAACCCAGGAAATTATATAGGATGTTAGAAGATAAGTACTGATGGGAAAAAAATAGGGCAGGATAAGGCAGTCAGAAGGGCCAAGGGTGGGGATTGCAATTTGAAATAGGGTGGTCAGGACAGGCTTCTCGGAGGAGGTGACATTTGAGCAAAGAATTGGAGGTGAGGGATCGAGCCATGTGTAGCTCTGGGAAAAGTATGATCCAGGCAGAAGGAACAACAGTACTAAAGGCCCTGAGGTGGGTTCAACATAAATGACTGAGTCAATGAACTAAGCTTGTGGCCATCAGGAAAGTCCAGCCACCCCTTCCCCCAGTCCCCACTTCTGGCTTTTGCGACTGCTGTTTCCTCAGCCCGGATCACATTTTTTCCGTTGGACAAACTCTTGATGGACCCTCAAGCCTTAGCTCTCCGGTTGCAGCTTCAGAAAAGTTGCCTCTGAGACCCCCGCCACCACAGATTAGCAGTTCTTCCCCTGTGCTCCCACAGACCCTGCAGACCTCCCCTCCCCCATTCTGATCTTTCAACCTTCTGCGCTGGGCTGTGAGTATCTCAAGGGTGTCAGCTGGATTTACCCCAGCAGTACACAGTAGGTGCCCAATAAATCATTAAGCAGCTAAGTGCTGTTCCGTCCTTCACCACATAAAATCTAAATTCTCTTGCACAGGACAGACATGTAAATCTGTCTGTAAAATAATAAACTGGTTCTGGGAGAAGACACACAGCTGGTTGTGGTGGTGGCTTCTGGGAAGGGAAAGAGGTGGGTGGGGGCAGGGCAGGGAACAGAGGGTGGAGACAGACTTTTCACGCTAGCTTTCTTTTTGTAGTTTTTGGACTTTTCTTTACGAGGTGTGTGAATTACTTATGCAAACATAAAATGAATAAACAAAATTGTACAAAATTAAAAGACCTTTTAAAATTGCAAAGGGTGTGGAGTTTGAAACACATATCCACAGTTCTTGCAAGGATAGAAGGCACAATGAAACACATCATAAGTTTTCATTAATACTTCACAAAAATATCCATATGTTATATATCAGATGCAAAAACACAAAACAAAAGCCTTCAAGTCTTCCACGGTCCACCCCCATCCCTACCTTGGCTTTTTTTTTTTTCCTTTTTGACCTTTTATTATTTATTTTTATTTGGCTGCATTGGGTCTTAGTTGTGGCACGCAGGCTCTTCGTTGCAGCATGCAGTCTTCTTTCCAGTTGCAGCGCCCGGGCTTACTTGCACCGCAGCATGTGGGATCTTAGTTCCCCCCACCAGGGATCGAACTCCCGTCCCCTGCATTGGAAGGTGGATTCCTAACCACTGGACCACCAGGGAAGTCCCCTACCTTGGCTCTTGTCTTGCTTTGATGATAAAACTCACCTTCAAAATAATAGTAATAATAATAATAATAAAGCTACGCATGCTTTGCCTCCATCATTTCATCGAATCTCACACCTCCCCATTTTCCAGATGAGGACACTGAGGTTGGCTCCCAGACCACCGTTCTCGGCGGCTAAACTCGGTCCATTTCTCACTGGTAATCAAGTGCTCAGGTCTGGCCCGCCAGGGCAGGCTGCTATGGGCTCGTGGCGCCGCCTGGAGGCCTGACGGGGAACGTGGCAAAGAACCTACAAAATGAGCGTTTGGATTTCCGTTGGTGAGAGTGGACGGGGGAGGCAACGCAGGATCTGTGGACTCCCCAGTTTGCTCTCGGAGAGTCCTGGCAGTCTGAGATGCGACAGGACCTTGGCCTAGGAGATGGGGGGAGACACATCTCCTAACCTGACGCATTTGAGGGGGACGTGCCCTGGGGGGATCTAAGAGGAGAAGCACGATCCGCCAGGCCCGACCCTGAGGGCTTTCTGTGAGAGATAACGCCCTGCATTTAAACAAGCAAACAAAACCACGTTTCTGGAGAAACCAACCGCTACGGTCTTGGAGGCCCAAAGCGGGCGGGCCCTGGGGACGTGGCCGACAAAAAAAAAAAAAAAAAAAGCCTAACAGTTATTGGCCATATTCCCTTAGGTGCCCGCCCTAGCACCGCCCAGCCACTTTTCCAGACTGAACGAGCTCATTGGCTGAACGAGGAGCGTGCCCTTTGAGCAGGGAGGTTTCATTGGCTGGATTACCGCACCGGCTCTTTGGGGGCGGGACCGAAGAGGGGGCGGGGTTTCTTGCTGTCGGGTCGCGCTCCCAGGTGTTGCAGAGGGTTCTTTAGGCCAGCAGTGAAAATTAGCGTCTGGGGTTAGTCTTGGGGCGGAGGTAGGGACAGGCGTTAGCGGACCCCGCCGTCTTTGCTCTTGCTCGCCCAGCTTTCTAACGCCGAATACAAGCCCGGCCGGCGTCGTCGCGGGCGTGACGTCATCGCGAGGCGTCGAGAGAGTCCAGCAGAGGAAGCCTTGACCTCCCTCAGCGTGGGGAGCTGCCCTACAATGCTGCAGCTAGTCCGGGCAGGGGCGCGGGCCTGGCTTCGGCCCAAGGGCTGCCGGGTGAGGCCGGGGACTGAGGGCGGGGTCGGAGGACAAAGGTTGGAGGGTCCGGGGATCGTCTCTCAGTCTTGCTTACCGTTTACAGGGCCTAAAGGCGCTGGCAGAAGAGGCAGTGCAGCCGGCGGAGAAACCAGAACCGGTGGCGAGCGCGGGTGAGGTTGCTGGGGTTGCCCTAGGAGGGGAGGCAACCGGAAACTCTGACCCTTGCTCCTGACCCTTGACCTCCCAATCGCTCCAGGTCATCGGGTGCCCGTGCTGCGCAGGTGCGAGCTCCCGGTACTCGCGCACCGGCGTCCCGTGCAGGCCTGGGTCGAGTCCCTGCGGGGCTACGAGCAGGAGCGCTTGGGTCTGACCGAGCTGCACCCAGACGTTTTCTCCGCGACGCCCAGGTAAGTGGGAGCCGAAATGGTAAACTGGGTGGCAGAGGGACGAGGAGCGGGGATTTAGGAATCAGGATGACCTGGACTCGAGCCTCAGTTTCTCCACCTGTTAGAAGAGAGTGATGAAAAAAAAAAAGAGAGAATGATGGTTTTTCTTGCTGCAGAGTTGTGTGAAGGTGAGGGCTGAGAGGTAACATCCTCTGAGGGTTAGGGACGCAGAGCTCTGGAACCCGAGTGACTGGATTCAAATCCTGCCTTCCCCCTTGTGCTTCAGTGTCTCTATTCTGTCAAACCTCAAACGATTAAATGAGATCATTCTAGCCCATAATATGGTCTGTAGAAATGTTGGTTATTGTTGCTGTTATTGGTTTTTGCAAAAATGAGCACTAACAGTGGTTAAGTCCTTACTGTGTGCCTGTGACAGTCTATTTGTATTTTATTTTATTTTATTTTTGGCCACGTGGCTTGCAGGATCTTAGTTCCCCAACCAGGGATTGAACCTCAGCCCTCAGCAGTGAAAGCACAGAGTCCTAACCACTGGACTGCCAGGGAATTCCCTTTTTTTTGGGGGGGGGGAGCGTATTTACGTTTTAAAAATATATATTTATTTAGCTGCGTCAGGTCTTAGTTGCCGCACGCAGGATCTTGGTTGCTGCGTGGGGGATTTTCGTTGCAGCATGCAGGATCCTTAGTTGCGGCATGCGGAACCTTTTTAGTTGTGGCATGTGAGATCTAGTTCCCTGACCAGGGATCAAACCTGGGCCCCCTGCATTGGGATCGGAGAGTCTTAGCCACTGGACCACCAGGGAAGTCACCCTACTTGCAGTTTAGTTAACTAGATCCTCATAGCAACCCCAGGAATGGATTCTATTATTCTTATTTCGTAGGTAAGGAAACTGAGCACAGACAAGTTAAGAAATTTGCCCAAGGTCACACAGCTTATAAACTTTAGAGCCAGATCTCAACCCTATATGGGCCAACTCCCAGGACCAAGTTTTCGCTTGCCAAGGTGTGTGATGTCTCTTACGTGTACGTGTCTGGCACATAAGTGCTATTAATCTATACTGTTACTTATTTATATGGTTTGCTCTCTGTCTTTACAGAGTCCCAGTCTGCTAGAGGGTGATAAAAACGACGTATTTTGTTTATTCTGTAGATACTTATGAAGCACTTACTATGTGCTGGATTCCATCCTAGGGGTCAGGGATACAGCAGTGAATGAGCACCGAGGTTGCTGATGTTGCTCCCAGTCTAAGCCGGGATCAGCAAACTTTTTCTGTAAAGAGCCAGAGAGGAAATGTTTTGGGCTTTGCAGGCTGTAACGTCTCCATGGCAACTCCTCATCTTTGTTGATGTAGTACAAAAGCATCCACAGGCAGTGTGTAAGTGAATGAGCCTGGCTGTGTTCCAGTAAAACATATTTACAAGAACAGGCAGCAGGCCAAATTTGGCCTTACTAGCCATAGTTTGCCAACCCCTGGCAAACCAGCCTGGCAGCACTGTCCAATGCGAGCCATGCATGTAACTGAAATTCTTCCAGTAGCCAAGTTTTCTTTCAAATAGTGAGAAACAAATGAGATTGATTTCAATAATATATTTCGTTTAGCCTGATAAATCTAAAATCGTGTTGTTTCACCATGTGGCACTGGCCACCTTTCAGGGGTGGCCAGACACATGTGGCCAGTGTGTACTGTATGGAGCAGCACAGGGGTAGAGAGGCAAACCAGTCTGTAAAGAAGTGGCAGTAAGGAAGTCGTAATGGTAGGAAAGGAGTAAGGTAAAGTCCTCTTTAGCAAGGGGACTCCTCCTGGAGATACCATTTGGGCTAAGACTGGTAGGCAGAAAAGGAACCAGCCAGGGGAAGAGCATTTCAGGCAGAGGGAACGGCAAGTGCAGAGGCTTGGAGGCTGGACTCCATAGAACGGACACAGAGTGGAGCTGGAGGTGGTGCAAGATGGGCTCAGAGAGGGACCGGGGCAGGTCACACAGGGCCCTGGAAGTGGATGGGGACGAGCCAGAGTTTTTTTTTTGTTGTTTGTTTGTTTGTTTGTTTTGCGGTATGTGGGCGGGCCTCTCACTGTTGTGGCCTCTCCCGTTGCGGAGCACAGGCTCCAGATGTGCAGGCTCAGCGGCCATGGCTCACGGGCCCAGCCGCTCCGCGGCATGTGGGATCCTCCTGGACCGGGGCACGAACCCGTGTCCCCTGCATCAGCAGGCGGACTCCCAACCACTGTGCCACCAGGGAAGCCCCGGAGTTTTCATCTAGTCAGGCGGAGAGGGTTTTAAGTGGAAGTGGGCCTGTCGTGTCTCC